>NC_137548.1:20861588-21461588 GCF_963082525.1 Nesoenas mayeri | reverse complement strand
GATGTTTTAGGAACAAAGGCAGAAAAATAAAGGGTGTATACGAACTCTTATTGAAAGACTGTAGGATAATTTTCGCTGAACTTCTGCACTTCATGGTGGGAGATAAGACTTCCTGACCTCTATTGACAGTCATTGAACCCATGGAGCACAAAGGTAGGCATTGTCCTTTCTGTCTTCCCTAGTATAAATGGAGAGACTCTTCTTTTGGCTGCAGATATCTCTTCCAGTTTGAAACACAGCTAGCCCTCTACCCTGGTAAAGAACACATAGATCAACTAAAACCACCACATTCTGACATGAAAATGCTGCCTGTTGAGCAGATTTCATAGTAGACTATCAAGGCAACAGAGGTGAGAAAAGGACAAACTGTTCATTAAGACAACAAAATTGTTTCAATTCATGATTTAATTTCCAGTAATTTCATAACCATATGAAGTTCTCTTATTTCTCAGATTCCTTTCATCTAGTTCACTGTTTACATTTTGTCTGGCATGAAGAGTATCTCACGTTCAGTTCCTTAGTCTTCAGTTTATATAACATATCTTGTCTATCTCTTTTTTTCTACTTGCTCTGCTGAGATTGGTTCACACAATTATAACAAAAGAGTAATCAACACACACCTGAGTGAGTGAAAGTATGTCAAGAAAGGTAAATTGAAGCACTAAATCAGGAGACAACAGTGGATGAAAAGAGAGCTTAAGACCTTCTATAAAATGCTGGAAGATGTGAGGAACGAAAGACTTACGGAATTAACCTGCCATACTATGGGTGATCCTGAGCTGTACACTTTTTCACAGTTTAGTGTGTGCCTACCTCATAATTAGGTTGGAAAGAGAAAGACTGCTCTTTATGAAAAGCTAAAATAAAAATAATTATTAAACCGTGCATATTTTTCTTCTCAATATGCATTAGTTGAACAAACACTGGCTTTTCTTCTGTTCACCTTTTTTCTGTCTCTTCTCCTGTTAAAAGGCATTAAAAATCTTTAATACTACGTGGAGAGATGGGAAACTTAATTACAGTGCTTCAAGATCCTAAAATGGAAGATGTTATTGTACCATAGAAAAAAAAAATAGAATATATATACATATACATATATATGTATTCCACCTCCCCCTTCTTCTACTCACTGCTTTACAAAGCCTCTTTTGTGTATGTGACAATATTTCAGCACCTGCCTGAAAGGGGGTTGGGCTTCCTATCATACTAGCCTGTAAAGTAGAATGTAATTCTGTGATAATCTGCTGCAAAAGATTAACACCACATATAGTTTTGTAACATGTAGTCGGAATAAGAGCTCTATTATTTGAACTTGAATAATTTCACACTGTAGATAAGCTTCTCAATATGAACTTGTGGAGCTTCTAGAACCTAAATAATCTGTGTGTGCTGCTGAAGTATCTCATATATATGAGATACTGACGCTAATCAAAATGTTGGCTCTACGTGCTTGGAGCTGATAGGCTCCAACATCAGTCCTAGGATGGAAAACTATAAGAAATAAAACCAAGTCTTTGGATCTTAGTATCATCTTCCACCTCTGAAATGAATATTCAAAAATCAGGATGTCAACAAACGCAAGGGAGGCCATCAGCTACGCAGAAAGTTTAGCTTCGCTTCACAAATCATAAGTACTGGGCTTTGTTTCTCTATTGGATTTTAAAATAATATTTACTGTTGATAAATCTTATAGTTCATAGCTCAGATATGAAATTATTCAATTATTGAATTATTTTCTCACTTAAATTGGATGTAACTGAACCCCAAGCTTATACTGTTACTTCTGTCTCCTGCAAAAATGGGTAAGTCACCTTTCTAAAGTACATCAGATCTGTGAATTCAAACATCCACATATCATCTACATATATAGTTCTTTGAATGTTTATCCTTCCTTTTCACTTCAAAATGAAACTTGTTTGACTAGCTAGTCAGGACATGAAAGATGCAGAGTTCTTTTGATAAGTTTCCTTTCATGGGAAATATCTGTCAAGTTGGACAATATATTAGTTGCCATGTTTAGTTACAGAAAAATGCATGAGCCTTTCCAACTGAAATAAAGCTGTGTGCAGTGTTAAAACACCTCTGTCCTCCCATCCCATTTACAGAGTAAGGGGTCTGTAACATATCTATACCAGGGCATTGCAACATCAGCCTTCAGAAGAGACAGGGAGAGAATAAAATAACTTATATGGTCTTATATCAGTCCATCACTAGTGGAAAATGTGAATTCGTCATTTGCAACTTGTAATCATTTGCAGTAAAACCCAGCTGCCTCCAAGCTTGAGCTGTAGGCTGTCAGCTCCTGAAGTGTTTATCTTTCTTTACATGGATCCATTGTATCTTGCTAAATCATCATTGACTTCTTGACACTCCCTCAGCATATGAGAGAGTGGCAGCAGCAACACCCCCTCAGCCCAGATGTGATTAGAGCTTGTTTCTTTGGTACTTTACCTTTAGTCGTTCTTGTAGGTTTCAAGAGCCTGTAAGTCAATCACACAGGTGGCCCCTGCAGCTGGCCAGAATATGAATAATAGGTTGGGATGCATCTCAACACAGAAATGATTATAGCAAAGCAGATCCAAGTGTATGAAGAAGCTGAAGGAGCCCAGCAAAGCAGGACAGCTTGGTTCATACATATGTGCTTGCATACACACAGACATAGCCAGCAGCAGAGTCCTATGAGCTGACCATCTAAACCAAGAGTTTTTTTGGTTTTGTTTTTGGTTTTGGTTTTTTTGGTTTGGTTTGGTTTGTTTGTTGTTTGGTTGTTTGTTTTTTTTTTTTTTTACACTTCTATTCTATTTTCTTCTCCATTCCCAGAAGAAAAGGTGCGCTTTATCATGACTGTAGACTGACTTAAGTCTTGTTGAGAAATAGAACTACTGTGTTGTGAAGTCCTGCAGGCCCTACTCCAGACTCCTTGCAATGTAAGATCAGAGAAAGACAAAGTCAGTGATGCATCCTTAATACAGGGAATACTATTAATCTGCACAGCATGTAAGTAGCATGCTGTGGCTACAGTGGCCACATGCAGTATGTGACTTGACCAGAAAATTTCTCCCTAGAAAATATCCTGACTGTAAACCCTATGAGACAAGGTTTAAATTGACATATAGATAAGAAATTACATTATTTCACAGACTGTTTTAAAAGCCCATTAGATTAATTCTCTAACATTCTCTGACAGTCTTCAAACCCTATTCATACGTGATATTTTAATGGGGAATGTATGTCCTTTTATTTTTTAAGAAATATAGAATAAAGATCTTCTGTGAGCATATTTGTATTCCAACAAAAACAATCAAAACTGCATTTGTTCATACCAAGAAATTAAGTTTGCCCTGCTGTTTCCCAGCATCCTTTTTTGTTTTCTCCTTTCAGATGGTAATTGTGTTTCTGACCTCCACAAGCAGAACGAGGGGCTGTTCTTAAGCAAACTATTCCAGTGAGCAGCCTTGAACCTGGGCTGCTTCTGCGTCCTGGTTCTTGTGCCTCGTACCACTGAGGAACAGATTAGCAGCATGCAAACAAGTTGCCTGTACAACTCATTAATATATTTGCAATTGTCATGTAATGTAACAGCACTTTCTGGATATTACCTGAAAATAAGTTGCCTGGAAGAGGATGAGCCCAGCACTGCAGACTTCCTGCAACAATACTGCAGAAAGCTAGCAACTGATATCAGAGCAAATGTTTTTTTCCCCTGGGTTTCCTTTGTGAATCATATTATACTAATCCCAGCTGCACTCCTGAGGAGTAACAATGCAGGATGATTCTCAAAAATTATATTTAAAATGCCAAGAAGATATAACACAGTGGTGTTCAAATGCATGTAACATACATATTGGATTTCTGTAGTTCTATTTTGAAAATGGTGGGTGTGTTTTATGTCTGGCTGCCTTTGAGCCATCCCGCCATCACTTCTTCCTCTGTACTTTGAAAGAAAAGACAGTAAATATTAGGTCATTAAATAATACAAAGCCAGTTAGGATGTACAACTGAGGGAACAGTGAGCCATAGTCTCCAAGGTAAGAAATTATCTTTATAAATCTGGAGTTACCACAAAGTGATTTGAAAAGAGTAGGATTTATTATTTTGCAAGCAGACAAGTCTTTGATTTCTAGTTTACAAAATAGGCATCCTATTAGTTTGGAACCCATTCTAATTTACTGCTGTCAAAATCCTAAACAACTGTTTGTTCTCCTTGAAATGAGATGGTTGCAGAATTGAGTTTGAGTTTCATAAATGTTAGCTGCTGTTTCACCATTTCATTCACTGATACATTTGTTTTGCTTCAGTTACTACTGTCAGTGTGAAGAAATTCATGGCAAAATAGTAACTACACGTGTAAAATTGATGACATTTTATTTTATTTTATTTTGTTTTATTTTATTTTATTTCATTTCATTTATTTTAACTTAAAAGCTGATTTAGAAAGAACTGATTGTGGTTTTTTTGACTGAGTATTTTTAGAGATCAGCTGGCAAGGAAGACGTTCTCTCAGGTTTAATAATAACACATCGTGTCTGTATCTATTGCGAAACTTTTCAAAACATTTCAGAAATATTTTTTCTCAACAGCAAAGGCCTCTAGCAAATAAGAACTGGAGTGGTAGAAAAGAATACCTTTAACAACAGTGGAAAATTAAGACATGTATAATCTCTCAAACTGCAGTTTGATTAGGACATAAAGACAACACACAGACCCTTACACACAGAGACAGAAAAAGAGTATCTTTAATTTCAGTGGCACTTTTAAAAATAGGCCAAATGTTTTTCAAAACTGAAAACAATTTCCGTTGAAACTGTTATACCTCTTTGTGTTTTTGTATCTTCTGAAAAGTCACTAGGATTCAAATTCATTTAAATAACACATATTGCATACTTCAGAACAGAAATGTAAAACCAAACAGTGTGTTTATTTCCACATAGTCTAGAGACAGATGTGCACTGTTGACCAAATGCAAAGTGTAAATGTGCTTGTTTTTATAATTTTTGAATACTTGCAAGGCATTCATAAATTAAATCTATATAAGAATAATAATCTGTAGAAATTATAGGAGACCTTGTTTCAAATAAATAAATTTAGGCATCATAATCTATCCATATTCATTTCAGAAAAAAATGAACAGCACAGAGTTGAAAACATAATTTATTACAACTTATGTTCTAGGGCATTTGTATAGTCTTGACTTACACAGAAGCACCAAACACCACTTCTTTTTAACAGCACAATAACAGACTTGTTCCTTCTTTATTGACTGTTGGTTTTGTCACAGAGAATAATGACCTACCCTACTCCAAAACATCAATGGGATGATTTTTTTTCAGATTGAGGAAGTTAATAAATACTCCATAAAAATAGAAAACAGTAAGTCTTCATGGGCAAAAGGAAACAGCCATCCAGCCTTTCAGTAGCATTTGACATGTGCAATGAATCCCAACATGACAGGTAGAGTTTTTGATAATACTACTAGCCGATCTTTCCAGGTGTGGAGGATAAATGATTTTTTTATTTTTTTTCAGGTATGGATGCAGTTACGGGGACCATCCTAACATCACAGACAAACCATACGTAACTGTGAGGCTCTGAATTCTAATGAGGATATTCCAGAATGACATTCTTTTCAGGGCATAGCAAGAACTACCGCAAGCCCAAAGTGGCTTCCCTGTACCGTGGAAAGCAGCATTTCCTGTCCATGAAGTAAGACCAAAAGTTTTGGTCAGAAGTACAAGAACAAGAGACATGATCAGGTTTAATGTCTCATATGGCATTTACATCTCACTCATTCTGTCCAGGAATGTCTAAATGTTTCTAGCAGCCTCTAGCAGCCTTTTAGTTCTGATGGGCTGGGTCAGCTCAAGGAGTCTGAACACTGTTAAAGAACATAGTACTAGCATGTTATTCATTCCATACCCCACACCGGTTCTGCAGTCTCCTCATCAGGGACTAGATTTTTTTCACTGCAACATTAATTTTGTTTCTGATTGAAACCTGTGTCTCCAGACAACCTCCTTCAGCTTTAAGCTTTAAATAACTCTAGTGTTTAAATCTCTCTTCCCTCCCCCAGTCTGGGGTTAGGAAGGAAGTCTATCAGATGTGAATATCTGGTGCTTTCCCAGTAATGACACTACGTTAGAAAGTACACAGAAAGGACAGGAATGTGAACACCATGTTTGTATCTACTTTTTTTTTACTGTAAGTATGTGATTAAATGAGGACTTAAAAGAGCCAGAGGTTCACTAGGCACTAGGCTGATGGTATGGTTTGATTCTTCTCCCTCATCCTGGCCTGACATCGCCTGAAATACAATCTGAGATGTGTGCTCAGAGGCTTAAGTGCTAGCAGTTTGGTTACCCACAATGCATGATCTAGTAATATCAGGTAATAGATCAAAATGGGAAGAGATATTTAACTAGGAACAGATGGTGCACAATTCTGTGCCCAGTCAAGATGAGGCTTATTTAGTATAGAGCCAGTGATGAGAGTGATCATTCTGGATTTACAGTGCAGTATGCACATGCAAAATCAGGCTCTATTAATTTAGTTTATTGGGATTTGGTTAGTTGGGAAAGATTTTATACCCAATATAGGAAAGAATTATTTTATTTGGCCCTGTTGTAGGAAAGCTGAAGTTAAATTTGAACACAGAGCTGTTAGTACTCTCAATTAGTGAGAGATTCTTGTGCATGGTTCCCCATACAGCTCTGAAGGAGTTTTCTTTAGTGAACATTAGGAATGTGTGGGGTCTTGGCTTCGTGCTGATGGTAATGTATGGCAAAACCCAAGGGAACTACTCGAACCTTTGCAAGAGGACTTCATAAACCAGAGTCCTGTACAGGGGCTTCCATCTTAACAGTTTGCAGTCTCAGATTTACGTATTTGCATGTATGAGGACTAAGTTGATTCTCCAAGAAACTGCCCTAAGGCAAACGAATTAGATGCAAACTGACCTATGAATAGTCATAATTTTCTTCTTGTTACTACAGTGATCATGTTTCTAAATAAAAACATATTTAAATACAATTATTCTTGAGATGATTTGAGTCGGTCTTGCTTCTAACTGATTCCTATTCTGCAATAATATAAATGCACTCTCACCATTGTGTGACCATAGCCAGTCACATTCACAAATTGAATAGTCAAGTACCCAAACAATGAATGTGAGCATAAAAATTAGAGACAAGTCTGAAGCCTGTTTAGAAATTTTCACATGGATAAGTCTCTCTTTAGGAAGGAAACAAAACCTACCCATTAATGGATGAAGTAATTCCATTGGCATTTCTCTGCATGAAAGTGTAAGAAAGGCTTGCTTGTTATTAAGCAAATGCTTTCTTTTATTTTCATCTCCCAACAGTGTATCTCTTTAGGCTTTCATTAGGATGTCTAAGAGTGACTGAAATGCTGAAACTATGTGCCTGAAAATTACAAACTAATCAGAGAACTTGTCCAGTTCAATTTTCTACTGTATTCTATGCAACTGAAATGCAGCAGTGTCTGTATTCTGGTGCACTCTTCTCCCCTAAACTGGATTGAGACAGAAATTAAATCAATGGCAGGAACTGGAATTTAGCTCTGGTTTCTATCCATTTGAACTTTGTAATGAAAATTCCAGTACAACCAGCCCTATAATCTAAGAAGTAAAAGTTACAAAATACAAAAGGAAGAATCTGTGAAAACAGATTTTTAAATTGGCCTGAAGAAATCCAACTTTGTGGTTGCACCTAACCTTTACAATAGACACCTAAAAATAATAAAGAAGTCAAATTTAATCATTTGAATGATAAAATGTGCAATCAGTGCAACTATAAGTAGCTGTATTATGTGGATGGAAAAAGACAAAAAATAATTATACTTAAAGGCCAGCGTGAAACCACTCCTTAAATAAAAGTATAGAAGGATCACTAGGAACTGCCTTATGAAGGCAATGGTTAGACTGGAATACAAAATCCCACACTTTGTGGACAGTATTTTGTCTGTGTTCAGGCATGAAAAGTAGCAGCACTGCCCGCATAAGGTTGGTATTCCACTCCTTTTAACAATATTTTATTTTGGCCATGATTTCCTTCTCCAAGTCCTTGCAGAGACCCAATGGTAGTTACTGTATATACTTGCAGAAGGATTGGGTCTTTTGTTTGCTAGTCTGAAACCACAACAGATGCAAACTGAGACTATCCAGTTCAGTTTGTGGAAGTATCAAAGCAGACTAACCTTTCTATTGATATGGCAGGAGGAAGATGACTTTATCTAACAAACTCCTCCTGACAGATCAGTCCCCAGGTGTTTTGTGAGATCTCCACAGTATATTAAGGTCAATGAATGAGAGATCTTCAGCCAGCTCACATAGGATGATGGGGTAATTGATTTTCTAGATAAATTTCAAGACCAGGACAAAAAGTACTTTGAGTAAGTATTTTGCACAAAGGAGCCTATTACAGAGTTTATGAATTAAATATATACCTAAGGGATATGACCTATCATTTCTCTTGACTGTCTCTGTATGTGTAATGTCATTCTTTATAATCCCTGATTTTAATCATGGTTAGATTTTATAAGAGGTAATATCCTTTCAGTAAACTTTTGAACACGACTGTATATAACATGAATTTCATTTATTACAGCTACTGCTGTGCAAAACTTGAGTGTTGGTCTTGCTTAAACTGTGAGCCAAAGCATATCCCAGATAGCCATCCATCAAAGGAAATAGAGTAATACCTGGCATGACCTTTTCCATCATCGTTCAGCAGCAGAAAGACCAGGATGGATCTCAGGGGTAGAATAAACCTGGAACTAATCTATTGCAGACCAAATTAAAATTTGGTACTTCTTTCTAACATATGAGCAAATGCCACCTGAGAGAAACTATTGAAGACATCCTGTACAAATTTGGCCCTGTGAATCTAATTGAGCTGGTTAGGAAGCTGGTGTAACTGCAATTTTGGAATGTGCAAATCCTGCTGATGTTAAATATTGTTAACAATAAGCCTGTTGATTTAATCAACAATACTGCTAATGCCTAAGGAATAACATTATCTTAGATTCATCAGGAGACAGACTAAACAGGAAATATTTAAATGACTTCAAAAGCTCTTTGGGAGAAAATATATATACATCTTACATACTGCTTGTCTTGAATGATCTCTATCTTCTGAAACAGCCTAATGTAAAGGTGCAGGATCCTTTGGTGCTTAACCAGCAAAAAAGTCCATCTTGGGAAGGAATAGAGCCCTCAATTAGGAATGGAGTCTGTAGCTTATTACTATTCGAAGTGTAAATCTCCACACCTCTCAGTCACACAGAGAATGACATTTTGTCTGGTTCTTTTTAGCTGAGCTTTTGTCAACTCTTGACAGAGGAAACATAAAGAAAACAAAGATGCTCTCTCAGCTTTCAGAGAACTCTGACTTCTCCTGAGGCTCAAGCCTGCAAGCCAAACTTATAGGACACTGGATTCAATGGATATGCTTAAAGAATTTCTCCCTCTGTTTTATAAAATGTGTTAATCTGAAGCTACTGGATTAAGTAACTGAGAACATCAGTGAGCAACTGGCTCTGCTTAAATTAATCTCTTTTCAGTTACAGTACAGTCTGCTTTTCCTGTGTTTGAGACCCCACACGTAGCCGTCAGTACTGGATATATGTCCCTTCCAACTCAAAATATTATATGATATTATGATAATACCTCTGGCTGTTTCAGTTATCCCTCCAGAGCTCTGCCAGCACAGCAAGTCTGCAGCAACAGCTCCAGCAAATCTCTCTCCCTCCAGATTCTCCATCTGAATTCTAAGCCATGTGTCCTGTGAAGAATTGTTTATCTCATATTCTGTCTGTAAATGGTGAGATGTAGGTAATTATCTGTTGGAGGGTAGAATGAGAAGTCATATTTACCTATCAGGTAAGGAGAGAGAAACACAGTATATCGGGTCTATAACCAGTCACCATTGAAGTCCCATAATTTTTCTTTAATTCAGACTTATAGGACTTCCTATATACTACAGTTAAATTGAAATTTAACTTATGTATACTATAAGCTTTAATTGTTCTGTGTTTTTTACAAGGAATCAGTAACTGTTTATGTTTCCAATTTATTATATTTATGGCCTTGAAGTTAAAAACACAAATGCATGCTCGTACATATGCCTTCCCATTTTCCTTGAAATTTTTATCCTTGTCCTATAATGGTGTTTTCCTGAAATGAAGATGTTCCAAGAGCAAAAAAGTAATATAAAGTTACCAAATTATCTTTTGGAGGGAGAAGAATTTCTGTAATGTAAATATTAAGTGCTATTCCATTGAGTGTCCACACAAGACTTGATAAAACACACAGCTTTCTTGCGAGGTGCCAATAGGGCTACAGTGAAACTCTCTTAAGCCCTGTTTTTCAAAAAAAATGTAAACAAAATCTATGATTCAAGCCCCCACCTTGTGTTGTACTCCTCCCTCTGGTGCTTAAAGTACCACCTCTTTAATTACTTCCACAGGTGTTTTTTCCTCACATAATCACTAGGAAACTCTTGCCCATATAGATACTTATTATTCAGGAGAAAATGATAAAGGAGGAAAGGTGGGAACATAATCAAAAGAAGTGAGATAACTATGTGTATATTCACATAGAGTAAATAAAGCAAAATGAAATCAGAAGTTGAGGGTGTTGGTTATGTCTGAAGTATCTGGCTTGATGAGGTATTAAATATTAGTCACAAAAAATCACGCTGTAATGATCAGGGAAATTGGACCATGTCTTCTCCAGTCTGGATAAATCTAAAACACCAGATAGTTTTTGAATGTGAAGTTATCTGTTCTGAGGATGGGGGAGACAACAGTTTGGCTTCCACCAGGCTACCTGAATCTATCTGTGAAATCAGGTTTTTGCTTGTCTTGACTAGTGTCCAGTCAGAGCTGTTATACTGAGAGTAACTTTGCAGCTAAACCCAGAAACATTTCCCTGTTGATGTGAGCATTTCAGTTGGGTTCAGTATGAATTCCTCTCTCTTGGGCTCATCCTGTGTGAAATTCTGGTTCTCCAGGGAGAAAGCCAGAGCAATACTACTACCAAATACCCCTACTCCTGAGGACAGAGCTGTTGTTTTATGCACAGAGTTTTTCAGCCTGTCTCATTGGATTTAGGTTTGACAGTCAAACAGGAATTCACATCTGGTCAGAGAGATACCTTTACTCCACAGCATATGTTTCAATGCTTTCCTAGTTATATCATCAGTAACCATCTATCACTCACACATGCAGGACATGCACAAATTCTTACTGACAAGGCCTGTAGGGTGTGGAATTACAGGTGTGGAAAGTCTCACAAAGAGCTGTCCGCTCCACCCTGAAGGCGATAAAACGGTATCTCAAAGGACTGCTCAGCTTATTTTAAGAGCAGAGACCTTGAAATGTTTTTAGATAGTCTGAAATATGAATTGTTAATTGACTTAATATGGTGAGTGTCTCAGTAGTATTTAAGCATAATTATTTAACTTCTATTATATTTGAAGCTCAATGCTGTAAAGGTACTTACTTCCTGAGCTTTCTATGTAACAATCATGCTCTCCTGAGCGACAAATAGCAAACACTGAAATCCACTGGGATATTGCACACTGGAAAACCAAGATTTGAGCTAGAAGCAGAACAACTGATGTTAGGCTGCTTTTGTATGTCCATGGATTGTTGGAGCATAATCTGTGCCTAAGTGCCATTTTCAGTCAGCAAAATCCCATACCTTTCCCTTAAAGCCTATCAATGTTTCATGTTTGTTTCTGAGAGTTAAATGCCTCTCTCTGGTCTGCCATGAATCTCTTTCTCTGCTTTCTTCTTCAATATAAAAAATACTGCACAACCATGTTTTGCATGGATAATTGCACAGTTTTCTGAAAAGAATGAACAAATAACCATCCCACATAACATCATGCTAAGGGCAATGAAAGTGCTGGAGTCAGCATACACTGGAAAAAAATACAAAAAAGTCTGTGTTTAAAGCCAAAAACATGTTTTGGAATCACTTGTGGTTTCAATGACAGGACGCAAGTTACATCCCAAACATCTATTAAGTAGAATAACAGAAGATAAGCTGTTTACTCTGAAGTCACTTCAAGATGGAGGAAAAGAGAACTTTATATGGAATCCTGGATTTGACTGTACTGTTACCTCCAAAGTATTTAGCAACGTTCCTTACACCCTATAATTGATGAATGTATAAGTTGCAGAATTAAGACATAATTACAGTTAAAAGAGACACATGCTTTGGTGGTTTTATTTTTTTTCCCTTCAGTTTTCTCAGTTGTGAGTATGCACTTTGGTCACATATTCAATCTTTCTACTTTTTGTGTCGAGTAAAAAAGTAAAATATCTTTCATTTAAAACTTAGCAACAAACATTGTCTAACACAGTTGTCTGTTGTAGAAGATCTACTGTAAAGTAGTGCTTGGTACTCTAGGTGCCTACGTCTCATAGGTGAAACCAGTATGATTTATGGGCTATTCTGAAAATGTGTTTGCAAGAGACCTAAATCCTAAAGCAGAGTCTTTAACCAACTTTCTACCTTTGGATAAGTATTGCAGGCATCACTGTATAATTTTAGCAATCCTAAAACTTAGACACTTCCAGAATTGTGTTTATTCCCAAATCATATCATTATGTATAAGCTGATGACACAGTACCTATCACATTAAAGAATGCACTGAGTTAACAAGTCTGTAATGATACAGACATCATAAATGATATTGATGCTTCATGCAATGAAGTAATGTAATGAAAACTTGCAAATTTCTGCTTTCTAAAGTGGAAGACAGCATAATTAATGAAGCTTCGTTTGGAGGTCAGATCTTTCTAATCAATAACATGAGCTGGATTCAATTTTTCATCCTGATCACTTGTCCAGCCCTTATGCAAATTGATTGATAGCAAAAAATTGTGGTGATTAAACAAAATTCTCTCTGCATGTGAAATATGTAATGAATGGGCACCCTGGCGACAGTTGTAACCACTGCTTTAAGTCTCCATTAAATACAATTTGAGAGATGGATGACATAATAAGCATTGTTAATGGATGATATAAAAATCATGCTGCACATAGCTAATTTAGATAGCTCAAACTGGGGATCAGAAGAATGAAAATAAGAATGAACTACATTGGAAATATTTGAGTTTCTGAGAGCACAGAAGGAGTGTATGATCCCTTCCACTGCAAAAAGCATGTGGTTTTCCAACTGACGATTTTTAGGATAATCACACGAAAAACTCCCTGGTCAATGTGCTTTTTTCTGTCTAGGAGGCTGGTTGGCAGAGTCCCTTGGGAGACAGTCCTGAAGGACAAAGGAGTCCAGGAAGGTTGGTGTCCCTTCAGGAAGATAATCTTAGAGTCACACAAGTAGTCAATCCCCATGTGCTGAAAGGCGAAACGACAGGGAAGAAGGCTGGCCTGGCTGAATAGGGAGCTTCAGCTAGAACTTAAGAATAAAAAGAGAATTTATAACCTTTGGAAGGAGGGGCAGGGTACTCAAGAGGAATACAAGAATACCATAAAATTATGCAGGGAGAAACTTAAAATGGCCAAAGCCCAACTAGAGCTAAGCCTGTCTACTGCTGTAAAAGGCAAAAAGAAATGTTTCTATAAATATATCAGCAGCAAAAGGAGGGCTAAGGAGAATCTCCATCCCCTGATGGATGCAATGGCAAACATAGTGACAGAGGATGAGGGGAAGGCTGAGGTACTAAATGCCTTCTTTTCCTCAGTCTTTAATAGTCAGAACAGTTGTGCTCCAGGTACACATTCCCCTGAGCTGGAAGACAGGGATAGGGACCAGAATGAAGCCCAAATAATGCAAGAGGAAATGGTCAGCAACCTGTTTCACCGCTTAGACACCCACAAGTCTATGGGGTCAGATAGCATACATCCAAGGGTGCTAAGGGAGCTGGCAGAAGTGATCACTAAGCCACTTTCCATTGTCTATCAGCAATACTGGCTAACCGGGGAGGTCCCAGTTGACTGGAAGTTGGCAAATGTGACACCCACCTACAAGAAAGGCCAGAAGGAGGATCCAGGGAACTACAGACCTGTTAGTCTAACCTTGGTACTGGGGAAGGTCATGGAGCAGATCATCCTGAGTGACATTACACAGCACATAGAAGACAACCAAGCGATCAGGCTCAGTCAGCATCGGTTTCTGAAAGGCATGTCCTCCTTGACCAACCTGATCTCCTTCTATGACAACGTGACCCGCTTAATAGATGAGGGAACAGCTGTGGATGTTTTGTACTTAAATTTCAGTAAAGCCTTTGACACTGTAACTCATGGTATTCTCCTGGAAAAGCTGACAGCTCATGGCTTGGATAGGTGTACTCTTCAACAGATAAAAAACTATCTGGACAAGTGGGCCCACAGAGTTGTAGCAAATGGAGCCAAATCCAGCTGGTAGCTGATCACAAGTGGTGTTCCCCAAGGCTCAGTATTTGGGCAGGTTCTGTTTAATATCTTTATCAATGATCTGGATAAAGGGATCAAGTACAGTCTTAGTAAGTTTGCAGATGACACCAAATTGGGTGGGAGTGTTGAGCTGCTGGAGGGTCAGAAGGGTATAGAGAGGGATGTGGACTGACTGGATCATTGGGCTGAGGCCTACTGTATGAGGTTCAACAAGGCCAAGTGCCAGGTCGTGCACTTGGGTCACAATAACCCCATGCAATGCTACAGGTCTGGGGAAGAGTGTCTGGAAAGCTGCCTGGCAGAAAAGGACCTGGGGGTGTTGGTTGACTGTCAGCTGAACATGAGCCAGTAGTGTGCCCAGGTGGCCAAAAAAGCCAACAGCATCCTGACTTGTGTCAGAACTAGTGTGGCCAGCAGGACTAAGGTGGTGATTGTTCCATTCTACTCAGCACTGGTAAGGTTCCATCTTGGATACTGTGTTCAGTTTTGGGCCCCTCGCTATAGGAAAGACATTGAAGTACTAGAGAATGTTCAGAGGAGGGTGATGAAGCTGCTGAGGAGCCTGGAGCATGACTCTTATGAGTAGTAGTTGAGGGAACTGAGGCTGTTTAGCCTGGAGAAAAGTAGGCTGGGGGGAGACCTTATTGCTGTCTACAACTATTTGAAAGGAGGTTGTAGCATGGAGGGTGTTGGTCTCTTCTTCTAAGTAGCAAGTGATAGGATGAGAGGAAATGGCCTCAAGTTGCATCAGAGAAGGTTCAGATTGGATAGTAAGAAAAATTTTTCATGGAGAGGGTTGTGAAGCAGTGGAACGGGCTGCCCAGGGGAGTGGTAGAATCACCATCCCTGGAGGTGTTTCTAACATGTGTAGATGAGGTTCTTAGGGGCATGGTTTAGCGCTAGAGTATGGCTGGACTCAATAACCTGGAGGGTGTCTTCCAACCAAAATGATTATATGATTCTAGGAATGCTTTTGTTCCTATGTCATATGAGTCTATACTGAAAGCTGAAAAAATGTAATTACCTCCAGTATCTATAGTGCAACTACCATTCGATGAATGTGGATTTTGTTCCTTAAGAATAAGATATATTTAATTTTCTTCTTCCTCCTTCTCTCTTTCCTTTCCAAAAAAAGTTTTCTCTGTTTTGTTGTGCCTATAAACATGGAAAGAAAGGTGTCCTAAGGTACTCCTATTTCTTACTTTTCTCTGGGCTGACATGAGTATTGTGTTTTATCTCCAACTAGAATATTAAGCAAGGTGGAACTGGGTGAGGGTGTACTGGCGACAGAAGACCTGGGAGGTGTTCACTGTTTCCTTGGTCATACAATATGAACTGTGTACTCCACATTAATTTCGAGTCTTTGCAATCCTCCTCTTACCCTTATAAAACCACCCCAAGAGACAGATGTCCTCCAGACACGTGGAAACACATGGGCAACATGTGAAAGACTCTGATTATAGCAGTTCCTTCTTATCTATTGCACGTATGTATATTTCAGCATTTTAAAAGTTTGTTCTGATCTCTTGAAAAAAAATCCAGAGCATGGTGACCCTTGGCTTAAAATCTTTACCAAATAAGATCTTCACTCTGAATTTTATTACATCTTCAGTAACTACAAATATGGGGAGAGCCAAACTAAGAAGACAAGGGAAATTGGATAAGGTGAAGCAGAAGGCTTATTTGGACTTATTCCTCTGTCCATGTGAGGAACAGAGACAGAATTTAGAAGGTGGGGGAAAACTGAGAGCATAAAGGCATTGGAGGGAAAATCAGGAGTGTCTGTGAAGGTAGGAAAGGAAGAGATTTAGAAGGGAGACTGCACAGATTTATCGAGAAGGAGGAACATATGTCAAACAGTGAAAAAACAATTTTTGTAAATGCGGTAATGCGTACTCTATATAATGCTGATTAGGATACTGCATCATTTGCGCCATCATGTCAACAACACAGAGGGCACAACTGATTTTTCTGAAGTGCTAAAATGCTCTGAGGTCCAGTGGAATTTAAGAGTTTATTACTAACATTTTGAACAGCTCTGATTACAGATAATTGAAGCTGTTTTTTTGATTACAGATAATCAAAGTAATCGGGTAAGAGTGACAGTTCTCAGAACTGGCATTGCTTGACCTCTTTTTCTGTGCTATTTTTTTGTAAGCAGGAGAATGACATTTATTCTTCCGTAATACAACCTTCCATTTAAAAAAAATGTTATTGGCTTGACCACTTATGAATAAAACTAATGTCATTAGAAATGATTGCAAGACTGTATACACAGCACTGAAAAGCACAGTTAAAGACCTTTTCATACATATGGCACAAAATTTCTTCTGATATATGGTTTTGATTGTGCTTCGTATAATGAGGGCTGATTCTAATTGAGTTCTGGACAATATCAAAACATGCATAAAGAATGAAAATAATAATATGACTTCTATCCTAATTTTATTTCTGAATACTCACAGAAAGTAAGTTTCACGGAGTACTTCTTAGGCCAGACCTCTGCAACAGGTATTGTATTATCATGGTCAAAAACATTTATTTATGGTATTTATTTTCCTATGTTTAAAATTTGGGAGAGAACATTTCTGTACTTCTTAAGGACATTAACGATTGACATTCCTAATACACATAATATACATGGATAATCTTTGTCTAGTGGTTCCAGGGCAGCTCTGGTTGCTGTTAAGACTAGATTCAGAGGCCTCAGCAAACATGGAACTGAGGTCTGCTTGGAACGAACTCATATACTTGCTGATCTGTGCACAAGCCTCTGCAGAACATACAACATTCTTAGGTTTCTCTCTAAACACTTTTTAAATCCCACGTATGTAGAAAAAAGCCTGAAAGTGATAATGCTACAAATCTCATGAAAGATAATTTCAACAGTTCAGGTTTTATGGAAACATACAGTAATCATGACAAAATTCTGAGAGCTGGTTGCTCTGAAATCTAAGGCAAGAAGCTTGAGGAGGAGGAGAAGTTAGTATACTTTATAATACAAGAAATTACAGCTCGATGTGGTAAAAAAGTTCTTGAAAATATTTTAATTAGCTCTTCCAAAAATTGTAACATTTCAAAGAGGCATGTCAAGTTCTGCATAAATGCCATGACATTAGAAAATAAAACAATTACAATACTAAAGACACACATTTTATTTGTTTGCTGTTTGCATTGTCTCCAAAAAATCAATTATTTTCTTTAGTATTGTAATTGTTTTATTTTCTAATGTGATGTCATTTATGCAGAATTTGACATGCCTCTTTGAAATGTCTTCCTAGAATATGTTGTCATAAGAATCCATTCCTTCTCTAGTATGATCAGGACTAAACCCAATAAATACATAAATACCATAAACAACATACCATACTCAAATAAGCATACACAGCACATCAATAAAAGCGTGACATTTTAAACCATCATGGAGAAGTGGTGGATGCTTTTATATTGAGCTTTCATAAGAATCACAGAAGAAACTAAGACCAGCAAAGAGTAGAAACTGGATTCTAAATGCAGAGAATCACTGGTTAAGCTGCACTGACACACAAAGTTTGAGTTGAACTAAGGCAAGTACATTTCCTAGAATTCCATAAAAAAGTTAGAAGTGACAAATCACTGTATAATGAAAGCAATTTCATTAACAAGTCTTAATAGAAAAATGGGGCATCACCTAAAATAAATGGGTTTTTAGCTATAATTAGATAATATATGCAATGAAGGAAACAAGTAAAAAAACAAATGCAGAGTAGAAATCAAACGTCTACTAATGAACTTCACATAAGAAAGAAATGAATAAGCTAATAAGGTTCTAGAACCTGCTTCCAATATTAATAAGAATGAAATAAAAATGGACTACATTTAATATGATTTCTAATAATATAATTTCTAGATATAGGGACAGTGTGAGATAGATGGATTTTACATTCATCCTTCTATTTTCATGCAATACAGCCTTTGTGCCTTATATCAGATAATTTAACCTATATGTAAAGTCTTCCTATATATATGCATATATATATATCCAGGTGAAGTAGATGTTGACTCTATCAGAAACTGTTGTGAGCGAGTGAAGAAAGTTTCCATTCACTTTGAAGGAATGTAGCATTCTACTATCTGTCACTATTGGAGTATAGGACAATTAATAACCTTTGTTTATACTATCTGTTTATAATCACAAAATCACTGAATCACAGAATGATTGGGGTTGGAAGGGACCTCTGGAGATCACCTAGTCCAACCCACCTCCTAAAGCAGGTTCACCTAGAGCAGATCGCACAGGAATGTGTCTAGGCAAGTCTTGACTGTCTCCAGAGAAGGAAACTCCCCAACATCTCTGGACAACCTGTTCCAGTGCTCTGTCACCCTCAAAGTAAAGAACTTCTTCTCATGTTTAAATGGAACCTCCTATGCTTCAGTCTGTGCCTGTTGCCCCTTATCCTATCATTGGGCATCACTGGAAAGAGTTTGGTCCCATTCTCTTGACACCCACCCTTGAGATATCGATAAGCATTGATAAGATCCCCTCTCAGCCTTCTCGTCTACAGGCTGAACAGACCCAGCTCTCTCAGCCTTTCCTCATAAGAAAGATACTCCAGTCCCCTAATCATCTGTGTAGCCCATTGCTGGACCCACTTCAGGAGTTCCTTGTCTTTCTCAAACTGAGAAGCCCAGAACTGGACACAGTATTCCAGATGTGGCCTCACTAGAGCATAGTAGATAACCTCCCTCAACCTACTGGTCATACTCTTCTTAATGCACCCCAGGATACTGTTGGCCTTCTTGGCCACAAGGGCACATTGCTGGCTCAAGGTCAACCTGTTTTCCACCAGAACTTCCAGGTCCTTCTCTGCAATGTTGCTTTCCAGCTGGTCAACCTGTAACCTGTACTGGTGCATGAAGTTGTTCCTCCCTATGTACAGGACCTTACACCTGCCTTTGTTGACATTAGGTTCCTCTCCGCCCAACTCTGTCCATAACTTGCCGAATGGCAGCAGAGCCTTCTGGTGTGCCAGCCACTCCACCCAGTACTGTATCATCAGCAAATTTGCCAAGGGCACACTCTGTTTCTTTATCCAGGTCATTAATGAATAGGTTAAACAAGACTGGACCTAGTACTGACCTGTGGGGAACACTTCTAGCTACAGGCCTCCAACTAGGCTCTGTACCACTCATCACTACCCTCTGAGTTCTGTTATTCAGCTAGTTCTCAATCCATTTCACTGTCCATTAATCTAACTCCGACTTCCTGAGTTTACCTATGAGGATGTTATGGGAGATGGTATCAAAAGCCTTGCTGAAATTAAGGTAGACAACATCCACCACTCTCCCCTCATCTACCCAACCAGCCATGCCATCAAAACAGGCTATCAGATTGGTCAAGCATGATTTCCCCCTGTTGAATCAATGTTGACTACTCCTGATAACCTTCTTTTCCTCCTCATGGTTAGAGATGACATCCAAAACAAGCTGTTCCATCACTTTCCAGAGATGGAGGCAAGGCTGACTGGCCTGTAGTTTCCTGCATCCTTCTTTCTCTTTTTGAAGACTGGAATGACTTGTCTTTCCTCCAGTCCCCAGGCACTCTCCTGTTCTCAATAACCTTTCAAAGAGGATGGGGCGTGTCTTGACAATAACATCTGCCAGCTTCCACAGCACTGATGAGTGCACCCCAATAGGGCCCATGAATTTGTGGGTGTCCAGTTCGCCCAAATGACATCTAACCTGATTCTCCTCAACAAAGAGAAGTCTTCCTTTTTCCAGACTTTCTCTGCCACCTCCAGACTCTGGGATTCCAGTGGGTGGACCTTAGCAGTAAAGACTGAAGCAAAGAAGACATTCAATAACCACACCTTCTCTGTATCTTCCATCACCAGGGCACCCACCTCATTTAGCAGCTGTCCTACATTTTCCCTAGTATTCCTTTTTCTTCTGATATACTTGAAGAAGCCCTTATTTTTGTCCTTGACATCCCTTGATAGATTTAATTCCAAGTGGACCTTAACCTTCCTCAAGCAGCCCTGCATACTCTTAACAATGTTCCTATATTCCTGTCAAGTGCTCTGTCCCTTTTTCCATATTCCATTAATTTCATTCCTCCATTTGAATTTTGTCAGAAGCTCCTTACTCATCCATGCAGGTCTCCTGCTCTTTTTGCTTGATTTCTTGCTTATAAGGATGCAGTGATCTTGACCTTGGAAGAAGTGATGGTTGAATATTGACGAGCTCTCCTGGACTCTCTACATTCTAGAATCCTAATCGATGGGAATCCTCCAAGTAGGCCAAAGTTAACTCTCTCAGCGTCCAGGGTTGCAGTCCTATTTATTGCCCTCATGTACTCTACCATCTCATGGCCATGGCTTAGCACAGACCAACAGATATGTTTCCTCATTGCTCACCCTTGAGCTACATAATTTTTGGTTTGAACACTCTTTTGCTTATACATTAGATTTGCAGGGGGTATTATTATCTTGTTAAAAGGAAACTGCTCTAGTTATGAAACTTCTGATACAAAACTAGGACAAGGTGAATGCAAACAATGATATATTCACTATATTGAAAGTATTGCCTAATATGCATATTTTAATAAGGTCTACCTTGCATTGCAGAAATTCATGCAGGAGCTATATGGAAGATAACATGTTTCCAGTTTAGCAGTAGTGCTAAAAAAGACTAGATAGCTTTTAAGTGGGAAACCATCTGACAAAGTCTTGTAACTTACACTGAAGAGAACAGTACTGATTTCTTCAATTGGGAAAATCAGCAAACAGGCATATTAGTCACTGATTTGCAGTACCAAATATGTTATGGATTGTTATCTTGTGATATATATATACAACATAGATTTATTATATGAGATTTATAATTTCCTTGCTTTTAATCTCCACAGCCATCTTCATCCTCTAAAACAATAATTCAGGCTGCAACAATATGAGTTTGTACTCAAAGTTCCTGATCTTGTTTCTCCCTAGGAAGCATGAGCTGATTTTCTGTTACCAATAATGTAGCTGCAAAATGCCAGAATCAAGGAGCTGTAGCTGACTTTGAAGCTTGCTCTTCACCTCACAGCTAGTCTTAAGGACTTGAAACAATCTCCTTCTTTCCCTCTTCTTACCTTTTCAATGCTGGGTACTTTCACTCAGCATTGGGAATAGCCCTGACAGAATAAAATTTACATGCAGGGAAAAAAAAATAAATTAGTAGTTTAAATACTTTGGCATATATAATAATTTTTACAAAGAATAAAAATAACATTCTTAATTTCAATTATTTCAATACAACTGCCAGGCAATGAATTAATAAGTTGTTTCTGAAGTAAATCCATGTAACCATCAGATCTTATATTTTTTCTCCTTTCCTCCTCCTCTCTGATGCCATGCTTCTAACTTCTGTCTTAAATTAGATTGTGACTTTCTTGGTACAAGGCCTACCTCATGAAATGTTTAGAATTACTAAAGTAAAGTACACAACAGATTGCTTAATAAAAATGTCCCTGACTCATGCTTTTGTAAGGTAGATAATTATTAACAGTAGCCAGCAGGCTCCATAATAGCATCTTTCACTTAAAAAGCATTTGACTTTCTTACATTACTACTTAATCATAATGAGAATGCAAATCAGAAGGTAATTCAAAATGGATGCGGATGTTGAAGGAGTTAAAAAAGATGTATTCCCCTTCAGCTGTCGTCAGGTGTTAGAGGAGGAAGAATGAACAATCTTTGCAAATGCAGCTTGTAATGTAGATAAATAATAGATGCAGCTAGTGGCCTGAATGCATTTAGAGAATCCCAGCTGCTCCACTCAGTGTTTAATAGGCTAGAGGTGCAAATTCTTACTACATAAATATTCAATATATTCCTACAGCCTTGCCACATAGGTGTAAACAACAATCAGCATAAAGAGGGACATAAATGTTTATTATAGGCTTCATTTTAGCTAACAGATGCTCAGTGAAAAGCCTGAAAGTTAAGGTAAAAAAAGATGACTGGGGAAAACTTATCAATCACAAAAAAATGTTATGAAAGCAGTTTCATATATGCAAGGAGTTTATCTACAGGAGATTTGTTCTGGTTATTACAAGAAGAATCAGTTAGTAGCACACTTCCATCAATGCAACTGTCTTATGGTGGATAGAGAAAGCTGAAGTTTGGAATTATATGACTTTGATTCTACATACTTATAGTTGGGAATTTTTCTGGAATTTCCCAAAACTCTCCCTTAGTATGTAGTTTCATAGGAAATTCTGTTTATGCTTAGATGTATGGAAAGTAATAAGGATATTTTCACAAATTATAAATTTAGCACATGGTCAAGGAACAGTAAAGTTAGCATCCACTTATGTTCCTGTTCAACAGTTCCCAGCCCAGTTCAAGCAGGGAGAGAAGGAACTACAGCTTAGGTCTGTATTCTCTTCTTTTATACCAGCATACTAAGCATGAACTTTATTAATTTTATTAGAAATAGAGCTAGACAAGTATAACCTATGCTGATTAAAGAGTTTTATGTCTTTATTTGTTGTTATCTATAAACAAAGTCTCTTAAAATGTCCAGAAGCACAGGTGAGTTACCTGCTTTCTTCTGTGAGGAAATACTCTATAACTGCTACTAACTCGTGTTACCTAGTATGACTATTGGTGTATGAGATCACTATCAGTCCAACATAATGGAGCTATGATTCAAATATGAACTTCCCCAAAGTTTTCAAAATTTGAAAGAGTTCAGATTATGCCTTTAGTTGAACTTGTTCAGAGTTTCCAGTAAGCCACAGAGCCTGGTCTGGGCTTAAGTGTCCGTGAGATCAGCCTGTACAGCACTGGAGCATTATTGTGGACCCAGGTCTATTCAAAATATAATAAAGAAAAAAAAATCATATCTTTAAGATGTTGCTGTTGTTGTTGTTGTAGCATCTTCAGAATTCTACTGAACAGAAAAGGCTTCTGAAAAGGAATAGTTACTTTTTTTTTTTTTTTTCCTGTATATATAGTCAAAACACACTTGTACTTACTTTAAGATTTGAGAAAATTCCCTGTCTGTCTTCCAAACCAAAGATACTAATATTGTAGAGGTGATTCACAAACTTATTCTCTCTTATGGTGTAATTTATAATAAAACATGTACATTTTGTTTAGATTGTATGGAATAGATTAGCCTGGTAGAGATTTTGTGAGAGGAATAAATTCCTGTACATCAACTATGAGATCAGCTTCAATGCAGAGAGCTAATATAGCCAGTAATAATTGTTTATTTGGTGTACCATTTCACAGTGTATATAACTATAATAAATCATACACATCATGTCATCTTCAGCTAATGTTAATATCTAATCAAGTATACCAGACAACAGTCTCTTCCTTCAATTCTATGTGAAAACAGAAAAAGTAATTCTGAGAAACCCAGAGCACTCTGATACAAATGTTCATTGTTTGAGTCCAGAAAATATATTAATGTTTCTACATTTTTATGTGGTTTTACACTTGACATTTGTAGCAGGCCTTTCCTGATCAATACATATAAACTCTCACATTTTCACAGCTAACTTGTTTTGTTTTGTTTTGTTTTCCATTTGACTTAATGATAACTATTCATTCTGTACAACAACATTGTCAATCTGATATAAGATGCACGAAAGCTAATGGATTTTAAAAGCATTAAGAGTGAACATAGTCAAATAAGAGCCAAGCAATTTAGTGTTGAGTGGATACTTGATTTCACTACAAAATGAGGGGTGCTACGATGGATGCCACTGGGATATTTCACTGTCAAAATTAGATGAATGAGCAACCTGAATATGAATGAATAAGTAATTTTTCATGGACAGAAATTCTCTGTATTACAAGTATTCCTAATCATAATATTCTTTCTCCATTGTTGTTTAAAATTCAGATACAGTTAATTAATAAGAATTGATTATATATGTAACAAGTTTTTATATGAGGATTTTCAGAGTAATTTGAAAAATTCATATGATTTTGTGATTCTAATATGTAATGAATGAGAAGAGTATAAATCCTTCATACAGCCACAAACATTCTGACCAGGTACAGTTATAATTTAGCTTGTAGTATGGCATACATATAGCAGTACTGGCAGTGTTTCTATTCTCAGGAGAAGCCACAACTGAATTTAGATGAAATTACCTCTCACCTTGCATTCCATGAACTTGTTTTTTTTCCACTTGTAAACATAAAACAAGCAAATAGTAAACACACATACAAAAGGTAAAAAAATAAAGTCACGAGCTATTAAAGCTATTAATACTGACTGCATTTTCAGTTCTTGATACAGGTACCAAGACTGGCTGTAAATATGGTGATCATGTTTCTGCAAAGAGATCACACAATGGATAAATTTGTGAGGATTTACTATAGTGATGTTGCCCACAGGTGTACCCTACAGGCAGGGTTATATTGCTTGTATTAAAATAATTTTGGGACCAGGAACCATGGAGAATCTGTTGGTTCCTCTCATAGCCCATATGCCACCTGTGAACTCCTGAGGTTAAGACTAAGCAGGCAGGAGAAGGTGGTGGAGAAGGAACCATTTGCACAGCTCAGGAACCAGGAGAAAGTTCTGAGATAGCCACTTCCGTCTGCTGCTCTTCATCCTCAGTTTTGCACAGAAAAGTCCCTACTCCTGTGCTGAGCTGGAGAAACAGTGATAAAGACACCACAGAGGAGGGCAGGACAGTTGTTTGAACTCAGGGCTGCTGAGCAGAGTGATGCACTGGTGACAAATGCCTTAGCACCAGGTGACATGATGCAGACTCTTCAGACCACACATATAGCCTTAGTCATCTCTGTCAACCAACCAAAAGGCAGATTAGCCATTTATTACTTATTTTGTATGCCTTTGGATGACCAAACACTGGCTTAAGGTACAATAACTTGTTGTCTGTATGAAAATGCCTTCATAATAACTCCAAATCATAGTTATTCCTTTGTATCAGAGGAACATCTCCACCCAAAGAAAACTTAGTCCAAGAGAAGTTGGTTTAAATCTAGTGAAATGTTTAAAGCAAGGTGACAATAAACCATGGCAGATGCTCTCTGTTACGCCCTCACTCTCTCTCCAACCTCTCCTTTAGATTGGAAAGAGGGTAAGGAAGATAAGGAGGAAGGGAGAAGTTCAAGTTGGAAGATTTTGAAGGGTTTTACTAATGCTACTAATAAACAGAGACTATATACAAAATATACAAAACCAATCTGGAATGCTCAATATGGAGCTGGCGTCACGCCAGCAGCAGCAGAGCTAGGAGCCGGCTTGGCTCCAGCAGCTGCAGGGCAGGCACCTGGAAGTCATGGGTGGGATTTTACAGCAAACCAGAAACTGGATTTCAGGGATGCGGGGCCTGAGGTCTTCCAGATCACAGGCAGACAGACAGGGTCCTCTCTAAATGCCAGCCATGGTCAAAGATGGACAAGACTCTCGTGACTGCCCTCTTATATAGGGTACATGACGATTATGGGATGGAATACTCAGTTGGTCAGTTTTAGTCACTTGTTCCGTTTGCCCCTCCTTCCAAATATGTCCAGTTATCAGTTATCCTTGGTTACCATAGTAATAAATCTAAACATGGACTTCTTCAGCATTCTGTTGGTCCTCTTATCAGCACTAAGTACAGTGTCTGAGGAAAAATATGCAGGCACTTAGAAGGCGCTTAGCTGAACTTTAAAACAAAACCGGGACAACATGACTGAGTGCTTGCAGTTCTGTTGCTCTTTCTGGTTTTGGTCATCTTTAAGCCTTATCTGAGTTCAATTTCTTGAGGAATAGCCCAGGAAGCAGTGGTGCTCAGGAATGCACAATCTGTGTGAAAAGTGCTTTTGTATTTTGACCTAAAAAATGAACAGAATGTCCAGGACTGAGATGAGATGAAGGTGATATGCTCCTAAATTTTTCTATGTTGAAAGCTCAAAAGAATAGTTCTATCAATGTCAGACCCAACTTGAACACAATCACTATCTCTTGCTTTATGTCTTTCCCAATAAACAATCTTGTTTATGACTTAATACAAATATGATGAAAATCAGTGCTATCTTTCTTCAGTCCATGAGTGGGATCCAGGTCCCCTATCTGATCTACCTCCAATAAAAATTTCAACAACAGAAATATAAGAATATTTTTGCTGTGATTCTCTCTTTCTGCAGTATCAGAAAACTGGTAAAGATTGAGGTTTAATTGGTTTATTTTTTTTTAATTCTAATGACACGTCAGTAAAACAGAATGCACAAGTATATGGATCACAGCACAGCTCATTCCATATTTCAAGGCAAGCAGAATTTGCTACATTATAAATTTCTAATTTTCCTCCTATTTCTGCAAAGAATTAAATACCCTCTTAAATATTCCTCAGTCATCCCTGGCCCCAAAAGTGAGCATTCCAATATATTACTGACACAGCACTTGCCCTGTTTTCTTTTATACAGTTCTTCCTGTGTTGCCTGTGTTAGATGCACTCTGCGATATAAGTTGACAGCAATGCCAAATGTGATCTCACTGTCCATTAGAGTAACTTCTAAACCATGTGAAAATCAGACATAGAAAGTATATTCTATGGCACTGAATAGATCCACTAAGGCTTAAGTGCTTTTGCTGCTAAATGTAGCCTATCTGAAGAGGAAAAAACAAGCAAAAAAACCCAAACAAAAATCAACCCAACCAACAAACGAAACACACACACAAACACAAAACAAAACAAACAAAAACCACCACACACACGCACACACACACAAAACCCCAAACCAACTCGAACCAGCCATCAAACACAAAAAAAAGCCCAAACAACCTTTTGAAACTGAAGAACCACTGTAACCAAGCTGGTGGTTAGAATTAAGGTGAGATTTTCTTTCCATGCTATCAGTTGCAATTTAGCACTTATTTGAAACTCTTCAAATCCATAGAAAAGATAAGCATGGTATATTGTGGAGTCACTGATTTAAATATAATGGCAAAGACACAGATTAAATGGAATTTCTAATTAAATATTACGTGATTACATAGAGGAAAGTTAGGAGGATAACAGGCTTGTTTGAGCTTTGCCACTAATGTTTTATCAGAAGAGTGCTTCTGATAACTTTATCTGGTTGTGATAGGAAGGGAACTTGTTTGGGTGAAAGTGTTTGCTATCCATTGCTGTTTCTATCAATGTCCTTGCATTGTGGATCTATGCATTGCAAAGTTTAGGAGAATACTTTATATAATCAACAATAGGTGAATGACTTGTTTTGAGTGTGGGCTCATTAGCTTTTCAAGTTGCATTTTGTTTCCCTTATCCTTTTTTTTCCCTTATTTTGACCAGATTCCTCCTCCTTTCTTAGCCAGAAATCAGAATCTACTGCCAAAAGCTACCCAACTACCATCAAAAGCAGCATGTGTGTTCTTATACTTTACACTCTTCTGCCTTTTAGTTGCTGTTGCCTCTCTTGTGTTGGATCTTGTAGAACTGTTCAGCCTGGATGAATCAGTTGAACTTTCTCGTGTAATGGCAAGCTAATCTTTTTGGTTGCTTGCAATTTTCTATTGGATCAGGAAGTTGATGTTACTCACCCTGAAGCCAGGTAGCTGTGAGAGGAGGCAAGGGGGAACACGATAGCCAGCAACTTTGAACATGAGACCCATTTAGAACAAATCAAGTATATTTAAACATATTGTGGTTATTCAGTTTAATATGTGGATTATTTACACGTATAAAAGGTTGATATCCTTCCACTGTCACTGGAAAGAACTGCACTCAGGAACTTTGGGATAATTATTCTTTGAAAGCTATATAAAAAAAATAGAATATTAAATATGCATAGATAGCTTATTGTTGATGTGGTGTATTCTTGGGTTTGTGTGTTTCTTTTGCAGGGATAATAACCATGCTCAACAAATTAGAGTTTATGATGTTTGCTGTGCTTGAAAACTTAATCCCCTGTCTCTTTAAGTTTCAGGTTGTGGTGGGCTTTTTTTGTTTAGTTGTTTTTGTTTGTTTATTTGTTTGTTTTTAAGTTAAATAAAATGCCACTTTAAATTTTTTGTTAGAGACAGTATTTTCAGGTATGCTAAGTTCTGTTGACTTGATTGGTAGCATACTCCTTTACTCTTAGAAAGGTGTCTGGCCTAACATCTTTCTAACAGACTGATTCAAAAAAACATATAGATGGGCAAACAGAAAGCATAAGGAATTTTGAAACAAGAAGAAAATAACCTAATAGAAAACTCTTTTACAAATATTTAATTGTTGATCTCAACCAATATACCTAAAATGAGCCTGTTTATCACTGAGTTATTTACTTATGGCTAGAAAGTTTCATCATTCACAACTGCTACCATTCTATTTGCCCATTTACAAGACAGCTCTGTCAGGTTTCCACAGCTAAAGCTCTAGTAAATCAGTTGCCAACATTAAGAGATTTTTTTTTAAGTGCATTTGACTGCATCCTTTAATGTCCCTGAGATCACAGCTGACTATAAGCAGAGATATCTGTAAGTGTTTCACATATATTTTACTCACTGACAAGCTACCTTTTAAATTAAAATGAAAGACATGGATTCTATAATTCTATCACAGATATAATCAAAACTTCCGTTCATTTATGACTAAGTAAAAAACACCATTACAGACCTTTCTTGAGCAAATGAAAACTATGCACAAAGTAATATAATAATGGATATAAAGCTTGACAACAAATTCTATGAAGTTTAGTTGAGACACTGAGAAATGGGGATTTGTTTCCATTTAAAGACTTTAAAGAAGAGAAACAGCTGTCACTCTTTTTCTAAATGACAGCTTGTCATATCATTCAGATTTTACCATCTTGGATAAGATACTATATATATGTTTATACATAAAACCGTTAAATAAACACTGCTAACGTCTAATGTTACTTCAAAGTATATGAAAGACTATTCTAAAAACCTATATTTTCTTCTATGAAAACTAATTTTAGTATTTTTCCTTAAAGAATGTTCCTTTAGTCTCATTATAACAATATCACTATTTGTAAATCTGTTCAAATATTTAGTAGTAATTTAGGGTACAACATCATGTGGAAATCTAGACTCCAGAGAAGAAATATTTAACATCTCCATCTTATTAATTTTAACTGAGATTTGAAACCTTTCTGTCTTCATGGATCTAAATGCAAGTATTTTCTTCTACCTATAAGAAACCTAGGTTTCTGTTCAAGATTCAGCAACTTACATCCTCAACAGAACAAAAAAAAAGTGTGAGAGAATCTCCATTAGTATTTATCAGAAAATGTCAGTTACATCAGTAGTAGTTTATTGATTTGACTGAAAGGTGTTTGTTCAGCTTCTTGCCATTGCTAATATCAAGTGGCAGTTCAAGATGATTTAATAAATTATTTTGATTATTTTTTCTTTTAGGGCTCACTGGGATCATTGCACAAAAGCCATTTGCAGAGGGAATTTCAGAGGACAGAGCATCAGCTGTGTAACAATTATTTCATTGCATAAAGGAGGTAAGTAACACTGAATAACATCTCACACTGCATTATTTAATTAGCAATGTTCCTAAAAACTCCTAAGAACGCTTCCAACCCAAACTGTTCTATGATTCTACATCAGTTTTATGTTTGGTGGTGGATTCCCCCTGCTTTTTATCCAAACATTATAATTAATGGATAACTTGGAATTTTTTGTTAATCTTCTGAAAACAATGTGCTTCAGATATGGTGGCAATTCCAGACAAAAATATAATCACATTATTGTAACTAATAAACCAGAAGCCATTTGTAACAAAGGTTTGTGGAGACATCTATTTACGTATCACAATATGAAAGCTGACTGGACTTTTTTTCAAGAAAATGAATTACCTGTTAACTTAATTCTATAACAGAAATTATTTAGAGGAACAAATGGCCTGTTATGAAGTAAGGTATTATTACTCCCAATCAGGTACTTGCCATTTGGCAATCTACTAAATGCAACTTCAATGGAAGTTTTCTGAAAAGCTTTTTTCCATGAGGAGATTTCAGTTTTCAAAATGTTACAGTACATAATGGAGAAGTCTGAATGTCTTGTGCTTTAGCTAATTCTCACCTGTACTGAGACAGGGAGCTAGAAGACCAATTCACAGGCATCTGCTGGTGCAAGAAAGACCAAACCCTGAAACCATCTACCTGCACAAGGAGGTTTCATTTTAGAGATGCTGCAAGAAGGTGGTTCATTTATTAAGCAATATTTTCTGCAGCATATACATTTTTTTAAAAAAGCTTTTGTAACCAAAATGGGCTATTGATTGAAAGATGGCATATAGCCACAAAAACTGTCTCTACAAATTATTCAGGTTAGGAAATATAAAATTACTTTTCTCTATATAAAATGCATTTAGCCTGAAGTAAAAAGACACTTGGAGAAAACGTGGTTTTGCATTTTTCATTTTGTTTCCAACTCGTTGCTTTCACTCTTAAAAAAAAAATACGCTGTGGAAGCTGTATTGTTAGTACTGTGGGTATTGCTTCATAGTATTAAAAAGACTTATTGGAGGGATCAGTGCAGAAAGTTAATATGTGATTTTCCCATGTCTGGGACTTTAATTTTGCATATCTTTTTTATCCCTAAAATATGTGCAATACAGTTAATTGCATCAGATAGGAGGGGTTTGAAAGAACAAAGAACATGCTGGCTTAAGGCATGTGCTCCAGGTTTAAGAGGAAGAATGGCAGAAAGCTTAGATAAAAGAATAAGAGAAAGAGGTGATAATGACTTTAGCAAACAACATTTCCACAAGCCAGACATGATTCCTGTTACATGTCAAATACACTCCACTCACAAACACACTCAGTCCTCAGCTTACATTTTCCTTGGCCTGAAATTGCACCAATGAGTCTAATTGCCTTTTTTTCTGGGCCTGCTTTAGTCCTTTTAGACTCACTGTAGTTTTTAAGTCCTGTTTTGTCAGACACAGTGGTGTGGCATAATATGTTCAGCCCAGCATGATGTTTGTTGTACAAACCTCTCAAACTGTAAGACTTCAGAACTGGGTACCATGCCTAGGCTGAATGCAAATTTGCTGAATTGACCTTTCTTAATTCCAGGATAGCTTTGGCCAAAACGTTACCTGAACACACTACATAAGTTGCTACTTACTACTGGTTTTTTTCCCCCAGTAACTCCTGGGATTTGTGAGTAGAGAAAGATCAACTCCAGATGGCGATGCAACTCCTCTCGCTACCGTGAGGAACATTGATACAAATTGTGCTGCTAAGTCCAAACTGAAATACAAACCCTCTCTTTGCCTCAGTTATGGAGTTTTGACCTGCTTCAATTCAGTTTCTCAGCCTCAAAGAGAAAACTGTGCTCCTGAACCTGCAGAAGTTGAATGGGATAACTTCTCCAAACTTGCATCTGAGGATTGTTGGTTTTTTTTTAGCAATTGCTCTATTTAGATGCCTCATCAAATCCTGACTTAGTTGCCTGGTTTTAGTCAACAACACTCTACACTTAATTGGAATAGCCACTAAGGCAGTTTTGATCTAGCCAGAATATGTTTGAGGTACTCCCTTTCTAATGGTTTAGGAAGCTTTGCAGATAACACAGAACAGATCTAATACTTTCTGTATGACCTGTTCTTCACTAGAGACTGTGAAAGTGCTAAGTCTTTTACATCTGTGATCCCCATCTCTTGTAACAGTCATTTAGGGCAATCATGACAAATACTCGATTGTATCCACTTAGCAGAACCGGGTTCCTTGGCTCAGAATGCCAGCTGTTTCAGTATTTCCAGGTTAAAGTTCTTAGGGTAAAACATAGAGAAGAAATGTTTGTTATACATATTTTAAAAAACCTTATTGATTTCTGTAAGCATTGGTACCGTGTACATTCGAGTTGTAGCACAAGAGAGGGGGTGACAGCAAAGAATTCAAAACTCAATATTTTAAAATGACAATTGCAAAATTCTTTGAGTTTTTAAAAACATTGTGATATTTTGAAGTATAGGTTAGTTTCCACTATACAATGGGACATTTTAAAAACTACCTCCCTCAGGTATGTGTTCATAGAGATTTTAATCCTTTGCAACCAAGACGAGTGTGTTGACTGTTTATTTCTCCAAATATTTGTTTTCCAATGATTTGTATAGAAACCTACTAAGATTATATTATGTAGTCTGTAAATGTATACAAATCCATCCTATGAAATTCGAGCAGAATTATATGATTCATAAAAAAAAAAAAGTATTTACCTTCAGAAACAAATAATTAATTTGCAGTTATTTTCCTTCTCTATAAATATTGAAGTACTTGATCGCTTCTGCATCTGAAATTCCTTAAGCATAAAGGTTTACCTTCGATAGTTCTTTACATTATATTTCACGTTGTACATTTGATCAACAGCTATTCTTTTGACATTCATAATCCAGGTAAACCATACAACCTATTCAGAGGACTATTAGGGCAAATTGAATGAATCAAAATTTACCAGAGAATTATACAAACAGCTTCCTAAACAAAGTTTTCAGCAAACATTTATCAAAATGCAAGGAGCCCACCTGTAGAAATGTGTACCCCAGAAAAATGAAAGAGAAACATCTTTAAAAGTCAATACAAGCTTACTCCCCCTTCAGACATGCCTAAAGGTGATTACGTAAGGTAGGGAAAAGAAAGACAAATTATTTTTACTTGATATTTTGTTCTGTACCATTTTAATGCTGTTGCATTTACAACAATTTGAGTGTGTGAAGTGATAGTAAAGGTATGTTGGCAGAGTTTGTCCTTTCCCTGTTTCATCAAATTAAAGTATTTTATACACCTACTTCTAATTTCATATAACAGAGCTTTCTGTCCTTCTGTCCTTCAAAAGGATAATTAATGTCTGTCCTGAAAAACCTTGCAGTTAGGTGTGTTCCTTGATATCTGTGCCAAAATTCAGTGTGTTCAGTTTCACATCACTGCTTGTTATTACTCCCAAGAAAGACTTTAAAAAAAAAAAAGAAAAAGGCAAAAAGAGATCAGTAATCTATCAAGGGTTTGCCAAGGGGTAATAATCCACTACAGGTTTTTTTTTGTGTTACTCAATAGTGCAAAGTTCGACAGAAATTACTCTTCAGTTATTTTAACCATATCAAGGAGTTTCTGAAGATGTTTTATTCTAAAACAAGTCAGAAAAATATGATGATGGCTCTATTTATTTATTTATTTATTTTTGCCACGTTTTTATATAAGATCGAAATTAGAAAGCCATATTTCTCACTTTTTTTTAATAGGAGACACTCTGTGATTTCTAAATTTGTTCTTACATGGTGAATTTGCAGAGTAGAAAAATGTTGTATAATGTCAGCTAAACCAGCACTAAGAGGTTCATCACAAGATTTTTTTATAAATTATCTACTCTATGAGTAACACTCTGATGGAAATCAGTGTTTATCCACCAATTTCTAGTGCTGAAGTACATTCAAAGCAATATTGCATCTTTTGTCAGGTTTTTACCTAGGCATCTGTTGCTTCTTAAGGTACATGTTGGTGCACCCAATAAGATTTGCATGCTATGTTATGTATGCCATAGGGTCTAAGCTACTTTGAAGAGTACATCACATCCTTTCATGTAAGAAAGGGTTACATAAGCATCTGGAGATGCTCTTCCTCCATACTTGAATCCCTAGAATTTGTGGGGAGTGGGTGGGTATCCAACAACCACCACTGAATTACTCTTTCAAAGCATTTAATCGATAGTAAACTGTCTAGCAGACACACACAATTTTGTTAACTAACAATTTTAAGCAAACAGTGCATCCACTGTAAACTCATACCTTATTTCAATGTTGAATGTAGATGTACCTAGAAATCTTTTTCTTGTCAAAGACATGGTAAACCTTGAATGGATCCTTTGTTTTCCTGTAGAACAGCTGCTATATTGTATTTAATCTTTCCCTAATTGGTAGCTAGAAAGTTTTCCTCTAAATGTGACTGCAAGTCTTTCCTTCCCCCCCCCCCTTTTTTTTTTTGTGTGTGTGTGAATGCATGTAGTGCATTTCAGCAGGGCAAAATACATTATTTTCTGTTTGAATGGTGTTGTTTTAGTATTTTGTGAAATTTAAAGTCCAACATGGATTAGGAAATGTTTTTCCTGGTGCTGCTTTGGCCTTTATTGTCCTAGTTGAGAAGATCTGGGACTTGTCTGTAGTGATACTGTATTTTGGTATTGTATAATAGTATTTGCTATATTGTGAACATATTTGGTAACTTATAAGCATGATATATTTAGATTGTCTGTACAGTGTATGTATCTGTGTTTTTACATAAATGCTCCAAGCAAACATATATATCATGTAGTTTGTATGCAAACCTAACCAGGCCATTTCTATATGAGTTTTGATAGACAGAACTGACCTAGAAGAATAAGTTTCTCAGCTTGAAGCTTTTCTGTCTGGCTTTCTCTGGGATAAATCTTCTCCTCCTCTCTCCTAAATTTACCCTGGTGCTAACTGTCAAATTCGAGTCAACAGAAACATGCCAGCAAATATTCTTGTGGTTTCAAATCTGTCTAGTTTCTAGATTTATCATCTGAAAACCAAGGTAATTAGAGCTAGTAGCTAAAAAAGGGAAGTTGCTGTTGTAAATTTTAGTGTCCATAAAGCACTATGAGGTTTTTATGTAGGAGACACTCCCTTTAAAAGAAGTGATTTTTTTTTTTTTTTTTCATTTTGATTCCAATCAAAAAGGAGGCATTTGGGTGAATGACTCAATAATTCTTCTTTTTAAAAAATCATATTTATTTTCCTGCTCAAACAGTGACGTTTCAGATGATAATAGAACCCTTCCAGGCAACAGATGGAATCAGAATTTGAATTTTATATTTTGCATTTAAGATTCATGTTCATAGCTGGCATAGAGTTGTAGCTCCTGAGTTAGAAAATAGTCTTTCTTTCTATTTTTGTAAGAAATTTAAACTTGACCTGAAATTAAATCATCTAGACTAGAGACACTGGTTATGAAATTCTGCAGTAGGGTGGTCAATACATTCTTAAATTCCAGAATGAAGTCAGACTGTTTAGCGCCAATCTGCTCAAGATTTTCCCAGCTCACTTCCCCTAAGCGCTCCCCCTTAGGGGAGGGCCACAAGCCATCGCTACTTATTTGCGTTTCAGTTTCTTTAGTGAAATTTCTGTGGCAGCAGGAAATTGCTTTCTTAAAGTAGTTAGCCTGGTCAAACTGGAAGGATTTACATAAGATTCAGCAAGAAGCTTGAATGGTTTCCACTCTGTATTGAGATAGCTTGCTAATTCTCTTTCTCCATCCACTCATTTGTATAACTTTGCAGCTGTCGCACTTTGATTTTCCTCTGCTGTTTCTCCAGTCCTGTGAATATTTTCCATGTGTCTAAACTTTTACTTCAGGTTTATCTTGCACGGAAAGGTTTTTCTCCTCAAATATGTTTATATAAAGAAACCAACAGGTAAAGCTAGTGCTAGTATTCATCTCTCCTTCTTTTAATCCTTCTGCTGGAAAAATATAAAAATCTACACTTATATAAAATTATAAGTTAAGAATATATGTAGATAGTGGACCAAAATGTAATGGTTTCCTTGGTGCAACTGAGAGTTTTATTTGACAAATTGTAATCAGATATCTTTGATCCTAGTGAAAACAGATTATTCTGTTACAAGGAGGGACAGTTAACCACCTGAGACTGATGACTCCTGATAATAACATAGAAATATAGAAAAATTAAGTTTTTGCCAACAGAGGAAGGAGATAGAATTTTTTTCATTTGTCATTAGGACATTTCTGCATATAAAGTATTGGTTTTATGATCAACCCATTATTATTCTGTCTTCTATAGGAGTAAAATTTCAATGGTGTTTACATTTACTGTTTTAATGGAGTTCATATTTCATGCAATCTAATTGTCTTTTTTAAAGTCAAATTGCATTATTCTCAGGTGAACAAGAAATAGTCCTTCTTGAGCCACGTAAAAATAAAATCAGTTGAAAAATAACTTCTCACATTGACAGAATTGGCCAAAAAGCTACATCTGTGCTTGATTACTCTTCATAGTAATTATCTTTTTCTTCAATGGCACTTTTTATTCCTCACTTTTTGGACAAATTGTGAAAAAACACTGCAAAGTCCCATGCTATCTAGAGATTAGTGACATCTCCCTAGGTTTTACTCTTCTCATGTGGATTAGTAAAATGAGCTGTTTCACCCCATGTGCTCTATTCTCTCTTCAAATGTTGACCTTTTTTCTCCTCTATCAGCAGCAGTCCACATTAAAGCATTTCTTTGTCCCTTATGCCACCCCACATGTTTAAGACATTCTTTGAGGTAAAGGATCTTCCTTATCTCTTTATGTTCAAATCCACATTTAGATAAAAACTTTCTCCACACTTAAATTCACATTTGTCTTTCACTGAAGGCTGTCAAATATAGTAGTCATGTTTTCATTATTACTGAGGAAATACTCTTTCAAATAAAACTGAGGACTTTTTGTACCCTTTTTTTTTTCTTGATAAATATGATAAATGAGCTTATGCACAACTGTATTACACTTTTGTCACTTTCCTATTTTGATTTAATAAATTTCACTAGGAAGCCAAGGTAAGAATTAATGCAGGTTAGAATAAGCAAAGGAGTTTGTAACCTAGATATTTATAGAACAATGCATTTTCTCAGGTATTTTTTGCTTGTTTGTTTGCTTTTTTTTTAATTTTTTTCAGTTGATTCTATCACCAAGGATAACATTTCTATCAGAATGTGAGCTTTTTATATGTGAAGGATTCTTTTTTTTACTTTTAGTGCTAAGGTGTGTCACATTTTGCTTTCAATATGCATCTTTTCCAAATGAAAGCTTCTGCACTTTTGCCTCTTCCCATTTCACCTCCCTTTTTATTACTTAGTTATATAGCAACCATTTTAGCCAAATTTCAAGTATGTTATACGTGATAAATATGGCTATTACAATGAGATATTTTCTTATTATGTCTGGAATACTGAAAGTGGCATTGCTTTCACTTATTTTTATAAAACTAAAAAGCAGATAAGTATTTCATGTAGAATCCATTTTATAATCAATATTTGAGAGAGATACATTCACTGAGTAATTTGTCTTACCCTCATGTGGTCAGAAAGAACGACTGTTCAACTGTACATAGCTGTCTCCAGTGATTGATTGAATTATTTTTTGATTTATGCAAAACACACTGACTCCCCCTGAGAAATCAGCTACTTATAAACACAGCAAACACAGTTATACACATTCACCATTTTCAAAATGGAAAAAATGAAAGAGTGAAGGAGCATTTTCCATTTACTTTTTGTGTTTTACAACTGCTTGAATCTGGTTTTTTAGTGCAGTAATAACATGAAATTTGAGTTCTTTGTAATAACATTTGAAAATACTTTCCTTACTTTGAATCAACAGAAGATTCTAATGATGGCTACCTTTCTCTTTTTTTTTCTTAAGCAACAAAACATTGATATTAGTTTCTTTCAAGAGTTCATTCTTCTTCTCATATAAATAAGAATAAACTACACTCTATGAATAATATGCCTCTACTTTGAGACAGGAAGAATTTAGGAAATGTACTATATATATGTGTTATATTACAATCACTGGTTTACCCCAATCTAAGCTTCTGGAGAGTGTAAATCTGATCCAAGAATAGGCCCATTGGTACCTATGTAGGTCAATCCTAGTCATTGAGCTGATGGCAGGAATAAGAGCCGTTCTTCTGACTGATGGATGCTTCTGAACAAGTTTGCCTCCAGTCAAGACACCTACAGATCATAAAAAGTGATTGTGAAGCACAGCCAAAATACATTATGAATGCTACAGTTGTTCTTCATTTAACATTTGCATTTAGTATAGGACACGTTAAGTTCCATTTATGACTGTTTATCTTGATTCTCTTTGAATCCCAAGATGTGTTCGCATCCTCTTTAAGCACCCCATCTGCTATGAGAGCACAGTGTGGGAATTACTTCTCTCTGAACACATATACACTTTTGTGTCTTGGTTACCTTTGTGGTCTACTTACCAAATCTCTCTGGTTTTGATGCATGCTTAGTTCTGTCCCCCTCGGTCCCACTCATCACAGCTTTCTCAAGACACACATCTTCCCCTGTGCCAATCACCAAAATCAATAACCAGGAAAAAAAAAAAAAAACAAAAACCAAAAAACAAAAAAGCAAATTATCATATAAGCTAAAAATCTGTGGAACCAGAAATCGTAGCGATTGGGCTAAAAATGAGTTTCCATGACAAACTGACTAAGAAAAGCCCTTCTGGATAAGAAGTAAGTAAGATATATTTACTTCAGACAAATATTTTTTCAGCACATTCGGTCAGCCAGTCAAATATAATAAGATCTAACAAAATAGCAGGGGCTATTCTGGTGATGCTGTTTTGCCCTGCAACTAGGCCACCAGCAGTTGAGGAAAGAATAAAGAAGAGAGTAAGAAACCCTGCCGATGACCTTAATAGGAGCTTCAGTGTTTCCCCAGTTGCCTTAATCCCAATTCCTCAAGCACATATCATCCATGGTTCTGAAAAAAAGTCTCTGAAAACCTTCCCAACATTTCTGTTTCAGCAGGAGAGCGTTTGATTAGCCATGCCCACCACTGTCTCTTTCTTAGTAACGACATTCTTTCTGGGCCAGAGGCTGTTCTGCTTATGTCAAACTCATCAATCATAAGCTGAGTCTTAATGCAAAAATAACAGTGTCAGTGAACAGAGAATGCTCTGAGTTCCATTAGTGCCTTGCTGATCAAGGTGATGAGGTATCTGAAAATAAACAAACACTCACTATAAAAGGAAATTGTTTCTTTTGGATGATGTTATGGCCTAAAATCGTTTAACACTCACTCTGCAAGGGTGAACACTTCAAAAAATCTCCTTCTGTCCAGTCTGGTTCTCTCCTTTCACCCTTCAGAAGAAAGAGAGCAAATGAGCAAAGAATTAATTGAGTTTACGATTATAAAACTTGACAAGAGACAATTCTCTAAATCTTATTTTGAGATTATTTATTTCAAGATGTACTCTGCTTATGATAGACCCATTCCATTATATGAGCAGAGAATAAGGCAATTTCCTGCATCCTTGTAAAGAAAATGATGATTCAAAATTACTGAATTAGTCAAGTTATGAAAAACCTTTTTCTCTTTAGTTTAAGAGGGAATGACTGAAACATGGTGGTTGATAAAGAGCAAATAAATTAGATAATGCTATTTATTTTTTTTCTCAGGAAGTCATCTGATGCAATTAAGAAGTGAAAAGCTTAAAGCAGATAAAAAGGATATTATTATTTCATAACATTAAATTGCAGCCTTGCTGAAACCAACATACTTTCAGGGTTGAGCCTAATAAGGGCTCAGAAATTGTACAGGATTCATTACTTATGTGGATTTATAGTTTTGTTAATTTTTCTTTCTGTTTTGGATTAAATTTACAGACATTATAGAACAAGCACAATCTCTGCACTTAACTCATAAAGCTTAATTTCTAGGAGAACTTAGAGCAGTCACGAATTTTAAATGATTGCCTAGTAGTTTTGGATGAGCCTGAGGTATTCAGAGTGTTTATATAGAGCCCCAGTCATGCACAGAGCAGTACATAATTGCAGAGATCAAGTATTTAAATACAGTTAATGCTGATTCTTTGTTATTCATTGTCCTGCATTCACCTCAGCATTAAGGATCAATTAAATCTCTAAGTGACCCAAGAACCCCGAACAGCAGAGGTTATTTTATCATTTAATACCTAGCATGTACTACAAACATCTTTCCTTTCTCAATAAAGGTTTCTTGAAAGGAAGATGAGTGCTGTCAGATCTAAGTGCACTCAGGTGAACATAACAGTTATAAAGGTGAGGGAATAATGGCTCTTATTAAAGACAGCCTTACAGCAGCTAGCCACAGTGTATATTTCCCACACACATACACACACAGATGAACCTCTGGACCTATTGTCCCAGCTCTACTAGCACAGAATATTGTTTACTCCCATATTGTTTTGAGTGCAGCATCCCATATGGGTCTTTCCAGGTACTTCTATCTTTGAGTGTGACTCCATTTAATGGTCCTAGAATCTGTGGTTTCGTTTGCTGTCAACATATTATAAAGGAACAAAATTTTCATATATATTAAGTGGTCCACGAAGAGTGAGGTTCTAAAAAGACACTCATATACAAATATTGACACTCATATACACATATTGACAAGATTGTAAGTGACTTGAGAATTGCAGATCTAATTCTGGTGAAATGTGCAGAGATTGTTGGGCTAGAGGATGTTTATTTGAATACAATTGAGGGTTTTTATTAGGAAAATAAAAATAAGTATACTTGCATCTCAATTCCAAATGAATCAGAACAAAATTATTCTGAGGTTAAAGACATTTAATTAATTGTTTAAAGAATATTCTTATATTGCAATAGAAAACTCTAAATTGTAATTATGTTTTTTTTCTTTTCTGAATGGCATAATGGCTTCTATATTCTGTTTATGGATGTCATACTCCTTACCATGTCCTGCAAGTAATGATGTGCTCAGTGTCTCTGCTAGGGGTGCTCTGGGGGTTTCTGTATTCTAGTCATTAAAGACAAATTGAGGAATATGCAACAGAAGGGAGCTGGAATATGAATTTTACTAAAAGGTAGGAATGTGAGTATAATTTACACAGAATTATTGCTCAGAATCACATATTACTTGAGGTTAGAAGGGACTTCTGGAGATGGTTTAGTCCAGCCTGCCACTCAGAAAAGGTTACTTATGGCCCCATCCAGTAGAGTTTTTGTAATCTCCAAGAATGGAGACTATAACCTGTTGTGACAATCTGGGCAAAACAACCCAAACACCTTAGATGTAAATGAAATTTCCTGTATTTGTTTGTGCTCATCTGCCTCTTGTGCTTTCTCTGGGTACAACTTGAATACAAGCCTGGGCTTGTATTCCTTAACCTTATTGCCTTCAGTTATTTATATACGTGGATAAGACCCGTTGTGAACCTTCTCTGCTCCAGACTGAACAATCCTCATTCTCACAGCCTGTATTTGTATGAGAGATGCTCCAATCTCTTAATCATCATCAGGGCCCTTTGATGGACTTACTTCAATATGTCCGCCTCTAATAGGGAGTCTGGAACTGAGCAAATTACTCCAAATATTCACCACTCACCAGTGCTGAGAAGAAAGATCATCTCTTTAAATCTGCTGGCAGTGCTCTTCCTAATAGAGCCTGGGATGCTTTTAGCCTTCAGTGTTGTAAAGGCACATTACTGGCTCATGGTCAGCTTTTTGTCCACCAGGGCTCCTGGTTACTGCTCTATCAAGTTGCTTTCCAGCCAGTTGTCCCCCAGCCTCTACTGGTGGCTGGGATTATTCTTCCACATGTGTGGAACCTGACATCTCCCACTGTTGAGCTCTCAACTTGGGAGAGAACACAGCTGGGACAGCTGACCCAAAGTGGCCAAAGGGACATTCTTTCCCCCATTTCGCTGCATACTGTATCAATGTATATAAATACCTGAAGGGAGAGTGTAAAGTAGATGGAGTCAGATTCTTTTCAGGGGTTCCCAGTGACAGAAGAGGCAATGGGTACAAACTGAAACACTGGGTTTTTCCTGTGAACATCAGAAAACTGTTTTTTACTGTGAGTGTAATCAAGCACTGGCACAGGATGCCCAGAGGGGTTGTGGAATCTCCATCCTTGAAGATATTCAAAAGCTGACTGGATGTGGTCTTGGGCAACCTGGTCCAGGTAGCCCTGCTTGAGTAGGCTGGGGGATTAGACGACTTCCAGAGGTACCTACCAACATCAACCATTCTGTGATTCTGTGATTCTGTGACTCTGTGACTCTGTGATTCTGAGACAATGTTATGCATTCATTAAAGTTCATTTTCTTAGGTGAAATAATCGAATCTTCACACTTTCAGGTGCATTAGTGAATCTGAAATTGTATTGTTATGCAGTTAAACTAGATCTTCACTTGTCATATCCATCAGGTATGATGTAAGGTTTTTGTTTTATTATGAATAGACAATGAGACAGTATGATAGGTTGGCAAGAGGGGGCACCTAAAGCATCATGTGTGTCCTGTCACCTGTGAAGCATTCTCAAATCAACTATTTTTTAAACAAAACCCTTCTTAAATACTTTTTTAAACAAAAACTTCTCATTTTACTATTTAATTGGGACCTTTGCCTTAATTAAGTGAAACAAAACTAAGCTAAAGTCCAACTCAAGGAATTTTCATGGATTTGAGATGAATTAGAAAGAGAAGAGTATAATGCTTGAATGAAAATGGCTGTGCTGGTTGAAGGTATGTAGATTTACAGACTTTTTCTCCCTTCCTTAATTTCCTGGCATGGATTTGGCATAAACATTTGCATTCACGTGTGCATATGTGCATGCACACACAGACACACACACAGAGTTGACACTTGGAAAAAAGTCACTAAGAGCTCTTCTTAACTCTTTCGGAGACAGCAGTCAGAGAGTTTCTATTGTTTTCATTACAAGAAAATGCAAGAAACTTTATTAAATTCTTTTAATGGTTATGAGAATTTCCTCAATCTTTCTATCTTCGTGAGAATAACAACAGCACTCTTTGTATTTTACAATTAAAAAACAGATTGGAAGCAATCAAAAGTTGTCAAAACACATTCCTGTGCCTTTTTCAAATGAAGTATATTAATTGAGTCAACATGACGTTTGTTCTAAAATACTAGCTAATTAAAACCAAACAAACAAATTGAAATCAAAATAATATGTTTTCATTATCACAAATTGATTTTTCCTCTGAATTTTGGTTCATAAAAATGTTAAGATTTTGACTCAGGAATTTTTCATTTGGACTAAAAGATTTTTACTTCTTCAAAAAGAGTGAGATTTATTTGTAATATTTAGTTTTAATTATAATTTTGTTCTCCTATGTTAGGAGCTACTAACTCCAGTCCTGGGTGAGAATATCTAGAATGTTTAGACACAAATGAAGTGGAATAAAAATAGAAACAAACTGATCTTTGCCACAAACATCAAGCTTCTTTTAAATTACATATTGTGTAATGTGCAAGACAGTACTTAGAAAAATATCTAGTCTACCTTTCTATAAACAAAGGAAACATTTTATTAGAAAAATACAACTTGTCAGCTTCAGAAATAATTTTAAAATGTATTTCTTAAAATATATTGAATATAGGACCTTGAACCACGTATAGTGAAATTCATTACCTAGATCATTGTGGCACAGTTTCTTCACTGTCTCCAGTTTGGTTTCCCAATGGTAAATACACTATCTACTATGTAACTTAGTTAGCCTTTCACTAACCAAAAAGAATAATTTATCTAGATTGACAATGAAGACAGCTATCAAATTACTGTATCTGTAACAAATTAATAATGCATTTTGGATTGTAAATGGAGGCATTATGAACATTATTTTAGTTACAAACCACTGCCAATATGTATGGCACTTCACTGCTCGATATAAAGCATAAGAAATAAAAGTGTCTCTCCCACAAAGGGCATGCAATCTAAATTTAGACACCGATAAATTGTAGCAGGAATTTTGCTCAAGGAAGAAAGAACCCATTTTCTTCTAGTTTTTATGACACTGGGTCCACTAATGCTCTTTTCCCCCCTTTTTGCTTAAATGTTATGACTAGCTGAGGAATTAACATTAGAAATTGCTGTGAATCTGACTGTGCTCTTTCATCACTAAGAGGAATATAATAACCCATAATCTTTAGGCTTTCAGTTCAAATGTACCACTTAATTATTTTTTTTTCTTTCTTTTGTAGAGCTTTCTATTTATTTTTAGCTTACCATATTTATAACTGTCACACAGAACCTAATTCCAAAACCACTTTTACATGTGAGAAACAGTTAATAGCAATTTTCTTATCATTGTTTGTGTCTACAACGTATTTTTTTCTGCCCACTTTTCATACTTTTCTTGACCAGTTTGTCAAAGCCATATTGATATCTGTTGTTCATTCTGCCTCAGAATCTCCAGAATATTCTGTTTCTTCCCACAGAGCTACTTCATATATTGACTTTTCTTCAAGAACCTAAATGGATGCTGCAGTCAAATCACAGAATAACAGAATCACAGAATGACTGAATCACAGAATTGTTAAGGTTGGAAGGGTCCTCTGGAGATCATCTAGTCCTACTCACCTCCTAAAGCAGGTACACCAAGAGCAGATTGGACAGGAATGTGTCCAGGCAGGTTTTGAATGTCTGCAGAGAGGGAAACTCCACAACCTCTCTTGGCAGCCTGTTCGAGTGCTCTGTCACCCTCAAAGTAAAGAAGTTTTTCCACATATTCAGATGTAACTTCCTATGCTTCAGTCTGTGCCCGTTGCCCCTCATCCTATTGTTGGGCACCACTGAAAGGAATCTGGTGTTATCCTCTTGACATCCACCCTGGAGATATTTAAAAACATTTATGAGAACTCCTCTCAGAGTTCTCTTCTCCAGATTGAACAGACCCAGCTCTCTGAGCCCTGCCTCACAGGAAAGGTGCTCTAGGCCTCTAATCATCTTCGTAGCCAACCCCTGGACTCCCTCCAGTAATCCCTTGTCTTTCTTAAATTGGGAAGCCCAGACCTGGACACAGTACTCCGGATGTGGCCTCACCAGGGCAGAGTAGAGAGGGAGAAGAACCTCTCTCGACCTGCTGGTCACACTTTTCTTCATGCACCCCAGTATATTGTTTGCCTTCTTGGCCACAGGGGCACACTATTGACTTATGGTCAACCTGTTGTCGACCAGAACTGCCAAGTCCTTCTCTGCAATGCTTCTTTCCAGCAGGTCTGCCCCTAACATGTACTGGTGCCTGGGGTTATTCCTCCCCAGGTACATTTGCCTTTGTTGAACTTCATTAGATTCTTTTCTGTCCAACTGCCTAGTCTGTCCCGGTCTCACTGAATGGCAGCACAGTCTTCTGGTGTGTCAGCCCTTCCTCCCAGTTTGGCATCATAAGCAAACTTGCTGAGGAGGTTGCGAGGGGCGGTGTCAAAAGCTTTGCTGAAGTCAAGGTAGACAACATCCACTGCTCTCCCCTTGTCTACCCAGCCAGTCATACCATCATAGGAGGCTATCAGGTTGGTCAAATGTAGTTTCCCTTTGGTGAATCCATGCTGACTACTCCTGATAACCTTCTTTTTTCTCCACATGCTTGGAGATGATGTCCAGAATGAGCTGTTCCATCACCTGAGGCTGACTGGCCTGTAGTTTCCTGGGTCATGCTTCTTGCCCTTCTTGAAGACTGGAGTGACTTGGCTTTCCTCTTGTCCTCAGGCATCTCTCTTGTTCTCCAAGACCTTTCACAGATGATGGAGAATGGCTTAGCAATAATATCTGCCAACTCATTACTCATGAGTACATCCTATTGGGGTCCACAGATTTGTGGATGTCCAGTTTGTGTAAACAATCTCTAATCTTATCTTCCTCAACCAAGGGAAAGTCTTCCTTTTGCCAGACTTTCACTCCTGTCTCTAGAGTCTGGGAAACCTGAGGGTCAGTTTTAGCAGTAAAGATGGAGGCAAAGAAGGCATTCAGTAATTCTGCTTTCTCCGTATCATCCATCACCAGGGCACCCTCCTCATTCAACAGCAGACCTAGATTTTCCCTAACCTTCCTTCTCCTGCTAATATACTTGAAGATGCCCTTCTTGTCTTCGACATCCCTGGCCACATTTGGTTCCAAGTGGAGCTTGGCCTTCCTTATCGCATCCCTGCATAGCCTAAGAGCCTCCTTGTATTCCTCCCAGGTGGTCTGTACCTTTTTCTACATAAACATCCTTCTTCTACCTAAGTTTTGACTGGAGTTCCTTACTCATCCATGCTAGCCTCTTACTCCCTTTACTTGATTTCTTCCTCATGGGAATGCATCAGTCTTGAGCTTGAAGGAAATGATGCTTGAATATTAAACAGCTCTCTTGGACTCCTTTACCTTCTAGAGCCCTATCCCATGGGATTTTTGCAAGCAGGACCTTGAAGAATTCAAAGTTCACTCTGCTGAAGCCCATGGTTTTAGTGCTACTTATTGTCCTGCTTCCTCCAAGTAGGATCCTGAACTCCACTATCTCATGTTCACTGCAGACAAAGCTCCAGCAAGCGCCAACATCTCCAACCAGTTCTTCTTGGTTTGTTAGGACAAGGTCCAGCAGCACGTCTCTCCTCACTGCCTGCTCCACTATCTGTGTCAAAAAGTTGTCACCAATGATCTGTAGGAATCTCCTGGACTGTACGTGCTTAGCTGTGTTGTCCACACAGCAAATGTCAGGGTGATTGGAGTCTCCCCTGAGAACCAGGGCATGTGATCATGAGGCTACTGCCAGCTGTCTGTAGAAAGCCTCATCAACTTCCTCTTTGTGATCAGGTGGCCTGTAGTAAACACCCGCAACAGTGTCCCCCTTGTTAACTTTTCCCTTAATTTTTATCCATAAGGACTCAAATCGCTTGTCATCCCCTGCTAGGCAGAGTTCAAGATATTTGAGTTGGTCCCTCACGTAAAATGCAACTCCTCCACCTCCACTTGCTGGCCTGTCTTTCCTAAAATATACAACATTTCAGTCATGTGAGCTCTCCCACCACATGTCCATAATAGCAATGATGTCATGGCCATATGAACACATATAGGTCTCTAATTCTTCTTGTTTATTCCCCATGCTATGTGTGTTGGTGTCCAGAGACTTCAGGGAAGTACTCAGTCATGTGGGTTTCTCATCAGGGGTGCAGAAAATCTACCACAACCATGTGTGCCCTTGAGGTGGCTGGCCTTCTAGTTCTCATCTTGGAAAGCAGCTAAGGAGTATTTGTCACTGCTCTGGTTGGTCTGGCATGTTCTCCAGTTGGACATGAAATGATCTTCCTTGTTGATTGTTCTGATAACATCACTCTCATATTTATACATCTTCATTGAATCTCTATCCCCACCATGTCAACTTCAAGGTCCAACACTCCCTCTGTGCTGTCAACATTACTCACTCATTCCTGCCTTTGTCTTGTTTTTCATACCTTCCCCATAGAATTACTATGGGATGCTTGGTTTATCATCCACTTACAGAAAGATCTCTGTGAACCACCTGTATTTTATACTCCTGAGACTTTTCATTAATTTCTTTTTTCTTTAAAAGAGTAAAGTCATTCTAAAGGACCGCATCTCCACACATTGTGGAGTGAAACCTTATAAACAGATCACTCTGTCAAAAACAGCACAGCCATACTTTGCTTGTCCTGTTCCAGAAACTTTGCCTCCATACCTTTGCTTCTGTGGGAAACAATTGTAATAACTGTCTGTGCATATTTAGAGGAAAAAGAATCTATACCTGTGTAGAATTAACATGATTGGTTTCAAATGGTGAAGGACTGTGCTGTTTGCTGACAAGCTTTACAAAATATGGTATAGTTTCTGGAGAGGAGACAAAAGATAATGCAAAATGCCTCTAAGTCAGGTGAAACTACTGTAGTTTTATGGTGCTTTTCTCTGTTTTGTTGGGCACCACATCCATCCATAGGAAAGTTTCTTACTGCAGTTAGGTGACGGAGTTTGCTCGATACACATTTTCAAGTCTTAACCAGACTTGACTATCTTGGGATTTTACTTCTGCCTACCCTGCTGTATTTTTAACAGTGTTTATCCTGTTGCTTGTGTATTTTTTGTCTCTTTATAATTGGGAAAATTAGACATGTATTATTCAATTGGAGAAAATAAATAATTGTTGTTTCCATGAATTTATGAAAAAAAATTTACTTGTGACATTAATGCAAAATATTAAAGATATAAAACAATTTGCAAAGACTTTTTCTTGGTTTCCAAGGAAAAACGTTCATTACCCAAGCAGTTTGAGAGTAGGGCAAAGAAAAAAGAAGAAATTGCTAGAGAATAAAAATAATATGGGGAAAGAAAAAGTTCTTGTTCAGAAATAGAAGACAGAAACAGCTGGTCTTTCTAATGAAACAGGTTATATAATTTATTCTTGTTTTTACATCAAACTACTGACACAAGTTTGTTAATTGGTCTGCCAGTAAAAGAAAATATTCTATTGCTACTGGAAACTCTTTGTCACTCTAACCACCTGGCTTGGCACCATGTGTAATCTAAAGCCTATCCATGTGAAGATTCTAAAGTTCTGAAGATTTTGGATGTATCTGGACTTCTACATACTTTTGTGAAATTTCTTAACCAGTTCTTGCTTACCACTAACACTTAATATTTCCTTATGTCACCAGGTTTCCTTGAAATGCAGCTAAAACAGATCATGCAGCTTTGTTTCCCTCTTTGTAGAGGAGTTTTGTAAGATGTTGTTTCTGAACATCTTCTTAAGGGATTAATGATAGTATTTGATAATGTGAAATATATGAAACAGAAGTTATGTGTGTGCAGCTGTAAAGAATAAGCCAGAAGAAGTGAGTTTTGAATTCAAGACACTGAGCTTTTCAACATATGTTTCAACATCTCATAACTTATTACTTACAGAACAATTCACCTTACTCTGTTCCCATCATAAAGAGGGTTATAAAATGAAAATATATAAATCATTTGTCATTCAAGATTTTCACATCTAAACCTTGAAACATCTGTTCCTTTGTGGCTTGACTTGCAGTTTTAAAGCAAATCTGTTCATGAAACTTATACTACATTGCCTTCATTTTGTTCTTATATGTACATGTATGTGTATATATCCACACAATCATATTTTTGCAGTAAGCTGTTCTTCCTTCAGTAAACCTGTGAAGGTGCACAATTTAAGAGAAGAAAGAGATAACAAAATAAGGAAAATAATACTACCTATTACTTGTGAACACATTGACTCCTTTAATTTCTTAGTCTCTTTAATACATACATCCTTCCTGTTTTCTGGATTGACAATATTTTTGTCAATAAAATTACACAATTAAAAGTAAATAAAATATTAACCATAGTAGCTATTAGAAAAAAAAAAAAATCCGCTAGAAGCAATCTGTGAAGTAAAGTAGGCCAAAGGAAAAAATAGACTAAAGTATTTGCATTCTATTAGGAAAAACTAGCATAGTGTGTATTGTGAGGAACACAACTTCCATTTTCACAATATACCTGAGAAAATCTTTAAATCTTAAAATTGAAATTGTCTGTAGGAATTATTCTGTACATTCCTTAAAGAATAAAATTTGGATAATAGCACTATATCAAATATTTTTTATTCTTTGTTTTGGAACTGATTTAATTTTATTCTCTTCCAAATAGTAAGAAAATAATAAAACAAAATCAAAATCTCTTACACAATCATGAAACAGTGAAGCTAAAGAACAGAGGAAAATAATCACTGAATTTTTAAGCTGTAATTAAATATTTAATCTTGTTTTCTTCCTCACAAAGAGTAGTTGAAAACGATACAGATTAAAAAATTAATTTCTTTAATAGATCTGTATTTTCTAACATGAAGGAAAAATAGAAAATTTCTGAGAATTTCTATTGAATTTTTGATTAACAGTCTAACTGAAAACAACTCAGAAAATTGGCTTGTCACTCTACTGTTGAAGACTTCTCTAGTTTTATAACATTTATTATTAAAATGTTGTCCCTTGCTTGTTTTAGTTCCACTTGAGTTAACTTTTGCCCATTCCTGGAGCATTCTAAAATTTAGTAACTTTTGAGGTGATCATTCTCTTTTACTGTGAGTCCAGTGTTGTCAAAGATGACAGTGCGGTTGCAAGAATATGTAAATCAAGATCATTACCCTTCAGATGAGGTAGAATCTGTGCTTACACCCTTGCAAAATTCTTAGTGTCACTCAGCAGGTGACCTGTTCCTGGGTTGCTGATGCTTGTGCTTGCTTGACATATATCACAAGTGTTCTCCTGTGCAAGGCCATGGTCTTTGTCTTTGAGGCAGCCTTGGCATACAGGCAACTTGGTGTTCCTTGAGCTACTTTTCTGAGAACAGTATTTCCCCTTTTCAATCTCAGGTTCACTGGTTCACTGTAAAGGAGCTGTGTAGGTACTTATATATTGGCCCAGGACAATCTATCTAGCCCATTAGCTCCTCAGAAGTCCAGTCAGCAAAGATGAGTATCATATAACTTACAAGAAGGGATTTCTGTTTCGAGTTGTCAAGTTGAAGGATACCTCTGCTGCACATCATTCAATTCTCATATCCATATAACAGTATTGTAAGCACATATATTTTATGCATTTAGAAAGGTATATAAATATATACCTTTATCTTGGTGAGACTCCACATTGACTTTGTTCTTGCCTCATAAACTGGAAAAATGGGCATAATAACTTGCACCTATAATATTTTCTACTGTAAAACCCCAGTGCCCACATCATCTAGGTTATTATTTCTCTGATTTATGTGACAGCAGTTGAATACAAAGCAGATAACTGGTTGAAATACTCCATCTTCTTTGTGGCTTCAGATTGTGCACTAATCTCTTCAGATGGTATGTTATAATTTTTGTGATAGATTAAAACTGATACAGTTGTAAAGACAATATATTATTATTATATTGTTTGTGATGATTAAAGAAATCTATACCTTCTGCCAACTGAATAAATGTCCTTGCTTTATGGAAGTGAGTGAATCTTGTTTTTATATTTGTAGCCAGAGTTCAATTTTTTCTTTGATAGAACACCCTGATATGCATGGTACATCTTACACCAGTAGATCATTAACTTAATGTGCACCGAATTCTTACTGACAGGTATTGATTTTAAAGGCATACCATAGCAGCATATTCTAGCAGATCATTTCAGGTCGATAATCATCTGGGAGTGCTGGACTTCTATAGTGTACTAAAGCTTCACATTGGTGATTGTTGGGAAGCTGAGGTAAAAATGAAGGTGAGATATTTTAACAAAAAAGAATCACAGTTTCTTTTATTTATATTTCCATTGTTTATTTTATCTCAAGTTCAAATATTGGGATTCTCTGAATGTACAATTAACATCTGTGCATTTTTTCCTAACAAAACTGTGTCAAATATGATTTGCTTAAAAAGATTGTCACATGCACCTGACTTCCTTTCATGTTATGTTATTCAACTGCCTAGAAGTTTTTCATTCATACAGCATATAAAACTGCATATTCTTAATTTGATACTATGATTTTGATGTAATTCACCAACTCAGCTCCATTCCTGACTCTTACACATGTCTGGCAGGATTAAGTCATGGTTGCATCTAAATTGTGTATGATTTAGTGCCCATCTGGGTCTTGTGTGTGGTTAATATTGTGGCATTCTTGCAATTATATTCCTTCTAAACATATCACTTCCTTGAAGTGTTACATGCTAAAGTGTGGGCTTGTTTTTTTCCTCCAGGCAATGGTTCGTGGTTTTGCACAGATATCTTTCAAAGTGTATACTGATTGGAATTCCAGTCATTCATAGACCATATAACCAGCTTCTAGAATATAAAAATAATCACAGAATCACAGAAAATTACAGAATCGTTAGGGTTGGAAGGGACCTCTGGAGATCATCTAGTCCAACCCACCTGCTAAAACAGGTTCACTTAGAGTAGATTGCACAGGAATGTGTCCGGGTGGGTTTGAATGTCTTCAGAGGAGACTCTACAACCTCTCTGGGCAGCCTGTCCCAGTGCTCTGGCACCCTCAAGGTAAAGAAGTTTTTCCTCATATTCAGATGGAACCTCCTGTGCTTCAGTCTGTGCCTGTTGCCCCTCATCCTATCGTTGGGCACCACTGAAAGGAGTCTGGTCCCGTCCTCTTGACACCCACCTTTGAGATATTTATAAACATTGATGAGATTCGCCCTCAGCCTTCGCTTCTCTAGGCTGAACAGACCCAGGTGTCTCAGTCTCTCCTCATAAGAAAGGTACTCTAGGCTCCTAATCATCTTTGTAGCCTACCACTGGACTCTCTCCAGTAATTCCTTGTCCTTCTTAAATTGGGGAGGCAAGAACTGGACACAGTACTCCAGATGGGGCCTCACCAGGGCAGAGTAGAGGGGGAGGATCACTTCCCTCCACCTGCTGGCCACACTCTTCCTAATGCACCCCACGATACCATTGGCTCTCCTGGCCACAAGGGCACATTGTTGACTCATGGTCAATCTGTCATCAAGCAGAACTCCCAGGTCCTTCTCCACAATGCTGTTTTCCAGCAGGTCTATCCTTAACCTGTACTGGTGCCTGGGGTTATTCCTCCCCAGGTGCAGGACGATGCACTTGCCCTTGTTGAATTTCATCAGGTTCTTCTCTGCCTAGTTCTCCAGCCTCTCCAGGTCTCACGGAATGGCAGCTCAGCTTTCTGGTGTGTCAGTCATTCCTCCCAGTTTGGTATCATCAGTCAGCTTACTGAGGGTGCACTCAGTCTCTTCATCCAGGTCATTGATGAGAACAGGTTGAACAGGACTGGACCCGATACTAAGCCCTGAGGAACCTCACTAACTACAGGCCTCCAACCAGACTCTGCAATGTTGATCACAACCCTCTGAGCTCTGCCGTCCAGCCAGTTCATGATCCATCTCACCGTGCATTCATCCAACCCACAATTCTTGAGCTTGCCTATGAGGATGTTATGAGAGACGGTGTCAAAAGCCTTGCTGAAGTCAAGGTAGACAATGTCCACTGCTCTTCCCTCATCTTCCCAGCCAGTCATACCATCATAGAAGGCTATCAGGTTGGTCAAACATGATTCCCCTTTGGTGAACCCATGCTGACTACTTCTGATAACCTTTTTCTCCATATGTTTGGAGATGATGTCCAGAATAAGCTGTTCCATCACCTTTCCAGAGATGGAGGTAAGGCTGACTGGCCTGTGGTTTCCCGAGTCCTCCTTCTTGCTATTTTAAAAGACTGGAGTGATATTGGCTTTCCTCCAGTCCTCGGGCACCTCTCCTGTTCTCCAAGACCTTTCAAAGATGATGGAGAGTGGCTTTGCAATAACATCTGCTAACTCTCAGTACTCGTGGGTGCATCTCATCAGGGCTCACGGATTTCTGTATTTTCAGTTTGTCTAAACGATCTCTAACCTGATCTTCTTCAACCGAGGGAAAGTCTTCCTTTTGCCTGACTTTCTCTTCTGTCTCTAGGATCTGGAATACCTGAGGGCCAGTTTTAGCAGTAAAGACAGAAGTGAAGAAGGCATTCAGTAACTCTGCCTTCTCTGTATCATCTGTCACCAGGGCACCCTCCTCATTCAGCAGTGAACCTACATTTTCCCTAACCTTCCTTTTGCTGCCGATATACTTGAAGAAGCCCTTCCTGTCCTTGATATCCCTGACCAGATTTGCTTCCAAGTGCACAACAACATACATGCACTGCTATTTATATAGACAAAGCTTATGCAAGGCTATGACTGCAAGGTAGATTGGTTAGGCCTATATCCACTTGAATTACGATCTGCTGAAGGATAGATGTTTAATCCTAGTAATTGGGTTAGATGTTAGCTCATATAGTGGCTCTGAGCTCAAATAAAGGTATTTATGACTCAACAAATGAAGATATTTTTAATTTCAGAAAGTGTATTACTTCATGTATGTAACTCAGTCTCAAGTACGTCACATAAGTTATATTTTCAAAACAGTTACTTGTATCTTTGTCACTTGAATTTCACCAGTTGTTGAAATAATCTAAGGAACTCTGCTTTAGAATACTTTGCCCATGAAACACTCATACAGTTGGCATTTTGAAACTTTTGAGACAAAAGAAATAAACTGGACTGTGTAGCAAAAAGTTGCAAAATATATCAATAAGTTGACAATGACAGTGTCATATTACTGGTAGGGCCCATTTTACTTCATGCCATTTCTAATGTGGTCCTAATGCCATCCAGCCTTCCATTAGTGGAGACCTACGGATGATTTTGTTTCTGTGTTTGTTTTTTTTTTTGTTAGAGTAGATTTGGGGTTGTTTTTTTTGGTTGACTGGTTTGTTTTGATTTTGTTTTCCTTTACATATATATATATATATATGTGTATATATATATATATATATATATATATATATGTATTATTTTATTTCTGTCCAGACTAGTGAGAAGGGTCTGGAGATTTCAGTTGTCCTCTAAATGACTTCTAGAGTAATTATTTTTTCATTTCTAAATAAAGGCATTAAAATCTTACCCTGGATTTCCCAATACTTTTTCTGTTATGCCAATGTTTGGCATATATTTTAAAAATACAAGCCTGTCATATAGTGCTTTGTAAATCACACTCAGAGTTGAATAGGTAGGTTGAAAGAGAAGAGAGTCTAGTCTGCTGCTAGTTAAATTTCAAATCTGTTCACTGAAATCGCCAACTGTCATGTTAATGTGAAGTGGAAGTAAACTAAAGTTGCTTGAATCAAGCAATCCAAAGCCAGTGAACCACCAAATAGTTACTTTGTAACAACTACCACATTGTGGTATAACAGCAATGCAGAATTTGCAATAGACCATCTTCTAGAGGCATTATGTAAACAGAGATGCCTATAGAAGAACAATAAATAAAACACATCAAAGCCTATAAATGCTCCTTAATTAATAAAATACATCCACAACAAGCAAAGAATGGCACTTTCCAACTGGCTTAACTTACAGAAGTCTTGGATAGATAAGCAAGTACTTGCTTGATGCTAGTCAGCTTTCTATTAATTACCTGCAGGTTTGTGGTTGAATTTTATAACAAATTGATGAATTGAACTTGGGTATCTATTTTGTGAAATTTGATCTTCCATGGTTAGGAACTAAAGAAAAGAAGGTTGTAGCTGGATGAAGAAAAGATGCACTGGCAGGCATTAAAGCTGTTCTAAGATGAATGAGAATGAATGATGAGTGCTTTTTGATATAGTTCTGTCTGCGCTAGTCAGTGACTTTTAAACTCATGTGCTATTCTGCAACACTCCGTAAGCTCCTATTTCTAGTGTGGACAAGCTCATCTGTTTGATCACATGTTTCTCCTGGGACACTAGTACAGCTCATTATATGGAAACTTACAAGATTACTAAGGAGAGAAGATTAACATAATTTCGTTTCTAATTCCATGCCCACAGCTGAAGTGATCTAATCCTTATTGCTAATGAAGCTACAGGATGGATGTACATGAGATGCTTCAGATTTAAGTGTTAAAAACTATTTCTCAAAATAGGACTTGAGGATGAATAATTTGGGGTCATATTATACTTGACAGAAGGTACTACTATCCTAGTGTTAGTAGATACTGAATCTTTGGGGCAGAAAACATGCCACAGAAAAGTGTATTCTAAAGACTTTTCTGTTCCTCAAGTGGGAGTAACTGAAATAGGAAGCACTTTCGGGTTTGGAATTGCCCTACAGATGACAGTTGGACTGTTTAGCTCAGGTTGATACCAATAATGGTTTGCATCTTAGAAATAAAACCCTGCATATCCAAAGAGTTGTTTTGTCAAGGACACTGTAAAAGTAACTGAAGAACATAAGGAGGAAAATTGTACTGGTACAGGAACTTTGAAAACAAATTAATGCTACAAATGTATTGTAAAAATGTGCTTTATTAGGCCATTGGTATAAACAGTAAGTAGTTATTTATTTTAAAAGAACTGAGATTGAATTACTTGAAATATTGACTCTTTCTCCTGCAAAGGCATCTCTTTTTGCTTTCTGAGCAGTGTTGGGGCACCGCTCATCTTAAATGAGCATTTCAATGCCCTCTGATGCATTGTCCTCTCTTTCCTTCAGTATAGTCTAATTCAGCAACATTTACAGATTATTGTATAGTTACTTTTTCAATTCTATGTGAACCATTGTTTATATATAAACTGACATGGATTTAAATGCGTTAAGCACAGTTAGTGAATATGAAGAATGTCTCTACCTGCATGAGATCTAGGCCTCTTCATTCCTCAAGAGTACTGTTCATTGCTCCATCACTAAATGTGGTACTCCCGAGTATCTCACGTAGGTTCAACAAGACCAAGTACCAGGTCCTGCACTTGGGTCACAAAAACCCCAGACAGTGCTACAGGCTTGGGGAAGAGTGGCTGGAAACTGGCCTGGCAGAAAAAGATCTGGGTGTATTGGTCAAAAGACAGTTGAACATGAGCCAGCAGTGTACCCAGGTGGCCAAAAAGGCCAACAGCATCCTGGCTTATGTCAGAAATAGAGTGACCAGCAGGACTAGGGGAGTGATCATTCCATTGTACCTGGGGCTGGTAAGGCTGCCCCTTGAAACGCTATTTTTGGTTTTAGGCCACTCACTACAGGAAAGACACTGAAGTACTCGTTCAGAGGAGGGTGAGGAAGCTTGTGATGGGCTTAGAGGACAAGTCTCATGAGGAGCAGTTGAGTCAACTGGGGCTGTTTTGCCTGGAGAAAAGGAGGCTGAGGGGAGACCTTATCACTGTCTACAACTGCCTGAAAGGATGTTACAGCATGAAGGGTGTTGGTCTCTTCTTCCAAGTACTTCCACATAGCAAGTAATAGGACAAGAGGAAATGGCCTCAAGTTGTGCCAGGGAAGGTTTAGATTGGATATTAGGAAAAATTTATTCACATAAAGGGTTGTGAAGTAGTGGAACAGGCTGCCCAGGGAAGTAGTGGTGTCACCATCACCAGAGGTGTCTAAAAGACCCATAGATGAGGTTCTTAGGGACATGGTTTAATGAAAGAGTTAGGTTAATGGTTGGAATTGATGATCTTGAGGGTCTCTTCTGACCAAATTTCTATAATACAGTGATTCTAAAAGTAAGAATTTTCAGGTACCATGGACCATAGAAATTAGCATTTTTAAAAGTCCCTGCATATAATGGATTTTTTTTGGTAATATCAAAGTCTCCCAAGAAAACTATGATTCAAATTACTTAATTACAATAAGTTCATGAGTATGGTTGTGTTTTGTTTGTCTTTTTTCTTTTTATTATTTTTTTTTAATAAGATACGAAGGAGGACCATGGATTTTCAGATTTTTCCACTGAACTGATGTCTGAACTTGAATCTACATGTGGAATTAATTGAACAGACTTTAGTAACACCTGCACATTTCCCCTTTTTGTTACTGTTCCATATTAAGCATGGAGAGAGCTGGGGATGCTTTTTCCTCTAATTTATGACATTTGTGTCTATTTGCAACAGATTTAAAAATATTGTATAAACAGAAACATCATAAAACACTCATTAAAAAGTCTTCTAAAGCCAGCAAAGAACCGACTTTCCATGGCAGCTAATGGTACGAAGGTGAATTGTTCTCCAGATGTGACGGCATTAAAATTTTCTGTCTTTGTAATACTGTTTTACTGTGCATTTATGAAATAAAAGTAAAGAGAAAGTAAAAGCTATATAAAAGGAAATTTTATGTCATGATATTTCATGATTATGGGAAGAGAGACTCAAAATTATGGGAGCTAATCTGTGATGGAGGCTATGGAAACTCATTTAGAAGAAATGATTTTACTAGCCACATTCCTTCTTATAGCTGAAGAGTGCTTTTGTTGTTAAGTTGATAGTGACCATCCTGAAATGGTATAGTGTTTCAAGGGAATCTCTGAAAAACCTTTTACTTATCAGTAATTATTTTTTCCCAGGTCTAAGCTTTATTTATTTTCTCTTCACTGTTGAAAAATTATATGCAAGGCAGGAAAGTGAGTCTTCGGTTTTATTAGTTTCTTATCCTTCTTCCACTCACAGAATCACGGAATCACAGAATGTTAGGGATTGGAAGGGACCTTGAAAGATCACCCAGTCCAATCCCCCCACTGGAGCAGGAACACCTAGATGAGGCTACACAGGAAGGTGTCCAGGCAGGTCTTGAATGCCTCCAGAGTAGGAGACTCCACAACCTCCCTGGGCAGCCTGTTCCAGTGTTCTGTCACCCTCACTGAGAAGAAGCTTCTTCTCCAATGTAAGTGGAACCTTTTGTATTCCAGTTTGTAACCATTACTGTTATAGTCAAAGCTTTCTATTTATGACACTGCGACAAGCTATTAGGTAAAAATAATCTGAGTATTAAGTTTTTTGGTTTTTTGTTTGTGTGTGTGTGTGTGTGTGGTTTGTTTATTTGTTTGTTGTTGTTTTGTTTTGTTTTGCTTTTTTTCTTTAAGGATGACCTCTTTGTATACTACCTAAAGGAAAAGAACACAGAGTTTAATTCAACTAGCGTTACTAAAATGTTACAGAATTCTCTGACAGGGAAGGGAAGGGAAGGGAAGGAAAGGGAAGGGAAGGGAAGGGAAGGGAAGGGAAGGGAAGGGAAGGGAAGGGAAGGGAAGGGAAGGGAAGGGAGACAGGAAAAAAAAGCCCTTATTTATACACTAGATAATAGAAGAAGATCATAGTGGAACAGAGGTTAGGAAGAAAGATAAATTTATTGTATTAAAATACAAGGAAAATAACAGGAATTGGAAACACCAAGAAGCTTGTGAGTCACCTATTAAAATTCTTAAAACATATTACTGGGCTTCTCCAGTTACTCTAAATATTTGATGTCTTATTTACATCCAAATGAAATTTAAGATTATTTTAATCTGTTTACATAACCATTCTTGGGATATTTATTTTCTTGAAAAATCTCCTCTTCCAGTGTGGAACTGCACAGCAGCTGGTAAAATCAAATCTCTGGATTGACCTGGTGAGGGATTCTCAGCAGCTAAAACCAGGAATAACTGGTTTTTTAGCCAGTTTGCAAATGGATTCATTCCTGGATAGTGTGGATAGCACTTTGACAGAAGTACTATAGCTATGTTGATGGCTTTCATGTTTGTATATGTAGGCAGGCTTCTATTTTTCTAAGTGATTTTCTTTACTGCTGACCTATTCAACTCCTGTACTCATGTACCAGTTGGACTTTCATCACATAAATATATGTTTTTTTCTGTGCACTTGAGTTCTTCTCATTGTAATGCTGATTGTCTCCTGCTGTCACAGTTCTCTTGTTCTATTAATGTGAATGTCATATTTTTATTGAATGACCTTTGCTTAATCTAATCCTACATCTCCAGTGAAATTTATCACAATCTGTGAATATTTTTTCTGTTTGAAAGATATTGCTAAGGAGATCAGAAATGCCTCTGTTTTAAAATATTTTTTTCTTAAATAACTTCACAAATAAAGCCGTTGTATATGTAGAGGACAGAGTAAAATATATGAAGTAGCACCATAGTTCACTTTTCTTAAAACAACATATTTCAATGAAAAAATGTTAATGTTGAAAAAAAATATTCCAGCAAATTGAGAAAAAATACCAGTGCCATTATGAAACTGATGGAAAACCTATACCTGAGGCTATCTTTTGTTTTTGCAGATAGCTATAACCCTTATGTTTTAATGTCCACTTGAGTCACTGAAAAGATTTATGTTGCTTATAATCAATATTTTATGGTCTTGCTAGGTGTAAGAGAATTCACAGTTCTGGAGTTAGGATCAGGGTTTGAAAGAACTGGAATTAGTTTACATATTTCTGGAGGCTGATTGTTTCAAGAGATTAGAACACTGGATCATTGGAGTGGGGCAAATAGTAGATTTATATGAACTCTGTCATAGCAAAATAAACTACTTGCATGAATGTTACTTTTTTTCAAATCTGGAATTTACTGTTCTGGTATTAAATTCTGGGACACAAAACTACACATTAGTTGAAGACCTCTCACAGAGATATGTCTGAGAATTGCTCAGACAAAAGCTATTATTTTCTAGTACTTCTTGCAAACAAGACTGAAAAAGGTTTCTGACCCTCATTCATATTCTCCTGAACCACAAGAGTCTGCAGACTAACAAACTGAGAATACAATATGCACACCAAAGAATTAATTCATCAGCCAGAGAGTCATAACTAAAAATTTTCCCCAATGCATATTGGTTGCCACTGCACATGGGTACCATATTTTTAAGTTTGTTAGACTGTCCTTTGCATAAAACCCTGTCACCCTTTGAGATGTGGACTTAAAAGCTTAAATCTGAAGAGGAACATAACACCAGAATTTCACACCAGAAATTTATCTAGCCATGAATGGAGTCTGTTACAGTTCTCTGCTCTTACTAATGTGGGGGAAAAAAAAAAAAAAAAATCTGGAAACCTCAAAGTGAACAATTATAGAAATTTTCTCCTAACACCTCTTAAATAGTATTTGGACTATGAACAGACCTGTGAGAACAAATATTTTTTCAGTTTTTTATTATATGCTATTTATGCTATTTTTCTGTGAAGGTTCTCATTATCAATAGAGATATCTAATCCTTATTAGAATTCTTGGTTTCAGTATGGTCAGTAGCTTAATCTTATTTCTAAAGATTAATTATGCAGTACTTAAACAATTTTTTTTCTAACCTTTTGACTTCATCCAATGTTGCTTATGAACATATGTTAACAGAAAGCATTTCTGTGTCTTGGACTTTTTTCTAATTATTCAAATTATAAAGACAAACCTTGTGGGATTTAATCAAAATTAGTTTGCAAGGGTTGTGCTTAAAAAGTGGTAAAAATAATTATCCATTTTATTCATCTGTTGAAAAGTAGAGGAACTTTTCAGTGAAAATGAGAGACTTGGATTAGAAAAAAGAGATATATACACATCCCAAACATACTGTGATAACCTGTGATATATATATATGTATTTTATATTATTTATATATGCAAAAATTAATTTTGGACTTACTCATCAAAACAAAATAAGACCAAGCAATTAGAAAGCACACTGGATTTGGTCCAAATACTTATTTGCAATCTTAGTTTCTTTGTTCAGACATCAGTTCTGCTGATGTATTTACATTGCAGAATGTAAACTAATTTATGGCATGCACATCATTACCTAATAAGCTGTTGATCATCTTCCATGTTGTGAAATTCTCTAACGTATTATAAAATCCAGCTTTTCTCTGGTTTGGAATACTCTTGATTCATTGCTTACACTTTTCCTTTAAGGAATGGAAACAGATGTTTTCAAAATGCTGTCTATATATCCAATGAGACTCTAAGGTGAAGAATAACACAATCATACTGTACTCAGATACTTCACACTCTTTTTGTACTGACTTTCCTTTAGCATCATTTTCTTTTGCTTAATAAGGTAAATACTATAATAAATGGAGGGAGAACGACTTTATTTGTACTGATTAGAAATATATTGAATAGAATCACAAAGACAATGTAGAATTTGTTGGTAGCATGGTACACCATGAAAAGCACGGTGCACTAAATTTTGTCAGAAAATAACATAGTGAAAATCCTCTCCACTCTCTTTAATGATGGAAATATTGGCTGGAAGCAAAGTTTTATGTTTTATGTATTTTATTAGCTATGATAGTTGTTTGTGCTAACTTTATTTTCCCTCAAAATCTATACTCCATTGTTCCTTCTGAAATTCAATATTTGGAGAAATTAGCTTATTTTAGCTTTTTCTGCCTGGATTTATCTGTTCCAAGAGATGATGAACTAACAAACTCAGGTGTTTTAATAACAGGACACACATGGAATGGTCAGCAATAGTGCAGCTTTTCCACTTCTTTGAGCAAGTTTCATCTGAAAAGGGTGGACTCTGAACCTATTAAGTATGGCCAGATTCAGTGGCTTAGTGAATTACATCTGTAGTCTTTTTTGCTATGACTATAATTGCATGAATATTTTTCTCTTGATTTTTCTACAGTTCTATACAGATTTCAGGTTCCTGATTCAGAGGAACTAGATAGATATCAGTACAAATTCATTCCACACAAATATTTGAATAGCAATTTTTAATATTATTTATATTATTTATTGCCATTAGTATTATAGTATCTGTATGCCAAGATATGTCTTTGTATATATTTACACATTCATCTAATTCTCTTCATACTACTAATGCAGATACAAGCTTCCACTGTGTTTATTCACTACCTTAGTTTTAATAAGTAAAAAATTGTGATTGTATTAGAATTGCAGATGGTGATAAACCTGTTTCTGGAAAGCTGAAAATTTGAGATCCCATCATGAAAACTCTAATATTTGGCCATAGAAAGGATAGAGAAACAACACAGAAAGATCCGATAAGCTCTGTTATCACAGGTGAACATGCAAGGAGAACCAGGTAATGCTTTATGATTTAAATGTAGCTCAGAGTATTTATGAATCAATAACTATTGCAAGTCAATTTGTAAAAGAGTGTGGAATACTTGTAGGACTTTTCTGTCATTTACAGCTGGCGATAAGTTGCTTAGTTTATGTTAATTTCTTTTATTTTCTGTTTAGAAACTCTATTTTGATAGCAGATCTGCCAAACACTGCCACAATCTATCCTAAAGTTGGATGCCTTTCATTAATAAATCAAGTAATTTTCATTTACAGGATGCCCTGAACCCCCTAAAAATCTCATTTAGGATTTTTAGTCATCAAAGGATAATGAATAAATTAGCTTCTCAGATAGAGTAAGTCTTATACAGTTACATTGATTGAAATTAAGTCCTCACTGAGGGAAGAAAAAAAAAAAGTACTTTTACATTGAGTGACTAGCTCACTGAAATAATGTCAATAAAAACTTCTAAAAGGCATAAACCAGAGAATTTTATCTGAATGCAGCCAATTCTTATGAGTATAAGCAGTTGACAGGTATTTTGTTGACTAGGGTTGCTGCTGTTTTTTGTTCCATTAAGCTACATATCTCAGAATTAAAAAAAAAAAAATAAAAAAAGGCATTTATTTCTTTTTTCTTTGAAAAAATAAAACCAAACCCTGATACTATTTTTTTTTCCTCAGAAAAGGAAATGATCATACTCTTATTAATCACAGGGGCTAAGAAAATGACAGAAAATGTCAAAATTATTTCTCATTTAGGTACCATTATCCTAGGAAGAAATTAAGTCCTAGTCTTTGAAATTTAACAGCTGTTAAAAAAGTGTATTTCTAAAAAGTGGACTACATAGCAAAGTTGATTCAACAATTATAGACACCCTCCCTTATTAGCCAATCTACTTGTTACCTGTTTAGGGAAATATGGGGGCTAATGTACTCCAATAGGTAAAAGCTCTTGGGGAAATAAAAAAAAAAAAGTCATATAATATGGAATATTTTAAATGTCAACAATTTTCTTGCTCCAGTTTCGATATTTGTTTTTCTAAATACTAAATGCAATTAGATCTAAACAGTTTATTAGTAACTGGAGACATCATTTTCAGAATGAGAAGACTAAAATTTAAAAATAAAAATCTAGAACATGTAATCCCCTCCCCAAAACAAATATCATGTTAAAGGACTTCAAATCTCACTTCTGTGCAAAAATAAAATTCCAGTTGTATCAAGTCAAAAAACTTTCAACTGATCTGGGATGTACACCCACAGGAGCACATCTCTTTTTTGGTCTTGTTGCCACTGACCCATGAGAAGCCCCAGCAGGTGGCTTCTGTTCAGTTAACTGGTCAAGTCCACCCTGTTGTCTGGCCATGGTCTGGAAGACAGAAGTGGAGCTTTGCATCTCTGTGTTAAATTTCAATCTGAAGTGAATCTCTATAGCTGAGTTGTAAAATCTGTTTATAAAAGAAATGCTGACAGACATTTAGATTATAACCATTGTTTTTAAAACTATCTGTAACTGATACACTATCGTACCTTGGGATGACTGAGTTATAAATGAGTGTCAGTCACCAAGCCGTTCACAAGAATGTTTTCTGCCTGCTAATGTGGTGTACACCTGCAGCTGAATGGCAGATTGGGATGAGGATTCTGTAGAAAGAAAAATGCTCTTTTGGGTACTTGCATAGAATTTTCTCCTGCAGTCCTCTTTTTATAAGTTTTGTGTTCTGCCCTTCTCTGGCTTTGTATGCTTTTTTGCTTCAGAAAATCTTACACTTCATTTAGATATGTCTGTGTTAGTTTTTGCTACAAAACAACAAAAATAAAAGTGCAGTTCTGCAAGGGAAAAGAAAAATCAGCACTTTCTGAGGAAGTTGTATGAAGCCATAGTTACAACCATACAAACAATAACTGTGGCCTAATAACTTCAAGAACAAATATAGCCTTTAGTAATTTGGTGTCCATTATACATTCTGAGGTAGGAAGAGGAGAAAAGGAACAGGGGGAAATAAAGCACTGGGAAGTTTCCCTATAATTTCATTATTTTACTCGTACTTCCTAATCGACCCACTCTATTAACTCATTTGCCATAAGACTTGAATTCAGTTTTTTAAAACATATTGAATTAAAAATACTTCCGTTATTACTTTCACCCTGTTGCATGCAAATAACTAGAGAACCATGCCCTTTGTCTGAGCCAAGCATAAATTCCACAAGGAATTATTTTAATAGGATACATCCTGCAGCAGTATCTTCTTTACCATTATCTTTGAGTCAAAGACCTGTTTACAGCAAGCATAGAAAGTTTTTTCTCTGATGCTGTATGGTTTGCATTACCATTCGAGAGCATTATATTATAGTACATAATACATATATAATGCCTACATACATATATAATATGTACATTATTTTGACATTCCTTTGGTCTTACTACTAGATTTATTTAACAGATTTTTACATTCTAACTATTACATCCATTTTATAAGGGTTTGTGTAACACACGTAGATTTCAATTGTGTTAGAATTTTAACTGTTAAACTTCTCTTTGAATTCCTAAAGAGTTTGTCTACCCCTTCTTTTAATTTCATTTTCTTTGCTCTTTTAAGCACCACTCAAGGCAAAAATCACTAAAAGCTCCCCTTGAGAGCCTCACTTATAATTTCTGTTTCTGAGTCTAAAGAGTAGTTCAGCCTGCAATGATCTAAAATAAACCCTGGGCAATTCTGAAGTTGTGTGAACATGTGAACTCATTAAAATTTTGGTAATCTTCGTGGCCTTGTGGGAATCTTTAAAATATTTAAAACTCTTACTCTTTTGTACCATTATCAGCTTAATGAATTAAAAAAAAAAAAAAAAAGAAGAAGAAGAAGAAGATGACAACTATGAAGAAACTCAAAAGATCATCCGTTCTAAGGTGGTTTAAGATAGCCTAAGGAAGGTACTTTACAATATGCAATAGAAGCCATAAAGGAAATTCTTCAGCCTACCGAGTTAGTCCATTTCCGTATTTCTTTGCTCTTTTAGGTGAAAGCTTTTTTGTATCCTTTTTTTTTTTTTTTTTCAAAAAACTCCCCCTTATTATTTTCTTACATTATTAGACAGAGAGTAAAGTAAATTATTCTGGTTTTTATAATAACCTCTTAAACATTTAAATAACATTTTCATGTTTTTCTTCAGTCTTTTATTCTGGAGATTAAACAACAATTTTAGCTTTTCATCTTTGCTTTCCAAGCCTTCTTAATAGAAAAATTTAAGATAAATAAACAAGAGTGCTAATTTGCCTATCCTTCTTATACAGTGGAGTTCAAAAGAGGTAATTTCTACTAAAAGACAATTGAGAGAAAGAGCTTATTTTATAAACACTACATGACTTTCTGTGTGCTCATGATGGAATATTTCTGAATGCAATCTATCATTCCTACTGAGCAGAGCAGGATGATTTTTTTTTTTTTTTTTTTTTTTTTTTTTAATGTCCTCTATCCTCTTAATGCATTCCAGAAAGATGTTTATCCCATCTACACTGGTGTTCTGTGCTTGATCCTTCTTCACTCTGATATCCACATCTTTATGTGGAACACCCTGACTCTCTAGTTATTCTCCATTTTGTACTTGTGCTTCTGATTTTCCTGGTGTACTTCTTTGTACTTCTCTTTGTAGAAGTTCTTTGTGTTGATTTTGAATCATTTCTGCATTTATCAGAATCAGTTTGAATTCTAGTTCCATTACTCAGTGCTCATAAAGGTTTTTGCTGTCATCCAAAAATTATGTAGATTAATTTTCAGTTTCACATTCCAAATTATTAGAATATCTCAATTAATATTAATTAATTCATTCCAGTTAATCAAGCCTTAATGTTCCGTACCTTAGTTTGTCCTTTTTTATCTCCTAGAGGAAAAAAAAAAAGATAGTGTAAGAATTTCTAAATAAGTAGTATTTATTACAAATAAATGTCCATTTTTCTAGCAGTAAGATTTTTCTTCATAATTTTCAGCTCTATATAGAGCACCTGACCACATTTTGACATTTGCTGTCATTGCACTTTTACGTTTGTTTTAAGTGTAGATAAGCACTAACGTTATTTCACAGAATTGTGGCAACCAACATGCAACATGGTATGTATTCAAGCACATGCACACATCCACTTGCATACCAGCTACAACAGAAAAGTTTGAAAAATGTACATGATTATTTACAGAAATTTCAACCATTGTGGAAACCCTGCTTTATTTTCAGCTTATTCTCAGACAGGAAAAGAGAAACAATCCATTTAGTACATTCCTTTTTTTTTTTTTTTTTCCTTAAAGTCATCAGCAGCATTTCTTTATACACTGTATTTATTAACCTAACTCGCAAAGCCTTTTCTGTTTCATTGGATCTCAGAATGACATGATTGTAGAAAGTCAGGCTCAAAGGGACCCCTAAGGTCTTATGTGAACTGGTTTAATTTGCTCATCACAACTGATTAGTACGGTGAAGCATCTCTTCACAGTATAAGGCCAGTGATTTCCTTCAAGTCACATTGCACAGCATTTTCAAAACTAAAAGCCTGCCATATGGGCTACAATAGGCAGCTTAAATACTGAACTGCTGCTATCTTATTGCGACTGCAGTGTGCTGGGGATGAACAAGAGCAAGAAAGGCCAAACGGATCTGAGGGCATGGTGACCTCTGGCAGGAGGCAGTAACAAGCAGCTGGCAGTGGATGAGATGGTAACTTCTTCAACTGACACAGCTGCCTCTGAAAAATGATGTGTGAACAAGCCATAAATCATTCTCATTGCAGAGGAATATTTAATAAATGACTTTCAAAGCCTTTATTGCTTCCTCTCTCTAAGAACTACATGAGTAAATTGTTGGAATAGAGATCAAATGTGAGAAAAAGCTTATTGAAGTACTTAGAAATATGCAAAGTTTTTCACCCAAGATATAGCCACTACTCTTTTATGACCTGTATCCCACATACATTTGAAACGTTCTGTAACATTTTCATTTCAACCATGAAACTGTAAAAAAATCTCAGTCTAATTTATCATCTTGAATGTTTTAATGACTGAAGATGCTGTGTGAATGCTTTGGACAAATAACTGGCTTTGGCACGAAACCTATTGAATGAGAATGGAGGAAAATGATTCACTGTTGAAAAGGCTACATTAAACAAGAAATAATGAGTTTTAACAACTTATTTTCTTTCTCCAAGACATTCGTGATAGTATCCAAGAAGCTCCAGGTGAAGTCACTGCAACTAATAAAATTTCAGCATATGTTGGAGAGCCATTACACAGATTCGCTATTGTCCTGATTAGTATTACTAATTAAGTATTACTATTTAGGTGTTAGTTATAAACTGAATTAATGACATACCTGTTGGTTTCATTGGCATTATACTTGCATTTAGAACTGACTTATTTTTTAAAAGGGAAAATACAACAAGTTCTATTAATGGAAATTAGACAATTCTGTCAGGTATGAAAACAATAAATTCAATCTCCCCAGTAAAGAAAAGGAAACTTATAAATCTGGCTTCATACCTGCAATTATCAACTCTGTAGTCTAGCTGGACTCCAAATGGCAACAAGCCATCTACACAGCTGTACACCTGATCAAGGCAATGATGTGTTACGCATACACAGTGCAACCTTTCTACAGCAAAAATTAGTATCCTCTAGACATTTTCATTACTGAATTTAGAAATCATCCACAGGACAGCTGAATGACCTGCAAGAAGCAGTAACTGCAATGAAAACATCATAAGAATGACACATTATATAAGTGCAAAGAGAATTTGAAGAGATAACAAGGTTTAATTAAGAGTATTTGCTGACTGGAATTCCTTCCTGCTGCTGTTTGTAAGATTTTTGCTATCTTCTTCAATTAACTTGCTGAAATTGTGGAAGAGATGATGAATAATGAGATGAATCCAGGGAAAACTACATGAATCAAGAAATACAGGAATAAAATATCTTCAGACGGGAATAACCTTATTGGAATTAAAATTCTTCAATGAATCAGTACAGACAGACTTGTAACTAGGGTAAAAAGAATAGAGGACTTTAATATGCCTGGCTTTTCATGGTGCTGGGCTAGACATTGCCACTATCCTGTTATTAGTCCTTTTTGAGAGAGGTAAAAGTACTCAAAGACATAATGTCATGCTAGCACTGAGGCCTAGCATTTAGAGGCCTCTGAGCAGGTGGGATGCTGAGGCAAGGGGAGAAGAATCTCTCCTTTAAGTTCAGGACAGAAGGGATCTGCAGAGTTTCCAGTGGCATATTCTTCTTTTGCAGCTCTTCTGTAAGGTGATAGACTAAATGTTTGGTTATGGAATCCCAGGACTGCATTGTAAAGACCTTTAAACATTGTCTAGTCCAACTCCCATGCCATTGGCAAAGAGATCTTTCACTGAATTGGGTTGCTCACAATCCCATACAACATGATCTTGAACACTTCTAATGATGTGGTTTCCACAGCTTCTCTGGGCAACCTGTTCAAGTGTCTCACTCCTTGTTGTGAAAAGTTTCTTCATAATATTCCATGTAAATCTACCCTTTTCCAGTTTAAAATTGTTACCTCTTCTCATGTGGCTACTTTGCTTTTCCTTGCCTACACACTGGTCTATGTATTATATTTTTCCTCCCTGTTCTGACAACTTGAATCCTTGATCTAATGGTAGGTGATCATCACCAGCCACTGAAGCAGTTACAGAATTTATCTATGAAATGACTCTAAATTCAAGAATTTTTAATTCAAGACAAGAAAAATAAACCCCTTTATTTAAAAACCAACAATATCTCCACAAGCATGGCTCACTGAAATAATTTTTCTGTAATACAATAGAAATGGAGATAAAACAATAAATTAGTAATCTCAATTTATCTCTACATGTATATCAAATTAGCTACTTCTTGATGTATCTTGGTATAAATTAAGATATCTCAAGGCAGCTGGTTTGTATATCAAACTGCAATGTGTATCCATTGAAAAAAACTGAAGGCCTTTATACCAAATACCAGTAAGTCCATCACTATATCTTTGTGCCCTTATGGCCTCAAGGTACTCTCAGAGCACTTGAACATTTGCATTATTAATAGTAACATTTTATGAAAAGTATCACCAAACCTTGGATTCAGAGAGACCACTTCTTCCACAGACACTGTTGTTCTAAAACAAGCATAAGAAGAAACAAATCAGTTACTTCCATGCATGTTCCTGAACAAGGAAAATATTATTTTCAGTATATATAATTGTCTTCAGATCTTCATACTATTTTGGTTAAGATCTATAAACACATTTGTGCTACTAGGTAAATTTCCCCGGACACTAAACTTATTAGAATTTTACTGTAGAAGAGAAAGAAGGGGACAGGAAAGAAAGGAAGAAAAAAGCCAAACATATTCCAGAAGGGGTGTAAGAGACTTCGGAAACCAGCTCAAAATTTCCCATCAGAAAAAAAATCTGCCTTCACAGTACCTTCTGTTTCTCTCAACTCATGTAGTCCACACATGTTAAGGGATCAGTTTGCAAAGGGTGCCCTTAGTGGTCAGGCACTAAGAGTAATTTTCCTGGTTTACAAACCTTACTTCCAGAATACAAGATAACAGTATGAGTTTGGATAAAAACTAAAAGTAATGTAATTTGATGGAAGGGGGAGTTAGACATCTGAGGAGTGGGAGCTGTTTCATGATGAGATGTAGATATATTTTAGCAGCCTGAATTGTCAGGATTGTGTGAGAGTGCCACACACATTCTGCAATTGTTAGCTAAATGTAGACACCTACAGTTTGAAGACATGAGTGGGTAGTGACAGTAGAACAGACGTATGTATAATAAATGCTATGGAGACATTTAACCCTGAAAGAACTTTAGACACCTAGGCTATGAAAAAAAATACCACTGCCTGTATACTTTCTTCACTTCACCACAATGACCTGGTCTGCTTGTACTTTCACCTCCACTGAATTTCCATTTCCATTCCTACACTTTCATATTCTGTGGGATGTTTCTGTAAAATCTAAGGTAGCTAGACAGCTTGTGCACACAATTTGAAGAAATAAAGGAAAATCTGGTTTTCTTAATTTTGTATTAAATAAATAATATGCAAGACGTGTGATCTTCCTACTAAGTGACACAGTTTCCTTAAGATGCGGATGTCTTACAAGAGCCTTGGTTCTGCACTTCAGCTACACTCTTATGTTGAATGATTACTACTGTTTAGCAACAAGCTGAATGCTTTTGATATATACCTTTGCAGTGTTAAAGAGATACAAAGTCATGGCAAAGATTTCTGAAAAAAGGTCTCTATCATGTAAAGTGCTTAAGACTCTTCACAAGGACTGGGTAAGGCTTAATATAGTCACTTGTAGGCAAAATAAAGTGTTATTTAGTAATATATGTATCCTACCAGTCTACAAAATAATGTATCCCAGCATCTCCTGTGCAGATAATGGTTTCATAAAAATTGAAAATGTAGGGTGAAACTTTGATTGTCCACCTAGGAACTCAGATCGTCTGACATTTGTAATAAATGCTAACTCCGAACAGTGGTTAAGTGCTTTGCTGGGAGTATTGTTTCAAGTTTAATTTTTATTTTATAAATGTAATTTTTCCTTTCTTTTTTCTTTTTCACCTCAAAATTAAATCTGTAAATGCATTTTCCCCTAATACTTACATTTGCCACACAAGCTGCTGTCACAAATTACTCTAAATTATTTCAGGAGAAGTTGTCTAGGGCAGTTTCTAGTGCTTTAGGGGAGGCATCATTTTTTGGACTATTTTTATTCAGCACCAAGGAGGTCTGTCAGAGGTTTAGTGCAATTGCAGTACCAGAAATTAACACAATACTGCTAATCTTATTTTTTTTTTTTAAATGTGATTATACAATTTTATTTCAAGGCAATAGATAACATGCTACTTTAGATGTGTGAAAAAAAAGTCTCTTTGTGTTTGTGTAGAGAGGGCTTCCTACGTAGGGATATGGTTGGAATCTTGCCAGAAAGACCATGAGAGCTAATTGAGGTAACGGATATTACAGATTCAAATGTCTACTGTAAAGGCTACAGCAAGATTCCCTAGATAGATTTATTCTACAGCTTAACACTAGTAAAGCTAGTACAAGGGTATAGATTTGACAGAATTTTATTAGGTAATTAAGTGAATTATGTAAATGAGTTTCTAATTAACCATAAAACAGAACTAGATTTGGGAACACAACAAGCTACATATCTGGAATTAAACCTTATCACACAGTTTAACGGGAAAGTTTGGTCAAAATGTAAACCTCCAAGATATAAAAGGGAGTTAACTCCTGGTCAGATTTCCTTATGGAGTTCTATTTAATCGAGGCAGACAGAAAACCTTGGAAATAAAAGGGATATATTAACATAAATAAAGGAAGAGGGTAATTCAAGCATCAAAACCACGTCATTTCTATATAACTTCAAAAGACAATATCTGAATCACAACTTGTCTTGATGAATATTTATAGGATGGCTTAAGGGTATTTCCATATAATGCCTAGAAAAAATAAAAAGAAAAACTTCAAACACATTATAACACTTTGAGATCATGACTGATGAAAAACATGTTGTTATTTACCTTATTTTATCTAATTTCTTTATGCTCCTCTCTTTATTCCTCTGTTTCTATTTATTTCCACTTTTTATTTCTTGTTTTGTGGCTTGTGAGGTTCTGGTCTCCTGTTTTTCACTGTAAACAAGAGTTGTACTACAACAATGACCTTTGCTTTTCTTACACATCCTGTCTGAAGTTCTACATTTACAGGCTGCCTCTCGTACTTCTCTTACCACATCAACTCTGAAGTAGCTACTTTCTCTAGCACTGATGCCTATTCTCTAGAGTTTGGAGTAGGGATTTCAATTAATGTATTTTAAAGCAGTGATGGTACTACTGTGGATGTGCTGATTTCAGGTCTCAGCTCAGGGAGTAGGCATTGTGTATCTGCAGTAGCCTGGATTTATTGAGTTAAACCTATTTACAGGAAAGAATCTGTAAAGCAAAGTATAACTCCAATCCTGGTTTGAAACCTGTAAGTCTTTGTAGAATCACTTGACGTTAATGATTCCACAAGTATTTGAAAGTTCATGTCTGTGGATCACATTATAGCATTCATAAAACAATTGTACCAAATTCTAAGTAGTACATGAAAAAAAATATTTTTTCTTTTTAATAGAGTTAAGTAACTTCTCAGACACAAACAAAAAAAACCCAACAAAAAACAACAACAACAACAACAACGACTAACCAAACAAAAACCAACAGAACAGTCTGTTTTCTCATCTTAATGAACATCTCTTCATACCCGTAGGCAATAATCTGTCATAACAATTTATAATCCAAATTAAAATTTACTATAAAGTGTGACTAGCTGATCCCAATCTGTTTTTGTTTTTGTTTTTTTTTTTAATTGTTAAACATTCTCTCCTATCTATAGATCTTGGTCTTGATTAAAAGATAGAATTCATCATCTCATACCTACTCAGCAGAAAATATATTTATCCCATGCCCGGAGAGATTCATGAACACCTGAATTGCTGATAAGACCTTTACAGTAAATATCTTTATTATTAAAGTGTTCTTTCCTGTCTGTCTTTGTTTGTTTTCTTAACCTTTATTTGGTACAGGGGTAAATATTTTTTTTTCAGTCTCCATGCTCTTTAACAAATGCAAAACCATCTATTACAATATAAGACTGTTTTTTCAAATGAGAGAGATAAACACACAACATCTACCAACCTTACACTTTGACATTTCTGGAGCACAATGGCAGTATTCATGGAGGAATATGGCATAGTGTTTCTAGAGCTTGCTGCTCATCCCACATTTAGTTTATACAGCTGCAGCTATAGATATCTGAAGAAATATTCACATGGACCAAGGTGAAAACAAGATGTAAAGACGCCGTTATTAAAGAAATACACAAAGACCCTGTCAGATTCCCAGTGAAGAGGATCATGGTGATACAGTTGAATCCCACATTGACACCACTGAGAAAGCAATAAAATAACTAGTGAACCAACCCAAGCTTTTGAGCTATGCTTCTGAATGGCTAAGGGTGAGGCACTAATGCTCACAGACCAAGAAATTGTGTTGAGCGATAAGAACTCGTTTGTGAGGAGTCAAAGGGCAATTATGCCAGGAAAAAAACGTGTAGTAAGAAGAGGCCTCAGTATGGAAGTAGACATTGATTTTCAGCTTATCACATTTGAAAATGACAGTGTGTGTTCAAGTACACAATACTTTATGGGTTGGTTTTGAGTAAAACAAGTAAGAGAATACTCCAAGGAGATTCTCTCCTTTCTGGCAAGTCCTCTTACTCAACTAAGTTTGTCAGATTTTAAATATGAAGAACTAGGACAGTGTCAAAGAAATTAAAACATACCCAACACCTTGCATATGCCAAGTTTTTAATGTCAGGTTCAGACTGGTTGTAATATAGAATTACTCTGCATAGGTGCAGTAAGTCCAATATTTGAAACAAATCAAGTCCTCATCTCCAATTTCTCTGTGGGTGTTTGGTAACTGCTTACCAGACACCTAGCAGTGTGGGCATCTGTGCATCTAAAAGAGTATATGGTAATATGGAAATCTGTTTCAAAGAGGACATGCAAATCATCTAACCACATAATCTAGGTTATCCCAAAAAGATTAGTTCTGAAGCTGTACTGAGGCAATCTAAACTACAGTGCTCTGAGAACTGCAGTGATTTGGACTCTCTGTCCTTTTTGTTGTGATTTGCTTGAGTAGACTGCTGGGTCTGTAACTTCAGTAGTTGTCTTTTAAGCATTCTGATGGAGAAACCTACCACTACGATGAAAAGCTGAAATTAAACAGCTTTTCTATAGTGCAACAGTGCATCCTCACTGAGAATTATAGTATAAGATGCCAAATATAACATTTTAAGAGTCACAGTCTTTACATCACATGTAACAATAAGTTTCCTTTCATAGCACTTTTTCTTTCATTTAAATTATTTTGAAAAAAAAAATAGAAGAAAAACAGTCCTGAAAAATTTGTGACAGACTGGAAAGGAGGTTTGATTCCTATGGCTGTAGATACTGGTGAAAGAAGTAATAACAATAGTAGGTTTAAGGCTGTTATGCTTTTTATACTGACACAGCTAATTCCTGATTTTACAAAAGCATGCAGTCATCTGCATATCCACACAGGTAACATGCTACCATTTTCTCACACATATTCATATCCAATCAGAATTTTCAAAAGCTGTGGATGTTTTCTCTGATCTCTCCACTGATACTGGGATAGGCACGCAAATTCCCTAGGTAAACAAGTAAAAGCTTTGTAGTAGATAATTCAGAACAGAAACCTTACCTTTGTAATTCCTATCTGCTTATAAAATTATTTCTACTTCAAAGGCATTGTAATCCAAGGAGTCTGATATACCACAGAAATGTCTATAGCAGAATCACTTTTTCATTTTAAAATTATCTCAATTTTTGGAAAGCAAATTAAATTAACACATAAAAAATAATCTTCAGGATAACAATGGTTTATAAAATTAGTATGTGTGTGGCCTATTTTCTTGTCCAGTTGCCATAATGAAATAGAATAAATATTATTATTCCCAACAGTGTTAAATTTGTTTTGAAAATTGCCCTTTCAGAGAGAAATATTAGCTTAAAGAATAAGCCATCCTTAACAACAAATGAAACTTAAGATTTTTTTTAGATTACATCTCTATTTTTTAAATTCTATTTTTGTAATATTTGACATCCATGTAATCCTAATAGATTTTTAAAAATAAAGTACAATTTGGAGTGGAGGAAATAATATTTTCTGCTTGTTTCAGAGAGTTAATAAATTTACCTTCATAAAATTCTATTCAACTACTATTAAACGATTACTAAAATGAAGTTCTAATTTTGCTAATATATTTATCTTAATTTTCAAAGCAGTCAGAGACATAGTAGCTAACAAAGTGATAGTATGCAAATGAAAAGCCACCAATCATTTCCAAGTGCATGTATGTGGAGAGCTCAGCTACTTGCAAGTGGGGAGGTAGTATAAGTACATTTTTTTTAGTGTAGAAGATCTTCAGACCTACTCCAGTGTGCGTAACTAATGTCACCCTAAACTTTATCTAGTTTTCTCAGCACATAAGACCAGATATTATCTCCCTGCCTTAAAAGTTTATTTCTTCACTTTTCTATCTGATATTAGAGCCACCAATAAAGATGTTCCTTTAAGAAGCAGAAAAAAAAAAAGGTCATGAGTTAATTTGTCTTTAGGATCATGATGCTTGTAGGAAAAAAAAGTTATCACATATATAACAAACTTGCCTGGCTCTCCTTATTCCCACAGACTTCTTATTTAGGTGTTGATCTGGAGGAAAGGAGGGGGTGGGTGAAGAGAGAGAGAGGTGCACTGAATTATGCATGAAGTGTTTAACAGTGGGATTCAATATAGTGTAATTAGAACAAGAAACAAGGAAAAAAGTTACTGTAACAATTATTTAGGTGATTGCTAAAAAGTTGGTGGGGGATTAGTAAGTGAAAATTGGTATACCTTTACATAAAGATAATTTTCCATTGCTTGTAGTGTGGCAGGTGATGTGCAAAATCCCCACTTGCCAAAATGGCACTGTAGAGCATTTATTTTTCAGTTTCATCAGGTTATTTCAGGTATTTCTTATCCCATTAGTCTTTGTGCCAATCCATGTACATAGATGTGTGTCAGAAATCACAGACACAATGTCTGCCTCATAAATATATGAACACATAAGTGTTCAAAGTAAGGATCCGTGATCTTTGTGGCCTGTTCTATCTACTCCATGGAGCTGCCTCTGAGTTGAAAGGGGAAGAAGATGAGGGCAAAGGTTGAATAGAGAGTACTGAAAGATGTTCTTTTAGAGGCATCACAGGAAATTATTGGACGTATCTGAAACCAACAGTGACCTTATGTCAAAAAAATGAAGGCTGAGTCACTGTACAAGTATAATTTAATTTGGCGTGGTTATGAATTAGAGATGCCTGGACTTTTCTTGCTCTGCAAATCACAAGGTCTTCAACTGCTTTTCCAACTGAGTTTCTTATTCCTGAGGATCTGCACAGGGATGGTGGTGTTACTAGAAATTAATTTAGAAACCAAGGAAGACCAGTGACACAGGTTGCCCTAGCAGGCACCAAAACATCAACCTGTCAGAGGAGAACATGATGCCATCACTTAGATATGTATAAAGAAAGGGTGGTAGGCACTGCGGCAAAATGTACATGAGACCACACATAAGGGGAAACAGAAAGAGATAATTAAGAGAAGACAAAGGAGGACACACAAAAAAGGAGAGAGGCATGTGGAAGGGGACATTGCTGGAGACATGATGGAAATGAACTCTTGGAAGGAGGTGCTCTTTGCCAAAGGAGGTAATGTGGCCTGTGGGCAACATACTGGAGCAAGGGTACTCCTGAAGGACTCAGGCCCGTGAAGGGACACATGACAGGATATAAACACCCTGAAGGGGACAGCAGCCCATGAATAATCTGAACTGGAACACAGAAAATAATTGAGAAGTGAGGAGCAGTGGACAAAAAGGTTAAGAAGCAAAATGCTGCAAAAAAGAAACTGCTATACGCTGACCTCGACCTCTTACTCTACCATTGCCTTTCCAAAGGGTTGGAGGACTATATGTAATGTGCTGCAAAACAAGAGAAGTTGAGACTAGGAAGTGGAGAAGGAGAGGTGTTGGACTGGAGGAAAACCTGTGGAACAAAGAGAAAAGTTGTTTTTCTAGCTGATTTTTTGTTGTCTTTGTTGGTTTTTTTTAATACCTGAGACCATAACTAAAAAATTATGTTAGTTGGCAATACATGAGATGAAGTGATAGATGTGAAAGCTAGACCATTTTGCCCATGGCAACTGAAATAATAATTTACCATAATATTTGAACCAAAATAATTTTTGTCTGAGGATTGGTTGAAGTTCATATTATGCCCAAACTGATTTACCTATGCCTGGACATATGCTGAGTCCATATCTTTTGCTCAGGTACCAGTTGGTCCCTCACATGACGTCATTTGCAATGCTCAGTTTATTTCCACTCAGTGCCACCAGTTCTTTAATATATTTTTGTGTACCTTGCTCGTCTGACATAAATGAATAAATATGAGATATACAGATGTCCTTCAGTATGATGTACTTCTTAACCAATATATGAGGAGGAGGTCAATGTCTGGGAGACAAAGAGACTATGTGGGCAGTAAAATCATTTAACTCTTTATTTAATTTAGCTCGCAGGATGACCACCAGTCGTTACTGCATCAAATCAAAAGCCAAAACAGACACACACAGAAAGGCAACAGAGTTTCCATGGGAACTGCAGTGAAGTGCATGTCAACAGAACTTTCTCTAAGTACAAAATATGATGAATTTACATACAAAAACCAAAAACAAAACCAAACTCAGACAGTCGTTTCTGGTCAGGAACTAAATTATTCACTTAGATATGCCTTGAGCATCAAATCAGTTTTACACAGCAGGTAATTTCCAGAATTCATAATATTGGATATTTGTCTAGAGAGAGTTGTCTATTAATATATATGGAACAGAGTAAACACAAAAAAGCAATTAGGATGAAAATATATATCTATCTATAGAGTACACTTATGTAATCTTCTCCCTAATAAATACTGTAAACCTAACTAGTTTGGAACAATTTTTTTTAAAGTCTTATAAACATTTTTAAGAATGAAGACCAGGAATACAGAGAGGTCTTAAGGAAACCGAATTTCTTTCTGTATGATACCCTAAACCAACCACAAGTTATCAGAAGTAAGAAATAGTGATTTTGTTCTCAGAGCTGCTATACTTTTGATGATATACTGTTTAGTTTATTCTTATTGTTTATTTCAACTAGCTAAGATGGTACGATTAAGGGCCTCCCAAAGGCAGGTTCATCTAAGTTCATTAAAAGTTTCATTATAATCTTGGTGCTATTATTCATAATAAACATGTTGGTAGTTTTTTAAAAGTATTTTTTGTAAATATATAAGGAACATCAACAAATAAAAATTCCCCTTGATAGTGACTTCACTTACTTTTCTTATCCTCTCACTCATAAGAGAGGAACATGGCTGCAACAGCATCCATTAAAGGCATTTTGCTGGTCAGTAAGGGTAAAAGGAAACAAAAAATTGTAATCCTTACTGGTGGTGGTGACATATATCACTTATTCTATTATCTGTGTGTGGATAAGTAGTTGATTCAGTCCCATTCTTCTACCTTATTAAGCAGCTTACCTGCTGCTTGCTGACCTGCTATAGTATAGTGAAATGCCATCCTGAAAGACTGGGTTTAATGATAGGCTTAGAATTTATTTTGTCTTAATGTGACAACTGTAGGGGATGTTTACAGCATATGTATTGCCTTTCTGACACACTATCCCTTCTTTGATAGTAAGAATTTGAAGGAGATTAGTAGTCTCTCTCCTTGCACACAGTCAGAGCACTTTGAAATCCTTGAAACTGGCTAAACTCTTGATCTTAGAAAATTGTATTTGTCCTCTTGGATTTTGCAGTGTTTTACTTTAACCCATACGAAAGAATAATATGGCTAATCTAGAGAGAGCATCTTTTTATCATACTACGAATCCAACAGGACAATGAATGGCAGAGAACATGTCACATCTATCATTGCTTTTAAGATTACAGAAAATAATTGAAAATACTGAGACTGACTACATTGTTAATGTCTATGATGTTTTTACAAATGCAGATATTTTAAGTGTTGCAAAAACAAACAAACAAACAAACAAACAACAAAACAACTACTACTAATTCCTTCTGTCCTTTTTAACAGGAGTCATTTCAAGTTCTGTCTTTAAGTATCTCTGATATTCCTATTCTGTTTTAATTAGCTGGATTTTTTTTGAAAACTAGAAGATCCCCATTCTGTGATAGTGGAAGTAATCTCAGTTTGTGAAGCATTTTAAGGTGAAAATACCTATTATAGAAACAGATGAAATAGACAACAGTCTTTAACTTCCCAACACCTTTAATTGTAAAATGTTCATGGGATTCAAATCATCTTCAAATTCGGAGAGAACTTGAACTCTGATTGCAACAATATCTACAGATTAATTACATATTGAGCATTGAAAATATTGGCTTTTCATTAGTTTTCAATTTTCAATGTTCATTTTCACTTAATGACACTTTATTCTTGTTTTATGAAACCAGCAGAACAGAAGCTCCTCATTCTCTTATCCCACTTTTCTGTTACAGTCTTTTATCATGTACTATCCCCCTCTTTCTAAGATAAGTAATCATCATCTTCCTACACAGTGATGAATTTTCCTGAGATCCTACTCAGTCTCATTTACTTCTCTGAACCTCACCAATTTTTATAATAGTTTGATCAATAATATATATGACATTATAGAATAATATAATCTAGAGAACATTTACCACCAATGTATTTAGTCCTTTATGCCTCCTGCTTGATTTTTTACCTTCAAATATATTTGAAAAATCTTTGTTGAGTTGCTCACTCTGATACTAAGGTCTGTTAGTGAGCTTCTATAGCTAGGTTAGAACCTGTAGTGGACCTGATTATTGATTGCTTAGATATCCATTTTGATAACATCAATTTTATCAATCATAAGCATAATTTGTCATCAAACTGATAATTTCCGTCATTAGTTTGAATTCCTCATTGTGTTGTTCCTAAATTCTTTTCTCTGGATGTTATATGTATATTATATATAATATTATTGATTACAGATATGGATGGTCTAAGTGTTTCTTTCTAGCAAATTAATCATAGAATCATAGAACAGTTTGGGTTGGAAGGACCTTTAAAGTTCATCTAGTCCAACCGCCCTGCAATGAGCAGGGACATCTTCAACTCGATCAGGTTGCTCAGAGCCCCATCCAGCCCAGCCTTGAATGTTTCCAGGGATGAGGCATCTGCCACCTCTCTGGAGAACATGTTCCAGTGTTTCACCATCCTCATTGTAAAAAATTTCCTCCTTGTATCTAGCCTGAATCTCCCCTCTTCTATTTTGAAACCATTACCCTTTGTTTTGTTGTAACACGCCCTTCCAAAAAGTCTGTCCCCATCTTTCTTATAGGCTTCTTTTAAATACTGAAAGGCCACAATAAGGTCTCCCCAGAGCTTTCACTTCTACAGGCTGGACAATATGTCAGGCAGCTCTAGCCTGTACATTACTTTTGAATTGAGGAAGTTTTTTGACTTATCGTTTTTGTTAAATGCCTTGGTTTTAATTTTAGTGCTGCTACACTGCTGTGTTAATAGGCTTTTGTCTCATTCTTCCTGTAATTAGTTCGTTGTGACAGCTTGGTTAGTAGAAGTTACATATAGGAATTGGTAATCAGATTATGACCTTGAGCAACATTACCTGATGACTTAATCAAGGTCAAACCTTCTCATGAAGAAGTTTAGCTTCCACACTCAAGTTCCTTTTTTTTTTTTTGAGGCTAAGCAATACTTTTTGTAAAAGGGAAGACTGAAAGGTTGTGAACAAACATGAGGTGGAGTACACTAACAGTGGCAGCGGGATATAGCACTCGTCTATATCTTCTTGTAACAGGTCATACTCATACTCATGAGATGTTATTGCCTAATACATGCAGCATTAAAGTTAAATCACTAAAAGGCCCTGAGCTTAAAACCAAGAAACTGAATAGAGAAATTAAAAAAATGTGACATGGGAACTAAAAGAATAAGAACATAGTGAATTATTTTTAATTTTGTAGGAGATCAATAACTTTGTGCACCCAAATCAGTCATTCAAAAAATCTTCTTGATTTAAAATAAAATAAAAAAAAGACACATACACACAAGGTAATTTTAATAGAAATTATTTTGCAATTATGTTCTATTTTGTGAATCATAAATCAATTTCAGCCAGAGAAAATGAAGGTCATAAGGACACAAAATATATTCCCTTCTGTGTCTATTATAAGAAGCCTCCAGAAGTCTTTTGTCCTTCATGGATTATTATTTTTTTTAATTTTTTTTAAATTTTTTTTAGATTTTCTTTGGTTCCAGGGAGAAACATCTATTCAGTCACCTCCAAAAAGCTTAAGATCAGAATTAATTATTTTCTTCAAAAGGTGTGACACTCTTTTAGCTAAACAAACAGTGATTATTAGAGCAATTTTTAGCACAACTTAAAGCTTTTTGCTTGGGGCAGAATAAAGGAATAACTATTACTTAACTTTAACCTTCGTATAGTTTTGAAGAGCTCCTCTGGTTCACATGGAAACTGTACTATTCATGTAAAATAGACCTACTTCCATAGGAACCCAGGAAGAATTCAGAAGGATTCTGCTGCATTCTCATCTGTCCTGGTTTTGTTAAAAAACAAGTTTCTCTTTTAGTGAATTTTGCCTGTCAGCTAAAGCCTTCATATTAGCTGCATTTTCCTGGAGAACCAGATACATATTTTGGCAAACATAACAATGGAATGCAAAGTTATTGATAAGCATGGATGGACATCTCGTGAGAGGGGCAACGAGAAACAGGTGACCAAGAAACTGACCAACTGTGTATAACATTCCATGCAAGTGAATACTTCATATAAAAGTGGGAGATCACGAGGATCTTGTCCCCTTTTCCTTATGGCTGATGTTAGGAGAGGATCTTGCTAGTTGTCCCTGCAAACTGAGGCCTAGAGAGAGACCGAATCCAGCTCCGGTTGGCTGTAGAGTCCAATCCAGGACTTCGGGTGCCAGCTCTGCAGTTGCTGGGACATTCAAGATTGGTTTTGTATATTTTGTATTATTTTCTCTATTCTTATTAGCAGCATTAGTAAAACATTTTTAATTTTTTCCAACTCTCTTCTCTCTGTCCTTCTTTTCCTCCCAATCGCCTGTCCTTATTGGGAAGTGGGGAGAGGGAGGGACTGAAGGGGAAAGTGGGGGAGGAGAGGAGGTAAACAATACATCTGCCAGGGTGTTATTGTCACCCCACAATCTCATCTGAGAACTCTACATAGTGTAAATAACGGTTTATTAATTCAGAATTTGATAGTAGGAAAATAATGGATTGATCCAACTTAGTTGTACAAGCAGATGGCATACGCCAGAAGCAAGAATGGAGGCTTGGAAAACACTTTTCTGAAAATCTCATTCTCTTAGTGATTTCTTGATCAGAAGTTTTAACAGATTCCAAGAGACTAACTCTGGCCTGATAGTTTTGCTGTTGTTCCACTTGTCCCTCAGGCTCTTTTAACATGTAGCAGTGGCAGGTTTACTAAATTACCCATAACCTACCTTTCCATATCCTCAATGCATTCTGCTGAAAATCATCTCACTGACACCTGGAAGAACTCTTCTAGCCCTAACCTGTTTCCTGGAGAACACAGGAGTTTTATTTACTGTACAATAATGCTCACAAACACATTGCCTATCTGTCTCTTTCGGTAGAGGACACATGAGAACCTGGTTGTAAAAGAGCATATAAGGATATAACTGACAAACTGGATGGATTAGAGAAACAAAGAGACAACTGTGAAGAGAACAGACACATGGAAAGTATTCTTTTAGGCTCCATATCTACCATCTATGGAAACAATCTTGAGCTACAGGTTGTAAAATCAATTAAAAAACCACAAAACAAACCAAACACAAACAAATAAACAAACAAAAACCAAAAGCAAACTTAACCGAAACCAAAAACAGAGCAAAAACAATCATTGTGAGAGAAAAAGCTACTTTCTTTTGAATGAAGAAGTGCCTTTTCTGTCACTTATGATAGAAATTCTATTCAGCAAAACACATTTCACACCAGATTACCTTCAAGTGTTGAAAAATCAAGGTAGCTTTTTAATGATGGATAATATGTTATGCTATCATAACCTGAAGGAATCATGTAATGAAAAACCTTACCCATCTTTTTCTGCAAAATAAATACTTCTGTATTAATATCTGGTGAACTTGCATCCAGAATATTACACTCAAATGTTGTCACTTTTTGTTGGGAAGATACTATCAAATTGAAAGGAACTCAATTAAATGTAACAAAAAATGAAAAGAGAGCACTGTGAACACGTGTATAATTAGGGGAATATTACCTTTACCTTAGACAAGATTTGGAGTCTTATGCATTTACTGTGTAAGATTTTAAGATTAATAGTTTCAATGTATCTGATCTGAAGCTGAGTTTTTAGATTAAAAAACGTGTTTGTGAAAATTTTTACCAAGCTGGTCAAATGAAGATAATTTTGCTCACAGAAAAATTGTAATAATTAAAAATAGAAGATAGTGTGAAATAAATGTCATTTATAAAATGTTATTCACACTTTTTACATGTTGGCCAGTTAAGTATGTATTGTGTACAATTAAAGAAAAAAAAATAGCACTATTTTATAAAGACATATTTAACCAGTAAAACAGAAAATCTAATGGTACTTATGAATGTCCTACATGTTACTCCTGATTCTAAACCACTAGGAAAAAAACAGCCTGGATTAGAGATTTGGAATGCTGCTCAGGGAAAACACATTTTCTTATTCTGTCACGGAATAGACTAGCCTTAGTCAGATTAACACTCTTCTCAGTGCTGCTATTTCTGTGTTAAATGCAGAAAAAGACAGTGACTTCCTTAATGTGGTCTGGCCCAATAATGAAAACCTGCAGCTATTATTCAATGTCACTGTCATAAAGAAGTACAAGTATGAGATCTGGAATAACTTGTTTTGAATGTGGTCTAAAATGCCTGTTCTGAAACACATCATAAGTAGAAGAATTTGCATTTTATTAAAAGCATTTTTCAGAATAAGGGAACAAAGTTATTTTCCTATTCATTTTGAATGAAGTCCATGAATTGTAATGCATATTTTACTGTGCGTGAAGAGATAGTAGCATATTGGGAAACAATTGTCAGTGGTTAAATTTTATCCATGTATATTACATAACTTAAAAAAAATCACTGCCTACAGAATGCACTGCTTATTCAGGAACATAAATAAGCACCAGAGGTTACTTAAACATAACTAAAGATGAATGAAGATTGGGCACAAGTGTAGATTTATTCTTCAAGCAGATTTGAGCTGAGATTTTGACATGGTTTTATAAAAGGAAACTCAAAGACTTTCACAGATTTATTTCTTTGAGTAGCACAGATAAGCCCACAGAAAAGTCTATAGGCTTCTGCTCATTGCAGAGGGAGGTTATATTACTAAAGTCAAAATAGGCATCTCACCTCTGGATAGCAAAAATTAAATAAAGTGAATACCACTTTCACCTACTTAAAATCCTATGGGAAATTTGGAATTCCCTCCTTTTGTGCTCGAAGTTCCACTTGCTGGGAAAAGAAAACAAGGAATGAGAAAATGTTTACACTTGCTTGAGAAAAATTCTACTGAAAGTCTGTAAATTCCATCTGCATTACAAAACCCTAACCAGTTTATGGACTGAAAGGCTAGGTTTGGTTGCACAGCAGTAAGGTTATAGAACTTGAAGTGTGAGTTGAAGTACCTGTTGTCTAAACCTTTTTTATCAAATTAAGCCATATTATTACCTTTAATGAAGTGGCATTGCATTATGTCATACTGGGAGAATCAGCATCACATTTAAAGGTACTGAATGATTTTTCTTCAGTGAGAAATAAATACCTAATCCTTACATTAAAATTTTGCAAGCTTGGTTCTTAAACACTACTGAATAGAAGTAGAAACCATCATTATACCTTTGTCAATATAGAATCTAAAAGGTTCACTCAAGAGGATGAGAACCATAATTAGAAAGCCTTGTAGAATGGTGGATATGACCATGATGTTCATTGGAATGCTCCACATGACTGCTGTTTCATTACATGACTCAGAGTGGCATAGTATCCCGGGCAGTATTAAAATTACTTGCTGTCCACTGTCGTCTGATCTAATACACATAATTGCTACAAAAAATACAGACAAAGAGGATAAAAGTAAATATTTTTGAGCAGAAATCAGAAAGTGAATACAAATTACTGAAAATACAGGTTCAGAGGCATTATCAATGTATTGCATGTATATGATCTCCTTTAAGGAAAAGGTAAGTGACTTCAGAAGTACTTGGAAAAATGAGATAAAATAAAATATTCATCATACTGATTTCAAGACTAAATAAAATTTGAAAATGCATCATCTGTGAATGACAGAAGCCTGATGTAATGTTCGTGATCACTGAATGGCTGCAATTCGTTAGTGTTATGCAGTCACGGGAAAAGAATGAGTCTCTTTCGCCTGTGTTATCCACCCCAAGATTGGATGTTACTGGGAACATCCCCACTAAATATGGTGGTGATATCACCCTCTATTGACAGAATCTTGTTTTCTTTCTCTTTTGTAATTAAGAAAAAGACTTAAATGTGGTGATGAATGGTGATGGTCTTTTTCCCCCTCCCTTCCCTGCCATCCAATTGTGGAACAATTCTGACCAGTGAGGTGGTGGACTCGCCGTCCCTGGAGGTTTTTAAAGTGAGGTTGGACATGGCACTTAGTGGCATGATGTAGTAAACAGACTAGAGTTGGACCAAGGGTTGGACTCGATGATTTCTGAGGTCTTTTCCAACCCAGTCGATTCTGTGATTCTGTGAAAAGAATAGAATGTAAAGTATATAACATAGCATCTCTAACAAACCAGGAGAGGAAAATTACATTGAAAAAAAACCACAGTAATTTCCACAGTGAGCACTGGAGGGGAAGGAAGAACACAAAAAAGGTATTGTTTTCTGCCAGATTTTCCTCTTGTCTGTAATTTCATGACTGTATGGAGTCACCAAATAAGCATGAGTAAAGATAATTATTTAGTGGATGCCACTGGTGTTTGAATATCCACTGTCAGTCCCATTTCAGCAAATCTCGCTCTGCTCAAGTATAGAGCATCTTTCTGGAACAGTATTAGGCAGAGACAATGAGAAGGTTCTGAATACAAGTAAAAATTTGTTGGTTTGTCCGTGTTATATTTAATACAGTCATTTGGTAAAATAATCATTAGTACATGGCATGACATGATCACTAAGTCACCTTTATAATACTGCCCTGAGAATAAGAATTAGTAATTCATATTAATTTAAGAAGTGTAAACTGAAGCACTTGCGTGTTTCTTACACAACATATCAGGGAAATACACATTAGATCTCTCATTACTGTGACTTAATCATTAAAGTATTCTCCCACATTTATCTAGGAAATTCCCAGAATGACATTACAGAGGGAACACTGTAATCCTTCATGGACTTTGAGGATTTCTAACAATATTTTTATATATTCATGTGCTGATTCAACATAAGTGGGGATTTCCTGTTCTCAAAAACATCATTCTTTACTTTTGATATCTCTAGATATTTATCTCAAAGACCCTGAGGCACATATTTTGTCTGCAGTGAGTGAGAATGAGTGATTTGTTTAAGACAGTTGACAGCAAAATAGACTCATGGTTTAGAAAACCCTTTTTTTTCTAGAATAGTAAACTGAACTGAAGATTAAGGCTACTTCAAAAAAAATGTTTTGGTTTTGGGCCCTGAAAAATTTTTAGTTAAAAAAATATTCAGTCAGGTTGTTTTTTGTTTTGTTTTGTTTTTTTTTTCTTGATATTTTACAAATATATCTAGTCTGAATAGATTCTTGCCTACATATTTAGGTCAATCTTTGACCACAGTTTGTTGGTTTTTTTTGTTTTGTTTGTTTGGGGGTTTTTTGCCTTTTTTTTTTTGTTTGTTTGTTTGTTTTTTTTACACTGAGGAGCTCCATTTTGATTTGCAACCAACTCCGAGTTAGAACAAATACACTCAGTTGAGTTTAATTCATGTATGTGGTCATCATTCCAGTCACCTTAGTGACCTTAATGATTTTACAGTGGATCTTGTTCAAATTTCCTTTAGAGTTCATGTCTTATTCTCTTAAAACAAAATTTAATTTAATCTAATTGCATATGGTTTATCCCATGGTTATGCTACCTCATAGAAGCTTAATGAATAACATTAGTTTCTCAGACAAGTTTCAGAATTATATTTTTATAACTAGAAAATAGACAAAATGCAAAGTTTTGTACAGAACAAGTTGACTAGTAGTTTAAAGGAGGAAAACAATTCTGTTGTCTAACAGTGTGCCTTAAACTTCAAAAGTATCTTTTTTATCTATTCATATTTAAATATTTGAAAGCACATAAGTCTCTTACACTATTAGATATTTTAAATATGCAGAATTTAATAGCAACATGTTAGTAAGATTTCAGGTTCACATTTTTTCCAGTACTTGGGGGCTACAAAAAGACAAATAAAATACTAAATCACAGGATACAAATAAAATTAAAGATCCAAGCATAATAGACAAAGCAAGAACACCCAAAGTTAGAATTCCATCATTATTTCCAGTTTTGTTTGACTGAGCTAGCATTGTCTAGTCTCACTTTGTGGGAAATCTTTTGAAGTCTCTCAGTACTGCATTTAAAATCTTTACAATATACTTGCTTTAGACATGTAAAATCTCTCTTAGTGTCTTAATATCTCACTCAAATAAATAATTAGAGTTGAAGATCCCTGAGGGCATTTGAACTGTTGCAGTACCTTTGCCTGGGAAAGGCTCTGGAAGTGATAATAATCACTTAAATGTATACAGTGTTTTCCATACAGAAATATCCCTAAGTGTCAGAACAGCATAGCAAGTCTGCACAGTCTTTCAGAACAGAAACTGAAGAGTGAGTTTGTTAAATTCTTTTCAAGCTTCTGAACTCACTCCTCTCATAACTTCAATCTAGATTCTACATGTGCCTTTGGGAATTTCTGTACTGCAAACTGCAGGATAGACATGAATGAACTGTAACACTTACAGGCAGTGTAGCACCAGGAAAAATTACAATAAGTGTAAATGGGTGATTCTTTTGGCAGCGCTAATTAGTACCACACAGAGGGAGCTATGTAACTCTTAATTTAGCCATTAACCTGTTTTGCTCCAAGCAGTTTTTACCATGCTGCTTGGCTTATTCTGAAATAAATAATATGTTTCTGAATGAGTTTTAAAATGAAAAAAAAAATAAAAAAGTTGACTGTGACTTGATATCTGAAGAAGGTGCAATCCTATTAGATGTTCCAACATACTTTATCTCATTCTGTGTTGTTTTGTGAAGTAATTTATACTTTGCTGTAGGCAGTCAGAAGACTCTGTTGGAAAGCTAATTATCTTTTAAAAATCAATGTACAAATTCCCTGTGTACACAAAAAGTCCAAAGTTAAATCAAATGTAATAACTGTCTTGACTTACATTTTAATTATAACTGCCTGGCAATTCCAGAGTTAATTGTTTTAGATTATGTGTATCTAACTGTTACATACAGCACTTTCAAGATATAATGAAAGTGTGTGACTAGTTTTGGGGGAAATCTTAAAATAGTTTGGCTCAAAATTTTTCCAGTTTTCTTTTTTGTATTAATGGTCCCCTTCTTTCTATGTAGATTTTTACAAAGCTTCAGTCAGTCTCAGAATCATGTCCACTTTACATGTGTTGTGAGTGGTTTTGCATGACAATCAGAAAGTCTATAAAGAGGTTTGTTTTCAGATTTCAGAATCATTCAGAATTTGAGATGAAAAAGCAAAGTAGAGACATACATATAAGCTCATTCCAATCAAATCCAAATAATAAAAAAACCCCACATTAATTTCATGAAGATAAATTTTTAGCCTTACTTTTATGGGCTTTAGCCTTACTTTTATGGGCAATGTAGGCCCACCAATGAATGAGGTGGGTGCCCTAGTGACAGAAGATACAGAGAAGGCAGAGATATTGAATGCTTCCTTTGTCTCTGTCTACTCTGCCAGAGGTTGTCCTGAGGAGCTGTATAACACTGAGGCCAGAGGAGGGCAGGACAATGGAGGAGTCTGCTTTAGTTGATGAGAACTGGGCTAGGGAGCAATTGAGTAATCTGGATATGCATAAATCCATGATCCAGATGGGATGCACCCACAGGTGCTGAGGGAGCTGGCTGAGGTCATTGCTGAAACACTCTCCATCACCTTTGCCTCACTCCAGTCTTCAAAACGGGCAAGATGGAGGACCTGGATAACTATAGACTGGTTAGCCTCACCTCCATCCGTGGTAAAGTGATGGAACAACTTATCCTTGGTGCCATCTCAAGTCATAAGAGGGTCATTAGGGGCAGTCAACATGTCTTCACCAACAGGAAGTCATGCTTGACCAACCTCATAGCCTTTTATGAGGACATAACGAGGTGGTTAGATGATGACAGAGCAGTGGATGTGGTCTACCTTTACTTCAGTAATGCATTTGACACAATCTCCCACAACATCCTTGCTGCTAAACTGAGGAAGTGTGGTCCGGATGATTGGGTAGTGAGGTGGACTGCAAACTGGCTGAAGGAAAGAAGCCAGAGACTCATGGTCAATGGGGCAGAGTCTAGTTGGAGGCCTGTATCTAGTAGAGTGCCTCAAGGGTCCACATTGGGACCAGTATTATTCAATATATTCATCTGTGTCTTGGATGAGGGAATAGAGTGTACTATTAGCAAGTTTGCTGATGACACCCAACTGGGAGGAGTGGCAGACACGCCAGAAGGCTGTGTTGCCATCCAGCAAGACCTAGAAAGATTGCAGAGTTGGGCAGGGAAAAATCTAATGAAATATAACAAGGGCAAGTGTAGAGTCCTGCATCTGGGTAGGAACAATCCCAGGTTCCAGTATAAGTTGGGGAATGACCTATTAGAGAGCAGCACAGGGGAAAGGGACCCGGGGGTCCTAGTGGACAACAGGATGACCATGAGCCAGCACTGTGTCCTTGTGGCCAGGAAGGTCAATGGCATCCTGGGGTGTATTGGAAGGGGGGTGGCTAGTAGGTTGAGAGAGGTTCTGCTCCCCCTCTACTCTGCCCTGGTGAGACCACACCTGGAATATTGTGTCCAGTTCTGGGCACCTCAGTTCAAGAAGGACAGGGAACTGCTGGAGAGAGTCCAGCGCAGGGCAACAAAATGATTAAGGGAGTGGAGCATCTCCCTTATGAGGAAAGGCTGAGAAAGCTGGGTCTCTCTAGTTTGGAGGAGACTGAGGGGTGACCTCATTAATGTTTATAAATAAGTGAAGGGTGAGTGTCAGGAGGATGGAACCAGGCTCTTCTCGGCTCTTCTCAATGGTAAGATAAGGGGCAATGTGTTCAAACTGGAACACAAGAGGTTCCACTTAAATTTGAGAAGAAACTTCTTCTCAGTGAGGGTGACAGAACACTGGAACAGGCTGCCCAGGGGGGTTGTGGAGTCTCCTTCTGTGGAGATATTCAAAACCCACCTGGACACATTCCTGTGTAGCCTCATCTAGGTGTTCCAGCTCTGGCAGGGATATTGGACTAGATGATCTTTTAAGGTCCTTTCCAATCCCTAACATTCTGTGATTCTGTGATATTTTTCAAGGATCACAAACAAGCCATTATTTGAAAAAATAAAACCTAGTGAAAACTATAATTACTCAACCATACTGCTTGTAGGTATAAGAATGGAGGACCAAAGAGGGTTCTGGGTTATTTCAAACCTTATGTTTTAAAAAGGTAGCAATTTTATTTGACTTCATTATTTTGCACACTAGAAACATAGCTGTGAAGCACAAAGATTTAGAAATTGCCAGACAGCTTGCAGATAAATAACAGCAGTGTCCAGGACTTTTAGTAGCTGTTTGACACAAAGAGAAAGAGATGTATTCACACAGAGCTCTTTGGAATTAAATATATTAATCTCAGTCTGTTTTTTACTGTCAATTTTTATATGAGCCTTGCCAGAAGTATCTGCATGTTACTAAAACAGATTTAATTGTAATGACCATTGGCTGCCCCTTTGTGTGAGTGGACACAAGCTATTTAAGCAACTCCTTTTGAGAGAATGAAAATTATGTAAGATAGTATGGGTATGTAAATGTATTAAAATTTTGTTGATAAATTAAGCTCTGGATTGATAAGAAATCCAAATTTTCCATCAAATCACACAGTGTTCATTTCTGGGGTTTCAGTTCCACAATTTAGAGAGCTTACAGCTAAAAATCCCAACTTCTTTGTACCTCTTTTGAAAAACAAGTCATTGGACAGATATGTCTGTGCTTTTTGACACACATTTGACTGAAGCAGTAACTGATCCCTACAAGAAGATTTCTGCTGAAAATGTTTTTTAAGAACATGGAGGGAGAGGAATCCATCCTATTACCTTGCCTCTACTACTCGGTTCTAGTGGATAAACCACAGAATGAAGGAGAAACAAAAACATCCTTATTGCATCCAACCATTTGAAAAATATTCAAACAGTGGGATGACACTCAGTGCCACCTGACCCAGAAAGAGGTGTATTACTCTGTAGCAGAAATGATAGTACCAGGCAGCTTTAGCTGCTGTTTATATTCATACTGTGTTTTAAAGTGTTTGGATCTAAATCAAACATGTGTGTGCCACTGATTTTTACTTTACACAACGTCCGCTACGCAGTGTATTAATTTAGTAATTACATTTGTAAGTGGTACACCAAGAAAACATGGAAATATAGAGCTGCCATGGGTTCCCATTCAGGTTCATAGACAATTTCCTTCCTGAAGCCACCAAGGACTTCATCACTCTTTATAGAAAAATTCCAGTTATATAGAAAAACTTAGATGACATTAATAATATCTTTCTTGTTCTTCATTCCTACGAATTCCCAAAGGATCCTTGGAAGTAGAATACATTATATGATATAGAGAAAGACAAATCACAAAATGGAAACACAGATATTTTTCTTGACAACTTGAACTGGATATAAATTGTTCCTTATTGCCTTTCTGGTAATCTTGTTTAAAGCTAAATAAGCAAAGCACACCTTATAAAGAACAGAAGAAGTGTAATTCCACTGGGATAATTAGCACAGCTTGTCTTGGCTTTAGCTACAGAAACCTCTAATGCTTCATAAGACAATTTTTCTGTTTTTATTTTCCCCACAGAAGCCATGCATGAGCATGGGGAATAGAAATATTTGCCTTCATGGGGAGTTAGTTTTGGACATCCTGAAGCACAGCGTTAGAAACAGAAACGTAATATAAAAACATGATGAACAAACGTTTGGGTCTTCTTTCATTATGCTCTCAGAGTTAACCAAAATCAATCATTTAAGGACTAATTACAGGCTGAAAATAACTACAATATCACTTCTGTATTAACAAACAATCCATGTGATAAATTTATTTAGAATAATATTAAAAGGTTTTAACTCCCTGTCTTAATCACCTTATTAAGAAAACTGTTATGGACTTGAGTGTTACAACTTGAAATCTTTTCCCAGTTTTCAGTTTATTTTTACTCCTGAGCCATTAAAATCCATTTGATTGTATATCAATATTGTCCATAAATATCAATGAAGAAGTTACAATTGAGTATTGGAGGTATTTTGAAGTTCCTCATGCCTTCTTTCATTTTTGTGGAGGAGAGTAAACATCCTGAGATGATTCTGCTATTTACCAGTTCCAAGCACTCTAGCCTGAAATAGGTTTACACTCAGAATCTTGCTGTAAGGAAAGAGAGTACATCTCTAACATGGAACTGAGGATTTACTGTTAGTCTGATTTAAATTTTAACAGCCTAATCAAAATAATCTTTTCTCTGGGGTTATACTGCTCTTTCCACTGTTCTTCTGGATCCAGAGTTAAACAGTTTTATCTATTTCAAAAATGGAAAAGGAGTTTGTGATCAATCATCAATAACCTGAGGTCTCTTCTGTGAAAAATATGTTCTTCATAGTGCAGGTTTTTTTCCTCTTGAATTTGAGTTTACTTGGGCTTATTTTTATATTTTTTTTCTTAACAGTTTGCTTACTTTGCCTTTTTGCATTGGTTCCAGCCAATGTTTGACTGTTTACCTGCATTTACTATAATTACATAATAAGCTGCAATGGCCCCAATCAACACAAAAAGGTTGATGCATGTCTGCCCACATTTTGTTGTTTTCCTATGTAAACAAGAATATTTTATGTTAATTGGAGTTTATGCAAGCTAATCAGTTCCATGGTATGAGCTAAGTGGATTTAACTAACTATTTGGGGTTTTTTTTTACACTGAATATTGATTTATAGCAAGTATTGCGTCTTCCCCTCTAAAGAAAGTAGTATACACACAGGCAAAACTCTTATTGCAAAGAGAGCTTGATGCTCACTGTGACTTCCTCTTTTTCTTTTTTTCTTTCTCTTTTTTTTTTCTTTTTTTTTCTTTTTTTTCTTTTTTCTTTTTTCTTTTTTTCTTTTTTGTTTTTGTTTTTGTTTTTCTTTTCTTTTTCTTTTTTCTTTTTCTTTTTCTTTTCTTTTTCTTTTTCTTTTTCTTTTTCTTTTTCTTTTCTTTTTCTTTTTTCTTTTTCTTTTTCTTTTTCTTTCTCTTTTTCTTTTTCTTTTTCTTTTCTTTTTCTTTTTTCTTTTTCTTTTTCTCTTTTCCTCTTTATTTTTCTCTTTTTTCTTCTTTCATTTTTTCTTTTTTTTATGTTTTTCTTTTTTTCTTTTTTCTTTTTTTTTTCTTTTTTCTTTCTTATTTTTTCTGTCTTCTTTCTTCTTTTTTCTTTTTATTTGAAACTATGTGCTCCATTTTGTGGGATAATGATTGAGAAGGTGACTTTATATAGAGTATCTTAATGCCTTTATACACTAATGCACCTTTCTTTTAGTGCTACAAAGGATTCTATCTTGAAAGTAAAACACGCTCTATTTCAAATAACAAGTCTTTTTCCATTCAGAGGTAGCTATTAATAGGCTTAGAATTGAATGGATGAGACTCCTGATTGAGGAGTCCGGGGATCCTCGAACACTTCACTTCCTTCAAAGTGTCCACCAACTAACTGACCTGGATAGACATTCTGCCTCTGTTTTCAGGGAATAATTTCTAACCTTTCTAAAAGTGACATACATAAAGAAAATGGTGCCATGCAATTTAAATAATTACATGGCCATTTCTTAGATGTTCACAGTAGTAAAGGCAAAGGTACTCTACAAGTTTCCTGCAGGAATCTTAAGCTACTCCAGTTTTCAGAAGAGAACTCAAAAGGGACTGCAGACTGTGGCCACTGGCATTTTCACACTTGTAATTTTCACTGGAATGTTGTTGTTCAAAAGAATTTGAGAAAAAAAAAAAAAAGTTCTTCTCCTGAAAGTGGTTGAATAACATGGAATGCAGATGCCTTTCATTTCTAGGTTGGAGGCTCCTCTTGATTTGAACATTGCCAAAGTGATCAACCCTATCAAAATATCTTTATATTTAAATGTTTGGAGAAGATTTCCAGGAAAAATATTCTATACACTGCTGAGGTTCTACTTGCCTCTCAGAATTAATCTTTCATAAATCTCTCTATTGGCTAACTTAAAAAAAAAATGCAGATCTTCTTTAAATTAAACATGAACTTAGATAGGTACTATAGCTATCACAGGCCTCATGGTGGATTAGCCATTTTAGCAGCTGTCAGTGTTAGATGTGAGACTCATTTACAGCTGTTTACTGAGTGACAAATTGCCGTGACTCAATATCAGGTAAGTGTTCTTAGGGAACAAAGTAACCATAGTGCTTTGCATTTTAGCAAGACACAAATGTACTTGGGAAAAGTAAAAGTCCCATAAAAAGCAACCAACATTACTACTGTAGGCAAAATGTGTGAGGCATCTGACTCTAGTGCAACACTAAGCATCTGAGAAAATAAGTGAAGCAGCAACTCAGCAAGACATACACAGGTATTTCAGAAGATATCTAAGCAGAAGAATGACTTTTTTCAGTTGAGCTCTGGCTGTACAATTTATCCATATTTTGCAGTTTTCTCTTTCTGCTATTTCTGTTACAGGCTTGTCTGAATACTCAACAGTCACTCAATGTGAATCAGAGAGTTTTGTCTTAATTCTTCAAACAGAGTTGAAAAAGACTTCTGCAACCTTTATAAATTAAGCTGACCATACTAAATTCAGTTGGACGTTACTCTTCTCTGAGTCCATTTCAGAGGATGAATGAGAAAGTAATTAATAATTTAACTATATTGGATTAACAAAGCTAGATTTAATTCAACTGAAGTGAAATAAAATATTAGAAAGTAACAGGGAACCTTATTTCCTACAATTGAAATCTGAAAAATCCAGATACAACAACAATGAAGAGAATAACAACAATGAAAAGAAGCAGAGAATATCCAAAACATATGATGCACAATAGAATTGCACACCAGCTGGTGACCAATGCACAGACTGTCTCTGAGCAGTGATTGTCCCTGGACAGCTTTCTCCAAGTTGATATGCTGAGCATGACATCATATGGTATGGAATATCCTTTTGGCCAGCCTTGGTAAGCTGTGTTCCCTCCCAGCTTCCTGTACAATCCCAACCTTCTCATATTCTTATAGTAGATCTACTGCTTTGACTTAGGCCACCTTCTGTATCATCGTTGGGGCTTTTTTTTGGCATTATAATAAAACTGATTAAAGTTGTGCTGCTCCTATTTTTCTCTTCCCATATAGAGGCATGCAGACATTCAACTAATACTATTTTTTAAAAAAAACTTTTTTTTTTTTCCATCTGTAAGTTCCCATCTCACTATTTGGTTAACTCCTGGGCTTCAGGCAGGAAAAATAGCCTTTTGCACCACTACCCAGATGCTTCTTAAAACATTAATTGATTTAATTTTAAAGATTGAAGAGTTTAAATTCAAATATGCAATACAGATCCATTTTTGATTCAAGAGGGTAAAATAATGAAAAATTATACAATGATAGCCTAATATTCTACTTAAATTTAATTCTTGCTGGGTGAAAACAGAACCATTTCATTAGCAGTAATTCTTACCTTTCCAATAATCCAAGTGAACAGGCACTGTAACAGTGAAGACAGCACAAATCCTCAGTAAAGAAAACAAATGCAAGATAAAAAGTGTTCTGCGCGTCCTCTTCTGATTGATAAAGAAAATAGTTAAACTGCTTTAAAACTAAAAAGAGGTTCCCCAAGGAAATTATCCTGGAAATGCGAGAGACTATGTGCTTGAAAAAGTAACATTCCAATAATTTGCTTAAATTACTCCTAGTCCTTTCCTAACCCCCGTGATATTTATCTGAAGCAGGCATACTTCAATTTGTCTTTCTTACTTTTCCCCATGTTGACCTTAAAGAGGAGGAAATCTAAGGAATTTTTTGTCAGAGTAAAATGGATCCTCTCCTCTAGACATGGTCTAAGTGAGAGAAACAATAGACTCATAATGTAGGGTACATAATAATGGTGTATCTCTATAGAATATTTATCGTCATATTTCTGCTTATGGTATAAATGAGTGCTCCAGGGAACATGTTCTGCAGGTGCTTCATACCTTCAAACATACAAAGAAACATTCAGATAAAATGCCCCACCTGGGCACACTGCTGACTGATGTTCAACTGACTGTTGACCACCCCTAGATCCTTTTCTGCCAGGCAGCTTTCCAGACACTCACCCCAAGCCTGTAGTGTTGCTTGGGGTTGTTGTGACCTAGGAGCAGGGCCCAGCACTTGGCCTTTTAGGACCTCAAACAACTGGTCTCAGCCCAATGATCCAGCCAGTCCAGATCCCTCTGTAGAGCCTTCCTATCCTCAAATAAATCAACATTCCCACCCAACTTGGTGTCATCTCCAAACTCACTGAGGATGCACTTGATCCTCTCACCCAAATAACTCATAAAGATACTAAGCAGAATTGTCCCCAATACTGAGCCCTGAGAAACACCACTTGTGACTGGCTGTCAAATGGGTTTGAGTCCATTCACCACAACTCTTTGGGTTCAGGCATCCAGCCATTTTTTTTACCCACTGAAGAATATGCACATCCAAGCCATAAGCTGCCAACTTCTCCAGGAGAAAGCTGTGGAAAACGGTGTCAAAGGCTTTATTGAAGTCTAAGTCCACAACATCCACAGCCTTTCCCTCATCCACTAATTGGGTCACCTTGTCATAGGAGAACAGGTTGGTCAAGCACGACCTGCCTTTCATAAACCCATACTGACGGGACCTGATCACTTGTCTGTCTTCTGTGTGCTGCAAGATGGCACTCAGGATAACCTTTTCCATGACCTTCCCTGGCACTGAGGTCAGGCTGACAGGCCTGTAATTCCCTGGATCCTCCTTCTGTCTCTTCTTGTAGATGGGTGTCACATTTGCAACTTCCAATCAACTGGGACCTCCCTGGTTAACCATGGCTGCTGATAAATAATTGAAAGTGGCTTGGTCAGCACCTTCACCAGCTCCCTCAGGTCCTTGGATGGATCCTGTCTGGGCCAACATCTATCTACTACTATCTATTTCCCTCCAAAGTCATCACATACCGAGAAAGGCAGAGACTCCTCCAGTGTGTTCCTACCTTTGTAGGAAAATATTTTTTTCCTACTGTGTCCTATCTGTCCACTTCATCAGTTTGACCACATCTAACCCAGGCTTCTAGGGAGGCATAATTCCTTTAATTAGATGAAGTGATTCAGCTGAAAAGAAACACTTACATGAATGGTTTCAGCAGTGAAATGAGTTATTCCTTCACAAAAGGTTTATTTGCATTTGAGAGAATGTTCTAAAGCAAGGGGGGAATACTGTAGTGAAATTGATTTTGTTCAGTATTTAATATTACTAAGAACAACTACAGAATATGTAGAATGCTTCATTTTGTTGTACAAAGACAAATCCGACCAAGGATGCAAGATCCATACAAACACTAATTAATTAGTCAGTAAGCTTTGCTTACTCTTTGTGAAAGTTTTTCCAGTACTTGTATCATATATAAATGGAGTAAATATGGCATATATTTTGTTGCAAATGGTTTCTTTGGAAGAAATGAAGGTTAAAAAGGAAAGTCAAAGGAGGTTTTCTGTATTTCTCTGAGACTGCAGCAAGTTTGTCTTTTTGATATTAAAATGAGTGCAAAGTCAAAGAGCAGTGATCAAAAGTTCAAAGTATGCCTAACAGTCAGTTATGAATTACATTTCTCAAAGGTTGCTGCTATTTCCTATCTTCATTATTAAACTGCATGTCAAAAAAATCTGCAATTTCAGCAAGTTCACAGGTGACAGTTAATTGGGAGGGAATGGTCAGTATGCTGTGGAGCGCTGTCAATCAAAGGGAGCTCAGCATACTGGAGAAATGGTTTGAAGAAAACCTCACAAAGTTCAACAGATGAGAAGGACTCCACAGAGTAGTAGAAGGCAGGGACAGACTGCCAGGGAAGCAGCTTTACATAATGGACCTGAGTGTGCTGGTTGACAGGATGTTGAACATGATTCAGCAATGTGCTCTTGTAGGGATTAAAGCTAATTGCATAGTGGGTCATAGTAGCAAGAGTTCAGCTAGCAGGTTGGGGGAAGATATTTTTTCTTGCTATTCAGCATTTGTGAGACAACACCTGGGGTATTGTGTCCATTTTTGCATCCTACAGTACAAGACAGGCATTAACAGACAGAAATTAATCCAGTGGGCAGCCACTAGGATGATCAGGAACCTGAAGTATATGACCTATGAGGAGAGGCCAAGACAGCTCGGTGGTTTCAGGCCAAAGTGTAGAAGGCTAAAAGAGGATCAGTTACTTTTTGAGGTCTCTGTGAAATAAATGAAAAAGTAAATGTACCTCTGCAAATTTAGGTACAATTCAGGAACAACATCCAAGTTTATGTCTCTTCAAGCCTCGGTCTTCTGAAAGGATCATTTGTACAAAGTAAACTCCTGTATTTCAAAGCACAGCAGTCTGATAAAGAACCTGCCCGCAATCTTCTGAATGAAAATGTTCACAGGCAACCCAGTTGGTTACCTGTAGATGGTTAAACTTCAGTTCTCTAGATATAGTGATAAATCAGCAAGAAAAATCTGTGAATATGGAAGATTTCTGCCTTAGAATATGTCAAAAATATTTAGAAGGAAACTTCTATATCAACCTTAGTTGGAAGTGCAATCAGGCTGCTTTGCAGAAAAAGCATTTGACAGCTAGCAAAAACCAAAACATCTTGAAAGCATCCTTAAAATACTAGCTAATTGGCCTTTCAGTTAGAACTACACTGAAAGGCACCATTGAGACAATTTATGTTTTTATCTGAAAAAAGTCAAATCCCAAGGGCATTTTGTAAGATTGTTGTCCCACCCCTATGGAAAGTATTATTGTATAAAGAGGCACACAAGCAGTGTTCTGATTGCACTTTTGAATACTGATTCTTGGTCTGAAAATATTCTTTACTAGTTGATTTTTGTTCACAAGAGTATCTGTCATTTCTGTAAGCAACCACGGCACTAATAAAGAAGCTGGTATTAGTTTTTGAAATACTGGTATGTTTATTATTTCTCCCCTTTTATTTAATTTACTACAAGTTTATGAAAAATTGTGGAAAAGTTGTTCTAAATTATAGTCCACATGGGTTTGTACTGATAATAATATGGGATATAACAAGAACTGCAGATATTAATCAGCTGCTTTTTACCATTGGCAAGAGTGCTGATTTTAATGAATTCATTTTCAATTGGAATTCTATATGCTTCTATGAGGGTCCAGTGCACCAACTGCTAAATAAATATGTCAGTGGAGGAAAAAAAAAAAACAAAAACAAACAAACAAACAAAAAACCCCACAACAACAACAAAAAAACCCCAGCAAGATAGTTCTGATGTATTGGGCATAAATGTATTTGTAAACTCAGGGTCAGTAAGGAGATGGATTTACAGCAGAAAGAAAAGAAGCAGAAATATGGAAATACTCTTTTGGAGTAGATTTAACTTGCAAAGACCACCACAAGTTAAGATTTCTAATACCTTGGAGAAAATGGATCCTCAAACAGTTATGAAATTATGCATGAACTGAAGGGCCCTCCTCGAAATTATGCAGTGACTCCATAAACTCTTTCAACTCTAGATATGGCATGGGATGCAACTATTACACAAATCTACATTTTTATAAACAATTATATCTAAAAGGGTCAATTAAAATAAATAGTATTTCATATAAATGGAATTTTGTGTAGGGCTTCGTTGCTCAGAAATACTTATAATTTTAATTTCTGTCCATTCTATTCAGCTTTTTTTCTCATTTATTTATTTGTTTGATTCTTCTTCAGTAGGGGTGACAGGTGCATAATTTATCATCTGTGGTAGTGGCACCTGCAGTATGTAACACTGCATAGAATCATGATTTGAGCCAGAACTTCTTATAGTGTTTCTTGTACTTTTCTGTGTTTTCATTCAAAACTGGTACTTGATTTAGCTACACTTAAATGCATAATAACATATATAATTCTGTGCTCATAGCCCTGATGAAAGAAAACACTCTCATAGAGTAGAAAGACAGTGGTAATGAAATATGGTGGTAATGAAATAAAATCATTTCACTTTACAGCGGCTAAGTCCTCTTATCTGAGATTCAGATTTGAAAATATTTGAATTATTACCAGAAGCAAACTGTTTACATAACAGAATATTAGTACAAAATGCTTCCGTGAACTCTGATATCTTGACCCCTAATTAACCATCATAGACTAAAGATAAAAGGTTTTCAAAACTACTTGTACATACGAGTATCCATGGAGAGCTCACTTCTTTGTTTCTTTTTAAGATATTACATTATTTACATCTTAAAAACATCTGGTAATTTTTAATTAATTTCTGGAAACGTGTGCCCTCAATGTTTTCCAAAGGTTAGTAGCAATTACATTTACTTAAAAGTGTGAAGTAGTTTTGCCTTCTGACTGCTATTCATTGCTGTCATGTTCAGCTTTACTGTTACGGACTGAGAGTAACGTGAAAGTATAAATCTAGTGATGAACAACACATCAAACAGGAAAAAAACATGTTCGATAGTAATATAAGTAGTCAGGTATAATTAGAATATTTTTATAAAACCCCATACATTTAAAAGGTAAATGTTTATCATAATACTCACATTCATGATTAATTTCAATTGCTGCTTCTCTCTCAGAGGCTGGACTGAAGTGTGGAATAAATTACCGGTCCCTGTCAAGATGCACATGGTATTAAAAGCATTTTCAAAACTAACAATCCATTTATAAGGCAGATAGTGTTAATAACTTAGACATTTGTAACAGGTGAATCTTTCATCTCTTCTTCTCTGAAGTTTTAATTCTCTTTAGAAGAACTACACACTGAACTGGTCTTAGCAAATATAAATGAAGAGCAAAGAAACAAGTTAATATTCAGGTAAGAGTTTTTATGTTCAAAAATGCAACATATGCCGACATGAACTTCTCTGGAAATTAAAAATGAACAACTCAAGCAGGAATCACAAATCTCACTTCTGAAGTATTCTTCATGAGCTTTTTCTTTAATATGTATTTTAAACTGTATTAAATGTTAATTCCAGGTCTTTGTCCAATGCAAGTTTTTGGCCTTGCCTGTTTTAGTTGAACTTACATTCCATGATATAATTTAATTGTTCTAATCAGGTTATTTGATTTTTTAAGCACTTTATATATGTCACAACAGGATAATGTTAAGTTCCTGCCATATATCCACTTTGTCACAAAAATATTGTTCATTTGCAGCTGAATTACACATAGACTACACCAACTTGCTAATGTAATTTAATTGAATTTAGTTTTATTTTTATATTGGATAGCACCAGTAAAAATTCCTCTTCATTGATTCTTCAGCAGTAACAGTTTAGTGGAATCACCATGGGATTAAAAGAAGAAAGACCTGTCAATATTCTTACGTGTCTGGGTCAATCTTTTCTCATGACACTGAATTTACCTGTGCTTTAGATTTTCTTAATATATATTGGAGCAGCTAGTTCTACTATGAAAGACTGGCTGTTGAATATGGGTAGATGTCGTTCCTATTGCAGTGAATCAGAACTCAGTCTCACTATCTGTACCTCCTTTGAAGGATAATAATTTTAGAATATTTTTCTAGAATATTTTCTTTAGGTTCTTGCGTGGAAGCATATGCCTTGTTTTGGAGAGGTTTCGCTTACATACTTTTTTTTTTTAACTTTTATTTTTCAGTGTTAACACTATGTCTGTGAAAATAATTTCTGTTTAGAGGATTTTGTTTCCTATTTCATTTACCTAGTGCATTACTGAAAATTTTGATTTTGTTTATTTTCTCCTCCTTCTCCTCAACAAAAATAGAAGCCAATATAGACTTGACAGCTTTCAGGTGACCTTTGAGAACTGACATTTTTAACATTGGCCTGTATCCCCAGTGAGAAAACTTTTGTCATAATTCACTTTTATAGTGTCACAAGTTTTTAGTGTTTCAAACCTATTAAAACTAAACTCTGCTCAGCATTAAAGCATTTATCCTTTTCATTCTTTTTTCACCAGTCCTGAAAGGACATTGTTATTCTGTCTCCTCAAGGGGAATATATACATTTTATTTCTATTCTCTTTCCTTGACTCCAGGAAGGCTGTCTGGTTTGATTTGGTCACTTGAGCATGTTTTGTCTCTGGAACCTGAATTCATGCTTTGGAAATAGCTGGGGTGGTCTCTACTTTGTTTCCTTGCACTATGTTAAGAATGATTTGAAGGTGACAAACCTGTATGCAGCTGGAAGGGCAACATTGCAACATCTGAGAAGGATAAAATTCAAAAGCTGTGGTTGAAGGACTGACTAAAGCTTCACAAACTGGTAGGAAAGAAAGATCTGAGCTTAAGCAGAAAAAGATAAACCTTACAAATGATTGTGATGGTCAATATATACTCATAATAATTAAAATATCGGGAGTTTTTGGATAAACCAGAACCATTGTCTGTTCTGCGACGAGTTTAACTTCAGAAAAAATAAATGAAAAAAAAAAAAAATGAAGTAACTTTAATCTAGAACTGTCCTTCTTGAGTGGTTCAGAGACTGCACGCAAATAGCCTTCTTACTTTCTTGCTTTTCGCTTTTATAGTCCAGAAAAAAAACAACCAGAAATGAATTTTAATGCATGTATACTCTTTATGATCCTGTAAAAAGCATAGAATTAAGTCAAGAACTGATCCTGAAACATCCAGCCCTGCAAAATCCCTGTATTTGATAGGATTCAAAACAAAATCTGAAGTGTTTGTTAATGACCTGTAACAAAGTGTTTTGTACATACAGAAAGTCTACAGCTTTTTTTCCAAAAGTTTTTGATGACCAATACCATAGTCTCAGCACAGCTTCAGAAATGGCTGTAGTCTAATTTTAAAATTATATACTTACCACGTGTACCTATACAAGAATTCATAGGATTTACTGTGAAGAACGAAGATATTTTCACACACAGATTGCTACAGTGATGACCAGTTCCTAAAGTTATTTGCACAATGGTCATGTGTACTGTCTCATACAATAATCATTATCAGCTACCACATGAGATATAATTGCTCCTAGGCACAATGCAATTCATCTTAAAAAAGATATCTCACAAAAGTTTGCTTAAATCAATCCTGAAGAGACCTATTTTACTCCATTAAATTTAAAAGGAACCAAAACCTCTAGATTAGATTTGGAAGTTATTTTAAATTAACCCCATTCTCTATGTTTAATCTATAACTTAAGCATATTACTTGATTTCACCTCTTACCTTTAATTATTTTAGTTCAAAATATATTGTCATTACCTTCCAGGTGGATCATCGAGGTTCTGCATTTCTGTGAAAACTTTCATGTATCTCCTTTGGTTGAAATCCAGAAAGTTGTTAATTTTCTGTGTAATGTACTCTATAGTTTGAAAGAAGTGTCCAATTTCAGTGTTTGTTAAAAATGGTTCAGAGATATCTTTAGCTTTGTATTGGTTTTTTAGTAATTTTTCCTTTTGAAGTCTTCTCTATCACATGCCTTTCTGGCCATCCAGATAAAAAAGAAAGAAAAAACTATACGAAAGTGAAGTAGTTTAGTCTGGGTACATGTTTCAATCTTGGAGAACTTAATGAACATTTAGTTAGATCAGAACAGATTGTTTGATTGCTTATGATCTATCTATCCTGCTGTTAAGCTTTCCATAATTCCTAGAAAATTTTCCACTGAAATAATGTAGTATCAGGTCTACTTGCTAGCTAACCCAATGATAAATTTGTTGTAAGGAAATAAATATGACTTAAGAAAAGTAGATAGCTTCAAAATTTGAACAATCACAAATTTTGTCTAAAAATAAACTAAACAAAAATAATAATAAAGCTCATATGTTTAAATCTGGATGAGAAAGTTTTCAAAGTTTAAGGCCTGGAATTTGGGTCTGATCATTATTAAGAATTGAGATTACTGCCAATTTTGGCTATGGCTATGACCTTTCCCAGTATACAAGTGTCTAACATCTGCCCTTCTCTTACTTTATTGTAAATTGTACTGTATACTATTCTCCTTCCTTTTTCAGAAATGTAAAAAAATCTCCCTTCAGGAATCAGAACATGGAAACTAAATGATTGGATTTATATCTTCAGGATATTGTCCTTCTGAAAAGCGCTTCAACTAATGCTGTGAAATCTTAATTTTCAGTAAACCTGAAAGCCTGTTGTGAAGACAAAACTTGATGATTGAAAGGCATTTTGGTAATGACTTCAAAAATAAATGATATTTTAATTCTGAAGTATCTGGTAATGGCTTCCTTTCTGGAAGAAAAAGTGGTGACTATACAAGCAGAAAAGAATTATGTGCTATGAATCATGACAAAATTCTTAGATACGTCCCATTTTCTTCTCACAAATGAGAAAATGTTCCTGCAAACCAAAACAGACTCATCCCTATAAACACAAAATTTATAGGAAAAAACATTAGATCTTGGATGGTACAAAGGAGGAAGCCAGCTGCAAATGAATTAATGATAAGAGGTAAGAAAATAACTCATTTAAAATCTCTTTAACGTATTGTTAGACAGACCTCCTGTTAGTAATGCATTCTTCCCCAAAATTCTAAAAATTTAGCCAAGGGCTTGGATGTCTTAATAATCTATGTTATTAATAACATATTTATAATATTTAGGAATCTATTTCAGTTTGAGCTTTTTATTTAGTTTTTCTGCTTTGTGTTTTTAGGATGATTTAAAAATGTCTTTCCATTCAAATTTCTTCTTTTTTTTTTGTCTTTTGACACTTCTAACTTCTTAATTGCTCTATTCACAAGAACAGCAGGTGGTGTTTGCACAAAACTAAAAAAAAAAAAAAAAGTAGAAATAGTATTTTATTTTATATATAATGTAGTCTTTTTGCCAACTGTTTTTAATTGCTTTCCAATGAAAAGTAGGTGACTCCTAAAGCAAGTCACAAGAATTTCTACATCATCAAAAGATGAGGAAGAATAAAAGGATCAATAGCTGAAATGAAAAAGTGACAATAATGGTGATGATGATAATATTGGTGATGTCATTATAGAATTAAGAAATCATTTCTACTTGTATTCTGTCATTTTCTTTCATTTGTGTCTCAAGAGATATTCCCAGTGTTTCAAAATGATTGTGAATAATCCGTTTATTAGTAAGTATTTATTTGTGTGTTTATTACTTTTTTTCAGGCCATTTAATGAAAACTGTACTTCACAGTTCATTTCTCTAGCCGTAGGGGAATAAATTACAATGTCATTAAAGCTACAGTGACAGAATGCACAATTAATGACTTGCAAAAGTATGTTAGTAAAACCATGCTGGAAACATTGTGAAATTAATAAAGCTGTAAGGCAGTTAGAGCTGGAATTTGTATTCTGTGAGAAAACCTATGTCAATCTTAGTGGTTGTGCTGTGTTAATATATTTCATGTTGCATTGAAGGGCAGCATCAAACTTTCTACATAGAAGGATTTCTTATCACAGGAATGCAACCAATTCTGGAGTGAAAAATGGCAGCTCTGTAACCACCCCAAAATATTTCACAGGTATTCATGTAGTAGGCCAGATTTCCAGCCACTGTATATTAGTACTGTTGCATTGTTAAGACTGCACAATATTATTTGACACCCATGGAATAACTGACAAAAGAGATGGAAAATGTCTTTGTGTTTATTCAGGATGTTGTTGACAAAGAACTACCTGAACTTGGACCGCAAGCCTTCCTGTCATCCCCTATCAAACTTTGAGCATATAGAAACACCAGTTTTCTCAGGCAGATTGAATCAGTGCTGAACTGCTGATATAGGAACAAACTTTCCTAGGCAATGGTAGAATCAACGCATGGTGCCCTTGTCTCTGCAGAGACAAAGAGCTAGTGTTGAAAGGCAGGCAGGCAGGCAGAGAGAAAGAGAAGAAAGAGAAGAAAGAGAGGAAGGAAGAAAGAGAGGAAGGAGGGAAGGAAGGAAGGAAGGAAGGAAGGAAGGAAGGAAGGAAGGAAGGAAGGAAGGAAGGAAGGAAAAGAAAGAAAGAAGAAAGAGGAGAGACAGGAAATTCAGTCTGGGGATTTCAAATAAAATTATTTATGCTTCTTTTTTTCCTTCTGTTAACTTTGGAAACTGTACTTTTTGATCAGTATTAATATTTTCCATAGTAGAACTGCAGAGGATGCTGGATAAATAAAAGTATTTGAACACGTTTCATGCTAGCTACACTTTATTTTCAGATGAGTGATAACAATGACAATGAGCTTTCTACCTTAGTTCAAGAAAAAGCATAGATTGTTTAGGTAGCTGTTGCCAACATGCATTTGTCAATTACGAGAAATCATTCATTTTATGTAAAATAACAGAGGAAAGAAAATGGTCTCAAAATTAATACGTTTGAAGTTCCTTGACCATAGCTGGGAGTAAGAAATAGCTTGAGGGTATCCTGAGCTTTACATGGATTGACAATGGAGTGCAAATATCCTTTATTGTGAGACTTTATTTGGTATTCTGTCATTTAGAATTTTATAGCATCACATATAGTTATTCACATTAATAACATTGTGCAGAAATAATTCACTAATATTTGCCTTGATAACAGTTTTGGAAGATGATATTGGAAAGATGGTCCAGGTTATCTTAATGGGGTAGGAACATGAAACATATGGATCCGATTTTTTTCATCAAAATCAGTAAGTAAAATGAACAAAGACAATTAAGTTCTTCACAACTGCAGCAATGCCTAAGTGTGCTTGTATGTCCTGTCGAAAGTTTTGGTTTGGTTTTTTTTTTCCCTCAGAGTTACTGTGTGATGAGTTTCTAGCTAGCACAGTCACATGCTACTTGGAAAACACTAAACAGAGTACAAGCAAGAAGTGAGAAACAACTACCAACTGCATTGAAGCAAGGTTAAATATAGCAACAGAGCTAAAATGCAGTCTTCACTAGCTTGTATGAATCAGTCTCCAAGTCAGAGATAAAAGCAAGATCCATAAACATTTAATGTGAACCAGAAAGGACAGAGTTTCTTACAGTCTTGTAGCACGGGTTGCAGAGACACAACATGGATGAGTTCTCAGCACAGCTGTTGCCAGAACAATCACCTATGGTATGAACCCAGCAGCTGCCTCTGTAGCTTTTCATTTTGTTCTACAAAACACATAGATCTCCTGTGCAGACATCTCCATATATCATAGAAAGCTTTTCAATATGTATGTTTGTCTTCCAAAGCACACAAGAAGAATAGATAGGCAAGGAAGATACAAATATATGTGGTTTATAGGTCCTACACTGTCCAGTACAACCTGGTTTTAGGGAGGGGAAAACAAACAAAACAACAAACAAAAGAATACTTTCTGGCTAAGAGAAGGAAAAAGAAAACTTGAAAGAAGAAAAAAAGAAAGCATTCTGGACCAGTTTGAAATTTTCTGCAACTGTTTATTTTCTGATGTGAAATCTTGTCTTCTTTTCATGTACACTATCTCTTAATGAATCATATGCTTTTTTTGACTCATCAGTGTCATACAAGTAATTCAATGGAGCAGCAAGCTGACACATACTTTGGATCTGAAGTTTTTACAGTACTCCTGTACTTCTCCTCCTTGCAAAGTAATCTGTATCTGTCTTTTGTGGTCTCTGGAAAACAGAAAAGTCATTTTTAAGATGTCACCAGCTTGTAACAGGCTTTCAGAATCCTTAGGCAATGAACTATTTTATGAGCATACTTTACCTAAAGTAGTACAATATTTGCAGTCACTTTAAGGTCACTCTGAACTATGCCAGGTTTATGCCTCAAACAGATCTGCAACCCGTTTACTTTTCCTCCTTCCATGCATAACACATGTAGCTAAAAGCTGACATAAATTAACAAGGTCCAAAGCACTGAAACCCGATTATATTACTTTAATGCAGACAACCTGTTTGAGCATCCCTAAGCTTTCCTGCCTTTCTTCTCTACACCTACTCACTAGGAGGGACTGGATTTCAGCTACTGACATTTTTGGAGCCCTATACTGATGGTTTGGATGCCTTATGGTGTCTCAAAAGGCGATTGATATAAAATGTTAATATATATATTTGATAATATAAAGAAATATAATTCCAGAAAATGAACTAATTTCCAGGAAAAAAGAAGTTTCATAAGAATACAAACATTCAATTGAAATAACAATAATAATAATAATAATAATATTAATAATAATAATGGGAAGTGATACGGAAATATTTTGTGGTTTTAAATTTTAAAAAATCTGTTTATTTTCTGAAATGAATGACATGACTTTATAAGCAGATTCACAAAGAGTTTATGTGCCATTTGCAAAACCATCAGGGAAAGAGACCTGTACTAGAATGCACTATTACATGGTAGGTAGGACATTCAATGGAATATGTGAAACTCTGAAGAATTCTTCCCTCTGATGGATTCAGAGCCCATCTTTGAAGTAGAACTTCATGCCTCAGTTTGTTCCTGTCTCACTGAAGCATAGACGCATCTGTGCAGTGTCCAATTTGAAGTACCTTTTATTGTTAGTCTTCCTACAGCTGTTCCATTTTATACTCATAAACATTTAACAGAGCAAGAAGGCTATCTTGTCCCTAGACATGCGTTGACACACTTCCTACAACTGATCTGATCCATTAGAGTTACTTTCACTCACTCAGTGAATAGTACAATAAACTGTAAAACAGTTCTGAACAGAGTTTTACCAAAACAACTTCCTGTGAATTCCCTGTGCAATCTAGGAATATATTAGGAGATGTATGGCATATTGAATAGTCTATTATTTTACTATTAGTTTGAGGATTACTGACTTTTTTTTTCTCCCAATTTCTTCTGAAAAATATCTTGCTCTGTGAGAGTGGATGCAATGTGGTAGATATTTGTTCATCAGGGAGTAACTGGAATCTCTTCAACACTGTTTCCCTGGCATTTTTTCAAAATAACTGTTTTCACTTCCAGACTTTATAGGTAAATTTTAAATGAATAAATTGGAAACAAACTATTTGTGTGTTGTAGATTAACAGTTCTTTGAGCAAAACAGCTGTCCTCCAACTATGTTTGTGGTAAGAAACAATTGTTAACACTCAAGCAGAAGTTCAATATATCACAAGATGAGAGAAAAAAGTATGTAAAAAGTGAAGATTACAGGATCCTTAGGACTGTGTGTAAGACTGCAATTGAGAGAACATTGACTCTGACACTTATCAATGCAATATAGGGAACACGGTTTCTGACAACATGGAACATTTTCTAAATCAAAAAATCATCTACTAAACCAGCAATTTACCATTTGATCTTTTTTTCAAGTAGTTGCATGACAGTTTCATTTTATTTCAGTTTTACCAGCTTATTACTCAAAAAGTGCCAAAAGACTACTTGCTTTTGAAGAACAATTTTGCTTTAAGTTCTCTTTGAAAGAATAGTATAGTAAGGACAAATAATGTCTTATGGAAATGTATGAATAATGTTACTCAGAACCAATTCTTTAGCAAATTGTAACCTTTCTGAATGTTTTATAAAGTTAATCCCACAAAAAATGGATTATTTTTTAGCAGTATGTTATGACATCACCATTCACATGAAGTGTAACAAGGGCAAGGGCCGTATTTTGCACCTGGGACATGGCAACCCTGGTTGTACAGACAGACTAGAGAATGAGATGCTGGAGAACAGCTCTGTGGAGAGGATTCTGAGGGTTCTGGTCAATGGCAAGTTTAATATGAGCCAACAATGTGTCCTGGCAGTCAAGAGGGCCAGCTGTGTACTGGGGAGCATCAAGCACAGCATTGCCAGCTGGGCAAGGGAGGTGATTGTCCCACTCTACTCTGCCCTGATGCAGCCTCACCTGGAGCGCTGTTTACAGTTCCACAGTACCACTGTATAAAAAGGATATAAAGTTACTGGAGAGTGTCCAGAAGAGGCCTACAAAGTTGGTGAAGAGTTTGGAGGGGAAGCGTTATGAGGAGAAGCTAAAGTCACTTAGCTTGTTCAGCCTGGGGAGGAGAAGACCTCATCATGGTCTACAGCTTCCTCACAAGGGGAGGAGAAGGGGCAGGTGCCAATCTCTTCTCTCTGGCAACCAATGACAGAACCCAAAGGATTGTGAGGAAGATGTGCCAGGGGCGATTTAGGTTGGACATTAGGAAAATATTCTTCACCCAGAGGGTAGTGGAGCACTGGAACAGGCTCCCTAGTGAGGTGTCACAGCCCTAAGCCTAACGGTATTCAAGAAGTGATTGGACAATGCCCTCAGATACATGATGTGAATTTTGGGATTGTCCTATGCAGGGGCAGAAGTTGGATCCGGTGATCCTTGTGGGTCCCTTCTGACTCAGGATGTTCTACGATTCTATTTTGAAGACTCATCTAGTTTTATGACCATGAGACTGAGCAGTAAGGGAACAATTTCTCAAAATAGTCAACTAATTTTATAAACTGTAAAAGCAAGTAGGACCCATGGTGAAATTGGCTGAATAAGTATGTGCAACTTTGTGTGGGAAGGATGCTTTGTGATTTCTCTAAATTTTATATTTATTTAGCCTGTGTGACAAATATGCGAATCAATATTGGGGAAATTATGTAGGATAATTCCTGAGTAATGCCTTTTGTGAACCTATCAGTATCAACTTTAACAGACCAAAGAGTGAGCAAGCAGAGTTTTTAAATCTACAAACTGAAGTGGTTCAGAACTACCGTTCTTTCATTGGCAGTTGTCACACAGGACCAACCTAGTGATCCTCTGTGATGGAGTGACTACATCAGTGGACAAGGGAAGAGCTACTTATATCATCTATCTGGACTTCTCTAAGGCCTTTGACACTGTCCCCCACAACATCCTTCTGTCTAAATTGGAGAGATATGAATTTGATGGATAACCTGTTCAGTGTCTTCATTAATCACAGAGAAAATGGGACTGTGTGCACCCTCAGTAAATTTGCAGATGGCACCAAACTGAGTGATGAGGGTGACATGCCTGAGGGACAGAATGCCATGCAGAGGGACTTGGACAAGCTTGAGAAGTGGGCCCATGTAAACCTTACAAGGTTCAATAAGGCCAAGTGCAAGGTCCTGCACCTGGGTGGGGGCAACCCCTGGTATCAAAACAGCCTGGGGGATGACGGGATTGAGAGCAGCCGTGTGGGGAAGGACTTGGGGGTACTGGTGAATGAAAAGCTGGGTATGAGCTGGTAATGTGTGCATGCAGTCCAGAAAGCCAACCGTATCTTGGGCTGCATCAAAAGGAGCGTGGTGATTCTGCCCCTCTACTCTAATCCAGTAAGACCCCACCTGGACTACTGCACCCAGATCGGGATTCCACAGTACAGGAAAGACATGGGCTGTTGAAGCAGGTCCAGAGGAGGACCAAAAAATGATCAGAGGCATGGACCACCTATACTATGAAGACAGGCTGAGACAGCTGGGATTGTTTAGCCTGGAGAAGAGGATACTCCAGGAAGACCTTATTGAAGACTTTCAGTACTTAAAAGTGGCTTATAAGAAAGATGGGGACAGATATTTTAGCAGGGCCTGTTGCAATAGGACAGGTACCGACAGTTTTAAACTAAAAAAAGGGTAGATTTAGAGTAGATATAAGGAAGAAATTTTTTGTGATGAGGGTGCTGAAACATGGGAACAGGTTTCTCAGAGAGGTGTTAGACACCCCATCCCTGGGAACTGTCAAGGTCAGATTAAGCAGGGCTCTGAGCAACCTGATCTAGTTGAAGATGTCCCTGCTCATTGCAGGAGGGTTGGACTAGATGACCTTTAAAGATTTCTTCAAACCAAAACTATTCTATGATTCTGTACTTCTCTGAAAAGGAATACCCCACAATGGTTACCACCAAACTCAATTTACTAAGTAGATGAAGCAAGGGATGGACTATGCTAAGAAAATCTTCTCACTCACTCACACACTCAAGTGCATGCATGGGTATGATCTGCTGAGACTTTTCACCAACCAGTGATAGTACAGTTCAGTCCAGAGAAAGTAAAACATCCTCCGACCTGTCTCAATGTCAGGCTTTTCAGCAGTGGCTTGTCTCCAATATGTGATGCTTCCACCTAGGGCACTCTTCCTACACTAGGATGGTTATCAGCACAATGATGCTGCTCTGATCTATACTGCTAGACATCTTACTAGCCTGGGGTTGGAATGGGCTATCAATCAAATCTGCACACTGATATCATGGTACATCTTTCCAGAAGTTTCAGGTATTAGTCTTCTATGATTGCTAATTATGCCCAGTTCCTATTTGCATTGTCTTGTTTGACATATCTCATGATTCAAAGCCCCCATGTGCACTGATCTTAAGCTCTTGGCCAAAGCAAGGCTATAATAGTCCTGTGTCCTCAGTGCAACTGTATTTATATATGTCCATCCTGTAACAATAAATTTAACAGCATTTTGTGGAGACTTTTTGTGAGGTGTGGTTTGAAAGGATGAGAAAGTCCTTTCAGCTCAAAGATGTGGGACTAATTTCTGTCTCTGGTTATCACTGAGGACTATCAGAAGGAAAGACTTTTAAAAGAAAACTAATTGAACCCTAGGAGTCAGTTTGTATGACAGGTTATAGAGAGGGTTCAGTACCAATCTTCCACTTCTAGGAAGGATAAATAAGAGATAACAAATTTGATGCAGGGAATGAAGATGACAGTGCAGGGTAAACATAGTGTAGACATCCTTATAAAATAGGTTAATGTGAGGCAAATTATATATATGAGGTAAAATATATTAGAGCATCTAAATGTGAAGATTCAGGGCCAGAAAATTCAATTTAGTAGAATGATACATTTTAGGTGAGATTTGGGAGATGAAACTTACCATAAAATTATGATTTGTGGATAATTGTAAAAAACATTCAGGATAGAGACACTTTGTATACAAAAATAAAGATATGTGAAAGAATGAGATTTCTGAGGGCAACTTAGAGGTAGAAAAAAATAGAACTGAAAAATAATAAAATAAATAATTAAATATACTGTACACTTGTGTCCAAAGCCCAAGATAAATTAGCCATTTAAGAGAGGAGAAAAATCAAGATCACTTTGTAACAAAAAAAATCTTAAGGTCAGAAAACTGCAGCAACCGAGGGAGGTATATAAAACAGCTGCACAGAAAGAAAAAAGAAGATAAACATATATGCAAATTAGAAAGAATATTCATAACAGATTTCCTGGACTTTTTATTCATGCTGAGACCAAAGATGCTCACAAATATGCTCAGAATATGAGCTTGTATACCTATATAGTAACGACAGAATGACAATGTTGGTTTGGGTATATTGCTTAGAGAAATTAACGTTTAGGAGAGCTTCATGATTTTTAATGGATTTGTAAAACTTGAATCCATTAACATTATTACCTTTTGACTGGGCAAATAGCAAATTCAGTATTTCTCTTTTGGTTGTCTTGTATGTGCCACGTGATGATACTCTCTAGGAGTCCATGTGGAATCCCTAACTCCTTCCATGAGAATAAGATACCTCAGTCATTGTAGGAGATAGTTAAAATTAGGCTTTAAAAAGTGTACATCCCCTGCCATTGGTGATTACATAGACTGTACTAGATCACAGAAGGTCTGAAAGAAAAGGAGTATTCCCAAGTGCCTTTCAGAGTATATCTGTATCTTTTGTCTCCTTGTTTTTTTTCCTCACCCCAGACATCTTTTTCCCCATTGCAGGTTTTGTTCATCTGTTTCCCTTCTCCATACTAGTCATTTTCATTCTTTTATCTCATTGGTACCTATGGAGATGTAATCTATAAGGGAGGGCTCCATTTCTGCTAGCTGGTGTTAGCAAGATCACGTCACATGAAGCAGCTCAAGTTACTTTAGAGTTATCTCTAGGGAGGAGAGAACTTTCAGACTGCAGCCATTGAAATTCAAAGTACATACATCACCACTAACATGAAAAGTGCAGAAGTGATTGTGGTAAACCCTCAACCCCTACATTCTCAGTCATAATTTAGCAATCTTCCAGTAACTGTCAATCACGTACCATTATTGTTTTCATGGTCAAAGCAAGAAGAAATGAAAGGATGACATCCCTCAGAATGAGTTTCTTTCTGATGTCTATTGTTTCGGAAAGGTGATAATATAATGCAAATGTGAAAAGATGAGTGCTTTTTTCTTTTGGTTTTCTTTTTAACATTTGAATTGTTTCCAAGCAACTAGTCAATCATTTAAAGTTATGAAAAATTTATGTGTTCTAGTTTGTTCTGTATAACTAAAGGTGCAGGATATCACAATTAGTCTCATATTAAGGCAAGTATCTTACTTTTTTTGTTGTTTTTTTTTCTCTGTAATATAGGTCTTCCAGTAAGGAAATTATGTTTTTTTTTTTTTTTTTTTTCCCTTAAACTTCCCTTCTTCATTCCTTCTTCCATCTGCTTCTTCCCTCTCCTCCCTCCCATCCTCTCTCCATCTCTCTCTCCCTTCCCTTCCCTTCCCTTCCCTTCCCTTCCCTTCCCTTCCCTTCCCTTCCCTTCCCTTCCCTTCCCTTCCCTTCCCTTCCCTTCCCTTCCCTTCCCTTCCCTTCCCTTCTCTTTCTCATCCCATCCCATCCCATCCCATCCCATCCCATCCCATCCCATCCCATCCCATCCCTTCTCCCCACTAAACCATCTGGGGCAGTTGTGACTGAGAACCTTTTTAGAAATCAAATCTTGCCTCTGCTAAGGGCGCCTATTGAGTTTTTGCTGAATTCCCTTAATTATCATTTCTCCCCTTAAATATTAAGGCCAAGGGAGTTTCCTTCAAGTGAGAATATTTCTTTTTCTTTTTATTTTTTTTTTTCTTCAATGCACCTTTAAAGCAAAATAATGATTAACTGTTTTTTAGCTGACTTCACACAATTTCTTGTTCTTCCATCCACTGGACTATATTACTGCTCTCTATACGTTTCCATGAAATCAGCCAATAGGAGTTCTTGAAGGAGAAGGAGATGGAAATCAGGAAACACAGGAACTCAACAAGGAAAAATGACATTTTCATGATATGTGTGAAAAAAAGTAGATTCTGTGTTGGGCAATCTGGGACATATCAGATATCTGTGATACAGTTAGCATACAATACACAAAAATTCAGGATGATGTCTAATTCCATGTAGAAACTGTGGAGATATACACAGTGACGTGGTAAGGTATGAAACTTGTCTGAATATATCCCCAATAGGGCATGGTTTATTAATGTAATATGTCCAGCTTGATTTCTTGTCTTTAAAGCTATTTTTTTTCATCAGTACCTACGCTTCTGTGGTGTGTATAAGTGGGCATTATACTGAGTTGGCTGCAAAGACCTGCTGCACTTGAAAGCAACCTGAGGTGACCTGAATGATCTGAGGTGACCAACAGTTATCCAGGTCCCTCTTGTATGGGTATGGTCAATGAGAGTACTTCATGTGAAGTTTGCAGTATGAAAAACACAAACCCCAGGAATTTAGAATTTGATTGTGTTTTGGGACAAATTACTCTCATTTAAGACTTATTATTTATCAAAATCTTTGGCAACTGTGGTTGACAAATGGAAGTAGCATGAACAACGAAAACAAAGTATTTAAAATGCACAGTGAAGATAAATCTCTGTCACGAAATTTTTGCCAGTATTCATTAACTTAGTATAGATTTTACTCAGCTGTTTGAGGTTATTTTTTTTTATTGTGACTTTTGTTTTAAACAAGTAATAAAAAATAATACAATAATGTAGCTAGTAACCTCTGTAAAAAACATAATCAATTTCATTTATGTCTTAGTGAATTAAGAGTCCTCAATGAAGTTTACACCTTGTACTAAAATCTGTGTCTACTATCATCAAATGATGCACGACATAACAATCAGTTGTCAGATTGTAGTTCTTTAAAAGCCTGAAAAATGCTTTTTGCTAATATCAAGATATTGCTCGTTAAAGCAAAACAACTTGATCTGACTAAACAAACTCACATATAAACACATACCACAAGCACCATTCTATTGCTTCTCATTTCTTTCCATGAATAATCACCACTTGTCTATAATTTGTTCAGTAGTGTAGTTCTGCACTGCAGCTTACATGATATGGAATAAACAGAAGGAGAAGGAAAGGAATATTTTCAAACAGGCAGTGAGGGATGGGGGCTTTAGGCTTTAAGAGTCCATCCCGCAACTGTCCATCATATTTTGTCTGCAACTTCTCTTCCTTTGTATGAACTTATCACCTATTTTGTTTTCTTTATTCAATATCCTAGGTATCACAAATACCTAGCTATTTAGGAAAACCTTCTTCAACCTATGGCTGTAGACTTGTTTTACAACATGCTTCCAGCTAGTCTCCTCTGTAGGGGCAGAAATACATACCTGAGCAGCAAACACCACTGAAATGGTCAAGTGCCTCTGTCTGTGCCTGCTCACAGCCTAGCAAATAAGAGCCAGGATGCTGGTTGATAGTAACATCTTTCCTGATCCATTATGCCCTTTCTTCTTCCAAAACAGCAGCATACCTGATCAGGCTGCTTGTGTGGGGTGGAATGGCTGTGGATTCATGGCTGGACTGTGTTTTCAAAGGCATTAGAGTTTCACTGTGCTTGTTCCTCCAAGCATATGGAAATGCTATAATTAGAACTCAGCTTCCCTCAGCTCTGCTGCATGAGCAGTGTGGGAAGATCTTAATTTTGGGGCTTCAGTACCCGTAGAAAAGAACTCAGTACAGAGGGATTAGCAATTCTCATGTATTTTTGCTAATATGTACTGACTAAATTTTATGATAAAGTGGGGAAGTGAAAAAGGAAAAGACAAATAAGCAAGCCAAATAGATTTATTTGTCCCTAGAGAGTAAACAACAGTTATCTTTTCAACAAGTTATACCTTCACTTAGGGGAGAAAATACTGTGTTACAGAGAGATAGAGATACAACGTAAGGTAAAAAGGCTGGAACTGCTGCAATACATTCAAGCTTCAGTGACCATGATTTCCACCATTCAGATCCCGAGAGACTCTTTTTCAGACATGAGTAGAATCTGAAACAGATAATACCATACAGGTTAATTTGCAACACCATTGGAGCTATTTTTCACTTTCTGTTATGAAATCAATATTACCAGAAGCTTCCCCAATTGTTAATGAGCTAATATAGGTTTGGATAGATTTGAGAGACAAGAGTCGGAGAAAATATTTGAATAAAAATTAAAAATATTGGAAAGGAAGCATCTTTCAAAAATACAATTAAAAAAAAAAAAAATAGAAGATAAGATGGCTCAGCATTTCCTTCTGGGAAGCAAACTGAAAAGACACAGAAAGCATAGAAAGGGCTAATATTTATAGTGAAGGTAGGAGAGTAGATTACGTTTCCTTAATCTACTACTTTGTCCTTGAAGCACTATTTCAGGTTATCCTCCAGCTCAGAAGCTCTCTGGTTTTATATGTATTTATGTAATTTTCATGAACATAAACAGAGTTCCCTTTATGAACATTTATTCTCTTTAAAGTTCTATCTATTTCTGATTTCTAATGTGGGACAAAATGGGACTCAAAATAATAGTACTTGTGCAACTTAGCCTAGCTCCTACTGCAACAAGCCTCTAGGGTCTATAGCCATGTTCTTACAGAAGTCATGGCTGTGCTCCAAAAATGTAGACATGTGAAAGGAAGGGGAAATAGCATGAAAAGATAACTGAAGCTTCAAACTGCTAAAAAACTCCACTTTAAATCAAAAATTTAAAGTAAATATTTCTTCAAATTTATTAATAAAATCCTATTTTAAACAGACTGCTGTTTGACTCTGTACTGCTTTTAGTTTTTAGTTTAGACCAAAAGTTATTAAAAGACCAAAGTTGTCTTAACTCAGGCTTTTAGGTGCCCTGACCTAAAAATATTTCACTCTTAAAAGTCAGTAAGAAAACACCCAACACAAAATCTATATAGTTCTAAAATTGAACTCGTCAACATATTGGAAGTTATAGTTGCTAAAAATACCGACTCTCTATTACTCTATGCACAATGATCTGTTTTATTTCTGTTTAGTAAAGAAGAATCCAACTACTGCATATAGTCTTACTGTCCCATAAATAACAACTTCTTAGCTTTGTGATTATACCCTACCAGTTCTACATTTTGTTAGCAAAAGTCCTGATTTTAAAAATAATCTTATAGCCATCTGCTTACCCATATGTGCTACACATCACTGAGTGTTAGTTTCCATGCAGATTTTATAGACAATACCACAAACATTGAATGCATTTTTGCACATAATTAGGATTTTACTACCACATTAAATTGATCACAGGTAAACTGTTTCATTTTGTTGGGTTATTTTGATTGTAATCAGGCTTCTTGCTGGGAAGTGATTTTATAGGCAATAAATTTGGGTTATAAAGAATTTCCTTCCTTTTTTTTTTTTTTTTTAAATAACAAATAGGTTATTTTAAAGATCACCCTTGTCAGTGTAATAAAATACATCTCAGGCTAGCAAATGTAAAACATCCTTTGGATCATCCATCAATGTTTACACTGCTCTTATGTTAGCTGCTTCATCAGTTTCCACTGATGATGATGTAATTGTGGTCAGCTATTACAGGCTGGGTGTAACAGAAAGGGAAAGAAACTTCTGAGAACACTTCACTTTCACACTGCATGGCAGTGTAAAGTTTCCTCCTCACTTTTCAGGCAACAGAAGAAAGTTGATTTTTGAGTAACATTACTTCCATCCTTTCTCACTGTAGAAAACAGTGAACTACATCCAGTTGTTTTTCATGTCCATTATTAGTTTGAGGGATGGGTGAATGAGGAAAGCTGGATGAGGAATATGTTCCCATATGCTCAGTATAAGCTGTGGGTTTTTTTCAAAATGTTCTGTCTCTTCAAAATGGAACTTAAGGAATCACAAAAAAAGCAACAACAAACAAAACAAAATAAAACTACCTATGCAGGTCTAGAGGAAACAAAATGTCTCTAAAATACAGGCTTAACTTGTACATTATGGTATCTATCCTACTCGTAGCTTAACTGAGAACCTATCAAAAACCAGTTTCAATATGGTTAATTTATCATATTCATCTTAAAGAGAAATGAAAATGTTTTTCTCTTTGATGTCAGTGGTGTATACGGAGGTAGATAGGATTCATATTGAAACAGGAGAACTCTTGCATAAGATCCAAAATAGTGCTGTTAAGTTCAGCTCATCCCTAGTAAGGTGTCAAGTGTCATAAAAGACCATCAAGTCTATGAAACTGGGGAACCTAGATATTCTGAAAGATATAATTTTATTCAATATTGAAACAATTCTTCAAGTACCTTGATTGTTTTTTCCAGAGAAGACAAAATATGTTTGCTTTGATATGCTTCCTGTTTGATTTCTCTTTTCACCTAAATAGTTACACATCTAACCCTGTCAAAGAACTAATGCAGGTTACAGTATACTAAATAGATTCAAAATAAGAAAGACAAAAGTCAGGCTTTGTGATTGTTCAATGTGAACTTCATTTAAACGTCAAGTTTGCTGGGGGAGTAGGAGCTTTTTTTTTTTTTTTTTTTTAAATAATGAGCACTGTCCTTTAAAATATATGAAGCTGGATAATTAGAGGTGAACAGTTTTAAACAACTAATCACTAGAAACAAATTAATTCTGTGGGATTTTTCTCCTGGACTACATCTTAGCACATGATCCTATCAACACTTCAGCAAGTTTAGGAATAGCCCTTGTGCCACAGATCTTGAAGGAGATGGGTGAGGCAATTGTAGTTTAAATCTCTGAGTTGGATCCTATACAAAAGATCCTCATGAAGAAAAATTATACCTCTGTCAACTTAAACATTGGGCATCAAACATAAGTGTCTCTGCACTTCATGAAAATTCAAGCCTTGATTTGTCTTACCCTATTCAGCTGTACTGGCTGCCTACTATAATAAACCACAGCAAGACAACGTGTGTTTGTGCCACAGTATATTTGTATCACAGCCCCAGAATACACTGAAGATAAGAAACCAAATATTTTTTTTTTTTTAATTGAAACAACTGTATGCTGATACATTGTTGCTAAATGGGATAGGCTAAGGCCCTATCTTATGAACACCAAAAGCATAATTGTCTATGAAAAGGCTTGACAAATGAAGAGATTTACCTAAAATATATACAGAATTTCTTATGTGCTTCTCAGTTGCTTTGGGATTTATTTTCAGTTTGAGGATGGAACTTTGTTTGTTGTTTCAAATATTTGGTGGAGATTTGCAATAGATTAAACTCTTCCAGTAAAATGCTGAGTAAATAACCAATATTCATTAATTGTATTCAGTTGTGTGTGATTTCTTGTTTAGTTGTGTTTTGAGTGTGAGACATGTGTTGGTAGCAATAAATCAGGTACAAATGATTTATGTTTTACAGGGTTTGCCCAATTGCATGCCCAATGTTATGAATAATGATGCATGCCTAGCAGTTCATTGCTTCTGCAATCTGTCTCAGATTTCCATAGCCATTGTCATCCTAATGCAAAGGGTTAATTCTTTAAACTCAGTAGGTCAATTCATGCTTGTATTTTTTTTATTTCTTTTTTTTTTGAAACAAGTAGTTTGTCAGCTTTTTATACAATGTGGAAATGCATTTTAATTGCCTCACATAAATTTTTGACAGATGACTTTAACCTCCTTGGCTTTTTTTGTTTTGTTTTGTGCTTTTAGCCTTAATAGCAATGGTCAAGCTTACATTGTGAGAATTTCTAAATTAAAACTCTCTTAGTCCACAGTATTTTGGGCTGAATGCCTCCCCTCAAGCTGAAAGAGAGAGAGTAAAGGGTGCCTTGTCAGTGCTTGACAGGCCCAGTCTATTGATTATTTTTGTTTAATCCTGGGTAGTGCTACTTCAATAGTCCTACACAATATGTCAGGCTTCTTTATAACTTTCTGATAAAACTGGAAGGTTAAAATCTTGATAATCCTGTTGTAACTCACAGTCTGCGGGAGAACTGAGGGTTTTTTTAGACTAGGGAGACCTTTTTTCCTATTTCTGTATTTTATTGTTCTCAGTTTCATATCTTCAATACAGCAGTGGAAATTGAAAGCAGGGAATTATTCATAGTCTCAGAAGACATAGAACAAGGATCAGTGACCTGAGGCTAAGGAAGGAAATACTTAGGCTAGACATAAAAGATTTTGAACTGTATGAGGCAAATGGCTAAACTCCTGAGGGAGGGTGTGAAAGCTACATCAGTGCAGCTATCAGAGGTCACCTAGGACACGAGGGGGTAGCAGGAGGTTGGACTTAATGAAAACAAAGTTTTCTCATAACTTGGTCCCCTGTTTTCTCAACTCAGTTGTGCTGCTTTTTGACTCTCATCTAGAGATTGACAGGTGCAGATGTCTATTTTTTTCCAGGACTGACTGCCATACAATCAGCTTGCCTTCTTATGCAAAACTGACTCCAGATACAACATATAAAAAAGAATTGCTTCAGTATGAAGCCTCTTTCCATGTCAAATCTTACATTTTTCTCTAAAAGCACATATTGGCAATCACAATTCATATGTGAGATTAATTCATATAACTATTTTTCTTTGTGTGAAACTAGATTTGAAGCTGTCAAACCATTCTGGAGTGATAATGAAGCTGCAAGTGCTGACTAGCTTTCTCACTCAATACTATCTTTGGGTGCTGAAATAATAAGTGCTGCACACTGAAGATATCAAGCTGGGAGCTCCATGCTTGGCTAGTTTTTGAAGACTGCCTGAATAACCAGTAAAAAATTTTGCTCAAGAGGGGAAATCAGAGTGAGAATCTAACATGGATGCCATGATTCCTCACCTACAAGCTATTAATGTTGATCTTGGTTTGTGACGTCAACAAGACGAGAACTGTAAACTAGCCTTATGATCGTTGATTCCATATGTTTTTTGTCTTTTATTACTTTAAAGATTAATATTTTGTTATGTCAAGGTGAATTTATCATACACATATAATTGAGAACAGTATTAAAGAAAGAAGAAAAATTTAGACTCAACTGCTTTGTTAAGTTTACTAAAAATTGTCAGAAGCTATATTAGTTGAATCCTCTCTGGCAGTTTTTTCTTCGCTTGCATTTCTTCAGAAAGAAAGCATTAACTGCCATGTTTTTTTGTAATATACATTGTTCACAATATTTCCTTGTTAATGGTTAATTTTTTTCTGCAATTTTTTGGTGATATTGATCATTCACTAACTAGATGCTCCAGAACAAGTGCTGGAAACTGGCATTATATGGTATGTAGGGTACAGATTCAACTTGCTTTCCTCACGTTTCCTTAACTTTCAAGCACACCTGTTACAAATTCCATTTGTGGAATGGAATACATCAATAATTCAGAATCTTTGCACCAGATTTTGTAGCTCTTCTGCCATATGGAGAAATGTTAAATGAAGAGGTTAAGGCAGAAACATTTGTATAATTTAAATGTACTTCATAACTAAACCAACTCAAATACCACAAGGTTGATGTATTAATCATCTAGTAGTACGTCTGCTGTAGAAACACTCTGAACCAAGTAAACTTCAGAGGGGGGAACAGATTTAGCAGGTGATGAATTTTAATTGGTATGATGTCATTTCTTGATTTTTGTAGTTCTACCTATTTATAGAAACATCTGATTGCACACCACAGGAATATTTCATGCCAAACTGCTTCAGGATAATATTTCAACGTCAGGCCCACCAATTTTCTTTGTGATAAGAAAGAACATTGTTAAAGTACCATATTTAAAGAAAAGTAGCAATGAACTAGGACCAACCATTTGTACATTGTAGCAATTAAAAAGCTATGTTTCAGCATCAAGACATAAGCTGACCTACAAAATCTGTATCTCTTTGTAGATATTCTGTCTCTAATTATCTCTTTGAATGTTGGGGAAAAAACAAAAAAATAAGGAGCAAAACAAGGCTATAAAATGTCTCCACTAGCTGAATTTGAAGGTTGAGCACAAGCTAAACATCTGAATATGATTGAAGTATGCGGCTGATTATCTGGCTCGATGAACTCCCACTTTATCAGTGCCCATAAGGGCTTCAAATCACTGCTTTCACTCTTCCACTCCTGTTAGCTGTCATTGCCCTCTGTGCTTGACTATTCATGTGCAGTTTCGGAATATCATACAGATATTTACCCTCTCCCTAAGGAGGTCAGAGGTCTTGAAACATGTATTTTACTCAAACATTCCTCTCCTTTACTAACTGACCTTTACATTGCTCAGATAAAACCACATAACTAACAGCACTCTGCATTGTTCCTCACACAACTTAACTGTACAATTCAATCATAGATTTTCAAAAATAGGCAATGTGTTTCTCTTTTTAGGTTTAGTGTAATTCCTGATCCTCAGAAGGGCTGATTTTTAAACACTTGTCTTTAGGAAGGGTATGAAGCTCAGTCATTCAATAACTGTATTTTTTTAATATTTGGGTGTAAAAGATACAGGATTGCAAGGATAAAATAGGAAGAAAAGATTCTACGGAGGAGACAGTCACATTTGTTGAAAAAGTAAATCTTGACTTCATTATGAAATGTCTTTGTTAAAGTTCCTTTATTTATTGTTAAATGGTCAAGAAAAACTTATTTAAGAATTGTTGACACAGTATTTGCAATAAATATATCCAATTTTTTCTTTTATAAAGAAAATTTTGACCTGGTCATCTTTAACACCTCTAGATCTTGAGTTTCTTTACTAGCTCTTTACCTCACAAAAGAATCTGAAGTAAGTATCACATTGCATGTTTGACACAACAAATTGAAAAGTGAAATAAGGATAGCTGATCCTGTAAGCCAATGTATATTGAATCCTAGAGGTAGTTCTGGATTTTGATTACACTTTCAGTCACACAATGTGCTGGATGGTAGGTGATTCTGTCTTCCAGTTAACTCATTTGGTTTAACAGGGATCAAGCGACATAATCTATATTCAGAACTCTTCCAACCAATGTGTACATAGCATTACAGACAAACACACGTTCACAGAATTGCTGAGCAATTCAGGGTCAGCTGTGAGGTCAGACCAAGTTGTTCAGGGCTTTGTCCATTCAGGTCTTGAAAACTTCCGAAGATGGAGAGTGTACGACCTCTCTGAGTCACCTGCTCTACTGCTTGGTAGTCCTCATAGTGAAAGTATTCCGAACAGCTCCTCACTGTACAAGCATAAAAACCTACTTAGATTAGGGCAAGCCAGAGATACATAAGATTTTATTTTATATGAGAGTTTATATGGTTTAAACTCAGCCAGCAGCTAGGACCATGCAGCTGCTTACGACTGTCTCCTGCTCCCTTCCCCAACCCAAGTGAGTTAGGGGAGAGAATCAGAAGGTGAAAAAACTTACAAGGTCAGATAAGAACAGTTTAATAGGAAAGCAAAGGAAGATAAAATAATAGTAATATTAATAAAATATACAATAATAATAGGATATACAAAACAAATTATGCACAATGCAATTGCTCACCACTCATGACCCAGTAATCCATTCGTTCCCGAGCAGTGGTTTTTGCTTTCCAGCCAAGTCCAGTTTATATGCTGAGCATGATGTCATATGGTAAGGGATACTCTTTTAGTGAACTCGGGTTAGCTGTCCTAGCTCTACTCCCTCCCAGCTTCTTGTGCACCTAGCAGAGTGTGGGAAGCTGAAAAGTCCTTGGCTACCTGAAACAATTACAATAACAGTGTATTATCAACTTTCTTCTCATATCAAATCCAAAACACAGCACTATAACAACTACTAGAAAGAAAATTAAACCTATTCCATCTGACATGAGGACAATATTATTTACATTTTACTGTCCCATAAGATCATAAAAAACATTTATTTATCATTCATTTGTTCAGTCCAGGACTCAGCCCTGGAAAAGCTAGATTATGAAAGAATCAGTCTTCAGCATTTGAGAATACTTTTCTCTCCACAAGAACTTTAATTCGTATTATTACTCAGAGGAAAACAATGCTGCAATTTTAGATGTTTTTTAGGTAGGCAGGTGGTAGCAGCAGATGGAAGGTACATTTATTGCCTTGTATATCCTTGCCAGTGTATGAACAAAACACCTGGGTTTGGAAAACACTCAGTTTAAACACAATACTTTGGAATAGATTCAAATGTGTTACACTATGCATCCATCACTTTCAAATTATAGACCAGAAAAGTTTCTGAAGGTTCAGTTGCTCAGGTAAATACCAGAAAGTTAACAACAGATGGTCAAAAAATCTTAAAGCAAGACTGTGATTCAAGATTTTACAGTATGAAATTACTACAATTTCATCAGGGTTTTGTTTATATTTGGTTTTGGTTTTTTATTTGTTTGTTTGGTTTTTTTTCTTGAGTTAAACTGATGTATGGAAAGAACACCAAAGAGCAAAAATAGACACCAAGACATCCTAGATATTTAGAAACCTCAGTGAAAATGTGCAAATAGTACTGAAAAGGGGGTTTTACAAATGAGATCATGATTCAAATGAAAGACTAGGCTTTTAGAGAGATATAAGTAAGACTTTTAAAAATATTATTTGGGTATTTATTTTAAATAAACTAAATATAAAGTACCTGATCACCTGTTTGCAGATATTATATATTCTATTGATCTTTGACTAAAAAGCCAGTGACTTCCTGTTAATCAGCACTACTATATTTATAAAAGACACTCTGTGAAATTATGTTAGAAAGAGCTCTGTATTTCATAATAGGAAGAGCTTTGATGCTAACAACTTTACTGTACAGTACTTGAGTAGAAGAATCTTTTGAATTTATAGTTTGCATGTGGGAGAGCTGTTAAAGAGTGAACTGCACTGAATTTGCAGTGCAATAGTTTCTTCCTGTGTAGACATTCATGCTCCTGACTAAACCCATCATTTCTCTGCAGTGCAGCTCTGAAAGAGAACAAGTATGCACAACTGGAGTTACACTGATGAGTAAGCAACCTTCTAAGATCAAGCCTTACACCAACACTCTGTGCGACAAAATTTAAAGTGTTCTGGTGAGACTTATTAGATTGAAGAACAGATTTCTCAAGAAAGACAGGAAGTCTCACTGCTTGAAAAAAATTTGAAAACTAGACCCAACAAAACATTAGGAAACCTGCCTTACATGTTGATCCATTGCTCTAATAGCTGTTCGTTTTTACCTGCATATTCTGTGATTGACTTTGTTGCACAAGTATAATAATGCTGTTTATGGTAATATTGCTCTGATTTAATGTACGGGAAGTTACAGAACAGCAACAATTAGAATTTCGCTTTCACAGCATAGCAACACGATCAGTTTGGGAAGTGAGAGGGTGCTGCCATTTTATATTTATTTTAGAAAACTAGCACAGTATAAATTAGAGTCAGAGACAGGAAGCAAGGTTTGTCTTCAGTGATTCCCACACTTACATGTCAGCCAGAATTTACCACACCCACTACCTTTTAGTATGTCTGTCCTTTAAGGCCACACCTCTTGCACTCTTCTGTCAGAAATTAGCCCTTTTTCTTTTTAAAAATTGGAATAGTAGAGTATTTTTTCAAGTACAAAGTCACAGACAATGCACTTTTTTTTTCAAATGATGACTGCTGTGAGAAAATCTAAGTTGGCTGCATCCTTATTTAGTTCCTTCCAAATCCTTAAATCTCTTCCAAAACCTTTGGGCTAAAATCTCTGCTAGTGTAAATTGGTGTTAGCTGCATCAAAGTCAATCATCACTGGTTTATTTCAGCTAAGGTTTTGGTCCCTTCATGGATTTAGTATGAAAGGCAAACCAATTGTGTAAAATCAGTTTTTAATTCTATTTAATTTTTTCTGATCCATGATATTCCCCACGTATTTTGTGTTGCTTTGTCAGTGTCCTGATGCTTTCTTCTCTTTTCCCTGTTATTTCTGTGCCATCTTCAGCCTTTATTCTCTGTATCATGCATTGCCTGAGGAAGAATGTTTTCCCTTCCTCTACAGCTCTCTAACTCACTGTTTGTCTTCTCTACTCATTCACATCTACGTTTTTTAATTTGTTATTAGTGCAAGCCTTCAACATGATGTTCTATCTCAACCATTTTCAAACCTCTGAAACTCACTGGAGGAGACTGTGATCAAAATAAATGACAGAACATATGGAAAGGCATTGATTATTTCTTTTTTACTTTTTACTTCCATGCCTTGTGCCTGCATCCTTGGCCTGCTGACTCTCTGAGGGGTTTCGTTTAAGCCATTTGACATCTTTCATAGCTAAATGTAGCATCAAATGCTTGCCATCACTTAATACCTGTTACAATGCTCCATTAAAAATACATCAGTGGAAAGGAAAACAAGTGGAATTGATTTGCTTACAATGTAATGAGTTTCCCTTGGGACACAGAGTATAATTTTGATGTCAATTTATCCTTGTTTTTCTTTCCTTATCTCTGAAGGGAATATTATATCCTTTAAAGTATTTCTTGAAAGCAATTAGGGAATAACTACACTGAAAATGGTCTAATATTTCAATAATTGATCTTGGTTATGCTAGCGTACAGTGAACTGTTAATATATATTATATATCTCTTTGCCATTTCTATTTTTTGTGTTTGAACAGACCATATTGTGGTTTTGCTTCTAAAAACTCTACAACATACTATTAGGGAAGTTTATTTCTATTCCCTAACAATGTTACTGGATGAATCAGCATGGTGAAATAACTCAGGAAAGATCTTAATTTGAAGTCTAGAAACTTGTCTCTGAATAAAGAGGTACTGTGGAACACAAACAGAAACTTTGCTATTGACCTTTTAATCTGATGTTAATCTTCCAGCATTCCTTCTTTTCTGCTTCTACTCAGGAAAACAGGGTACATATGATGGTGAAATTAGATCATTTTCCTCCAGAGAAGATCTCAAGGAAAGCGGACAGAGGGGATTGTATGTGAGTGCAGCTTTTTTTTGGAAGCAATGTGCTCCTTCTATCATGTGTCCTTATGACAGAATTATTGTTCATGAGGCTTGTCCTACCCCATCAGCTTTAATATCATCTCAAGAAAATTCCTCACAGACTATTTATTTTGTGAAAAAAGCCCTAAAAGAAAATTTTAATTGAAACCTTCTTATACTTCTCTGTAAAAAGGCTAATTCCTACAGAACATGTAAAGCAGAAAGGACCTTTTTCTCCCATGCACACGATAAAAGCTTGATATTTTAATTGCAGTATGTCACCCAGTCTTATTTTCTAACTAAAGGCAAAACACAGGGTTTGACTAATGCAAGACAAATAGGTAAAGATTCAGAGGTTATAATTAAAGAGACACTGGGACATTTGAAAACTCCTGAGGTCAAAACTGGTTTGGAGATCTCAGAGGATCTCCCTTTTCATGAGCTTTCACATACATTTATTTCCTAACTTGTTTGATTTTTATATACATTACATAGTACAATAAAACTCCACAGTGCTACTGTACACAAGAAAGGAAAATACAGCTTTAATAAGCTACCTATTATCTGGGACATAGTGTCATTTTATTAAGTTGTCAGTTGTTGGATATGAGCTGTGGACACCACTGGTGGAAACTGGGAATAGAGAGAAATACTGCACAAAGTATCTCGAGCAGACTGAATCAGAAAAATGTGTAAAAAAAATATTATTGCTGACATTGTTTTGATTGATAGATGATTGAGATCTAGAATTTCTTTAACAAAAATGTAATTACTTTGTCAGGACCGGTTCTTGATTTGTGTTTATTGATGTCTGCTAGAATGACTGGTGAAAATTGCTAGTATTTTCCTAACTGGAAAGCATTACTTTCTCTTAATTTCTCAGAAAAGGAAAATCTGTAATAGTAGTATCCTAATTGTAGGAGGTTTATAAAATGAAAACCTGCATTTTATAGAAAACATTCGATGTTTTCTCAATAAAAACTTATTCTACAAGCTGATATTGATTTTACTGGTAGCAGTATACCTCATATCTTAAATTAATAAATTGAAAAATGGAATCCAGGCATTGTAATACTGTGTTGTATTTATAAAAAGTGTGCTTAAACTGAGAAAACTTGCTTTGATTTTGAAACCAAGTAAAGAATTTAGCTTGTTTTGTGTGACCTAACTTTAGATTATTTCATGTTGATCTCAGTATCTGGACTATGCATACTAGACTGCCTTTTTAGTCAGAGGCAAGAAATAGGCACTTTTAGCGTATGATTGCTCAGCAGTTTGTTAGGACTACTTTTTATGCTCAGGGGAACTGCATTGAGATATGTCAGGTTTCCCTTGTTGTATTTTATTCTTAATCTGATCATTTTGCCCTGGGATAACTCTGAGTAATTACCAGCAAGAGATTAGAAAAATGGGAGACATTTGATTTTCAGTTCAAGATCAACAGAAAAAAAAAATTAAAAAAAATCACAAACCAACATATAGAACTAGTCTTAACTCTGCACTGGTGCAGCCTCACCTGGAGTACTGTGTGCAGTTTTGAGTGCCACAGTATAGAAATGATAGAATGCTACTGGAGAGTGGCCAGAAGAGGAATATGGAGTTGGTGAAGGGTTTAGAGCAGAAGCTGAACGGGGTGTAGTGAAAGTCACTTATTTTGTTCAGCCTCGAGGAGACTGAGGAGACCTCATCATGATCTACAGCTTCCTCACAAGGAGAGGAGGAGGGACAAGTGCTAATCTCTTGTCTCAGTGATAGAACCTGAGGGAACGGTGGGAAGATGTGCCGGGGGGAGACACAGGACATTAGGAAAAGTGTAATGGAGCACTGGAAAAAGTTTCCTAGGGAGGTAGTCACAGCCCCAAGCCTGACAGTATTCAAGAAGTGATTGGACACTGCCCTCAAACATATGATATGAATTTGGGGGTTCTCCTATGCAAGGACAGGAGTTAGACTTGGTCCTTATGGGTCCTTTCCAACTTTGGACATTCTATGATTCTGTGATTCTATGAGAACTAGATCCCAAGCCAGTAAGAATGCATCTTTTTAAAGATTTATGTCTGGAAATAAAATCATCTGGCAGCTTGGCCATCAGTAGACTTGGCCTTAAATACTCTCCATCAGTAAAATTTTCACTATGTCTAGCAAGCAAACTTTCTTTACCTAGGGACTTTGAATTAAGTTATTGTGCTGTTATTTTTTTGAGAGAAGAAGCATTGGACAGTGAAATGCAAAGGGGCTTGTGACAAACAGTTAATCAACAACAGAAATGGACTATGGTGATCTCTCTAGCCTATTGATCCAGTCTATAGAACAACAATTTTAATAGTTCTATATCACATTACTGTTTTACAGTGCAAACACTAATTATAGTTTTAATAGCTACATTAGGACAGTTTTGAATAGACAACTTTGAAACAAATTGTAACAATTATCTGATAATCTAACCCTGTAACTATATATATATATTTGCACGTAGTTGCACATAGTTGCAATTTCTCTGTGAAATAAGATCAACTAAGACCAGAAAAATATATTTATTTCAGCTCTGCAGGTATTAGGGAAATAAATATTTAATTAGCTTTGCCTGGATCTCTGATCATGAACTGATCAAATGTCATTTTTTGAACAGTCACTGTTCAAAAAGTATTCATAGACTATTCCTAATATGTAAATCTTCATGTATAGCTTGTTAATGTATTTTCCATTCTCTATATTTGTTTACATTTTTCTCACTGTTGTTTTTTCCTGTGATCAATATATGCACTTAAATACTCACATAGAAAATGTCCACAAATCAGAAACAGAGCAGAACCATATGTATACAAAATTTTCAGAAAATTTAGCTTGAAAATTCTGTGAACTAGTTTTTTATGTCTAGAATTGAATGTCTGTGTCATTTTGGTTGTTCTTCAATTTGTTTGCTTGTTTGTTTGTTTTTCCTAGCAGTTAAATCACCTACCTTCACCTGCTTAATGTTCGATAAAATATTTACCTTACAATCACAAAATTCACTAGTCCAAACAAATTCAAAAATCAGATATTATTTCAGATATCTGTTTACAGCTTATTTTCATTCTTTCTGAAACACAGATATATAGTATGGATTCCTCCCCTACTACTTATAATCAAGCCCTAAGTAGTTAGTAATTTAGAATTTCTTTTCTGTAGACGTTCTGATGTTGATTTTAATTTATAAATATACATGAATGTGTATATATGTAAGATAACGTGTAACAAAAAAGAAGAGGTAGAGAAAATACTAGCTTTGTTTGAACTGAGGTGCACTTCAGGACTGAAATCAAATGCTTAACAATCTTTGAACACAGCATTACAGAGTTTAATGTAAATTACCACTTCGATCAGCTCAAAAGAGATCAACTAACATCCTCAATATGCTGACAACTTTTATATTCAATCTTTCAAGAGACAACGGGAAACTCTCTTTAGCACAAGGAAACATGTACCAATCAAGGTCTGTGATTTTCTGAAATGTATTTTTTAACTAAAACTCCACTACGTTGAGCAAGATATACACAGACAGATCTGGTTCAAGTTCAAGAAATCAAGAACACTGAAGTTTGTTTTCCCTACCTATAGAGAACTGTATCATTCTGTAGATGAGATGTTGTCCTAATGAGTCGGAGAAACTGGCTGTGATTCAAATAATACAACCCCTGAAAACTCTTTGTTTGGCATCTGTACTACACTATACAAAAATCTAAGAGTGAGACAGAAAAAAATTAAAGAAGTCATGATGCTTTAGAGGTCTGATAAAGTTTGATAAACCTCATGACCTCCCTGTTTTTCTCCATGGAATATTAGAGAGAAAGTCCAGTTGTGGAGAAATCTGAAGCATTGCTCCCAAAGGCGAATGGACCTGGCTGTTTTCCCGGGTCTACACTGGAAATAACTGCACTGTGAAAGCTTGTTTAAGACTTTCTTTCTGGCATTTATATGATTATATATTTAGAACTCTATTAACACAGACGTTAATTCACTGGGAATGAAATAATCCCATTTCACACTTAGAATTTATGGTTAGTGCCAGAGATTGTAAGCTTAGTTGCAGGATTTTATAAAGCAGTCTGTCATTCAAACGTTTATTTCTGGTGGTGCTGGTGGGGGTTGATAGAAAGTGTGTGAGAAGGTTAATCCCATATATTTAGTAATAAAACAGATTGTACTAATTTCTTACAAGTCCTGCTTGTTTTCACAAAACTCTCTGATTATCCAGACACCACCAGATCAGCAAGGACTGTTCTTTGGATAAAATATGCTACAAAAGAAAATAAAAGGTCAAGGAAGTGTCATTTGCAAGGAAGATGTAGGAATGATAAAAAAATACAGAAGTTGATATTTGAGATGGTTTCTTCATTTAGGCTTTATTTTGTCCTCTAGGAGAAAAAAACAAAACAAAACAAAACAAACTAGTTTGCTGCAGGAATAAACAGTCCTTTGTACAATACAGAAAGCATTCAGCACATTTCATGCACAGTTCTGAGTTTTTAGGAATAACTGTTCAAACAGACACAGAAGATATTGTAGTTCTCTGTGAAAATCAGATAAAACCTTCACTCCATTTGTGTTCATCTGGCAGGAGTTTTCTTTCTTATGTGAAACGACTTAGTGATATCTCTTCCTAAAAGGGTTAAATGCTACCACAGCACAAAAGATGCAATGACCATTTCTGGATTCTTATTGAATGGAACTTGGAAAAGAGTAAAACTGCTTCATAAGATCTGATGACCTGTTTTTCATTATATGAACACTAATTTAAACATAATCAAATATAAGACAACTACTATAGAGTTGAAAGAAAAGTATTGTCTTTCTTCCCATTTTTCCTGTGCAATTGATCAAAACTCCAGAAAATGCTGTGCAGTTTGTCACAGTTGCACATCCCCCTGAGGTCCCCTCAAGCCTTCAATAGGGCAGTCCATGGCTTCTTAGCATCTTTTGTGCCCCATTGTGCCTATCCCAACATACACAGCTAGGGTGGTGCCAACGTGCTGACAGTCACATCCTTCTCTACCACGGGGCAAGGTGACTTCACCTCCACCCAGTTGGGGGACAGAAGGGATGGGACCCTCAGTCGTTTGACAGGGTACTCAGCAAAGAAGATGCCCAGAGAAGCTGAGAAGCTTCTGGACCATGTTGTAATGCCCACAGCCAGATCTGATCAGGCTGTAAAATGGGGTCCCCATGAAGAACCCCTTGGAGTGGCTTTCTGGGAGCAGCGGATTTGTGAACTGGAGCCCTCCCCTTCGACTGAGACACTGCCTAAGGAGACTTCCCAGGGTGCAGAGTGCCTCACCTCCTCCTGTGGTGAGTGGTTATTTACTGGATATATCCTTGAATGAGTGCTTGTACAACCCAGGCAAGTATGAGCCCTTGCCTAACCCAGGTGAGTGATTATTTCTTGTGGGTACCCTTGAGTGAGAGGCCTCTGGTTTGGTTTCTTGTGAGTGTATGCATGCACGCTGTGGATTCTCATTATTCTTATGCTGTCATTCACCAATAATTTCCTCAGCTGATATCTGAACCTGTATTTTATGTTGTCAAAGTGCTAAATAATTGTATAAAACCTGTTCCTAGTTGGTTTACTGGCTATACTTTTCCAGCTAGAATAAAGTCTGTTTTGAAGCTTGTTGTCAGCATAAAACTGACTTTCGGGGTGCCTTCATCATACAATTGCTTATCCTTTACAGCTAAGTTAGAAATTTGGGCCATTGAAATTCTCTTTAACGTTGCACAGAATAAGCTTCTGTTGAACTTTGGTGTAAAAACAGATAAACTTGCATGCATAAGTGCAGATAATGCCTGAAATTGAGAAGGAATCTGAACATCAGAGTAATGGATGGAGAGTAATATACTATATCAGTCTTAAGTTGACAGGGTCTGAAATCAGAGGATTAAAATTAATTTTCAGGTCATCTCGGATTAATAATAGTTAGAAATTACTATTTCTGGGAAGTTATTAACTTCCTGGTACAAGGAGGATGCTTTTCAGAGACAAGTTTGTCTGGATGGAGGGAAAAGGGAGCAAAAAAAGCATAAATTTCAAACCAGACATATTCAAAGCATACAGACATAATGAACAGACATAATCTTGCTGTAGTGGTACCACTGACAATCAAATACTGCTGTGAAATCTATCTATACTTCTAAAACATTCTACATTCCTGAAATTTTGGGAGCCATATGTAGAAAGAACGTAGTGTGTTACGTACAGTGTTGTGTATCTTTGCTGAGATAAAAAAACCACAGCTGTTTCTGTGTGTTGCATGTTCCCATCCTTCCGTTCTTTCCAACAAAAACAGAGATAAAGTTCAGATTTTCTTTTTCTTAGCTAAAAAGCTGTTTAGGTAGCTAAATCCAACTAAATTCAGTCAAAATAACTGTGGAACAAACCAAGTTTGTATCATACAGGTTCTATCCAGTATAAAGGAGCTTTAGATGTTAATATTAACATTGTTTTACAGTGTTATAAGTAAAGATAGCCATAAATGGCAACATGCTAATTTATGAAGTGAATGTTTATCGATAAGTATTCATAAAATCTACACATAAAGTTACTCTGAAGAGTACACCTGTCAGTGTTTTGCCTGAAAATATACTCTCCTACAGTTGATACAATAGCCCATAATAATCAGAAAAGATTTAGCAAAATGTTTCAAAAGTCTTGTTTATCTGGACTTGGTAACAGATAAACAAACTAAACCACAAAGGAACACAAAGTCCTCCCTGATTCACTTTCCAGAGGGTTCACAAGTTCCTAAATTTCCAGCTGTATGATTACCATAGAAGTTTGTAAGCCTGGCTGCAAGTGCATATGCTGATCTGAAAGCTGGAAATCTCAATTTTCAACTCATGTTGAATTATGAACATAGTGGCGTAAATAGTTAAGATTTTTGTCTATGAGCCACAGCAAGGAAAATAAACTGAAGCATATTTTTTCAGTCAGAACAAGGAAAAAGAAAAACATGTTGAATATCACATCATTTTCAGCCTTATCACTCCAACAGCTAACAAAAAGGATTCATCCTGCTTTGTCCAAACACTTTATTCAATGTGTTCACTTTTTTAAACTTGAATAATATTTTGCCAAATTTCTAAATTTTGAAAAAATAAAGTTTTAAATCATTTAAATATTTAAATAATGATTATTCTAATTAGTCTTTTATTTCTGGAACAGCATACTTTGTTCATATTCATCCACAGCTATCAACCAGAACCAGTGATAAAATATTGATCCTTGAACCTGTCTTTAGTAAAAGACTGAAACTTTTTTGCCCTAAGTTTTAGTTTAGGTTAATTTGGGGGTGGGGGTGGGGGGAATAGGGGTGATGAGGAGTGACATGACATGTTGCTTTAGAAAAGAAAATTGGAAAGTTATTTCAAGCTGCTCGTGACTTGAAATATCAAAAAGAGTCCTGCAGAGAGAGATGGATCGGGGGTAAGAGTGCATGGGAGATGGTCAAAAGTGCAGAGAAAATGCAATTTATCATTTGGCTCCACAGTTTATCACATTCCCGCTTGTCTATATATCTCTGGTCCTGATCCTGCACAGCAGTCCAAATAGTGTTTTTCCATTGATGTAAAGAGAAGTAGGAGAATATTTACCTGCTGCAGTATCATAGTCTCTGTAGTCTGTGTAAACAATATAAAACCTAGTTTCGTATTTCTTCTTTCCCTTTATCCCATTCAGATCTCCTCTTGGCACCACATAATGGTGTTTTTGATCCACCAAGTAGCTGGGGGTGTTGGTTTGCATTTTTTTTAATGTTTGTTGTTGTTTTTTTAAAAAGAGTGTTGTATTTATGCATTTTCAAAATCCCAAAAATTCCTGACTTTTGTTATAGCATGATTCACGGAAAGACCCAGAAGAGAGAGTAGGAAAAAAAAAAAGATGAAATATTGTTAGAAAATTACTTTAAAGATAATGTCATCAGTGAGTACAGGCAACAGATTTTCGAAACTGTAGCAATAGCTGAAAACTTGCACAAATTAACCTCATTCATTTCAACTGAACTCCATATGAATTTTTAAAATGGTAATAACTTCATCTGTGATGAGAAGAAGAAAACAAAATGCAGTCATACACAATGTTAAATTGGAAGTTCACCAATACGGAAAGCTGACTTTAAGCTCCTCAGGAAAACCCAAAGAACTAACACATTTAAACAACTCTTAGTACTGCATCTTTTAGAACATGAAGGGAAAGACACATGGTTAATCAGTTTGTTGCAATCTATTTGAATCATATCAGTCCATACAGTTGGGGTCTAAAGAATTTATATGAATGTGAGGTAAGAAAAGGAGTACAAGAAAAATGTGGAGAAAAAAGGGAAACCAAATAAATGTTCTTATGTTGAAAGGAAGTGTGATTTGAAACCTCACTTTCTGAGTTTAGAAGTACCCTCCATCAGCAACAACTACATAGTTCTATTTTGCTTGACTTTTTTTCCACTTTCAGCAGGTGATGGGAAGAAAGACTTGATTTAGCTATGATTAGCATTATCCCATAGGAAGTGTTAAAAGTATTAATAAGTATTTATGAAATTGTACTTGCAGAAAAATGTAGAATAAAATTGTCTTGAGGTACATGACTAAAACCCCTTTTTGCCAATAAATTGGAAAAATAAATTGTTACTCTTCCAGCTTTCTGTGAGTGTGTGTGTGTGCACGTGCTAGCTTTTAGTGAGCAGATGACAAAGCAACATGGCAGAATTACTGTACAAATTAGTCACTTTATTCACTAACAGAAGTTTGACTCAGGTATATGAATCTTAGCAGAATTTTCTTTAATGACCGTCAAGTTATTCTAAGATTAAATCATTCAGACTAGAAGTTCCTAGTAAAGAGGTTCCAAAAATGGTAGAATTTGTCCCTTCATTGTATTATAGTTAAGTATTTGAGTTCTGCATAAAATTCAAACACCACAAAGAGAAGGCAAACAGAGACCATAAACAAAAGTTACAATTAATATTTGAGAATGTTTGTGTTCTAGTCTAAACTTTTTTTTTTTTTTCTGAGTTACTACATACTCCAAGTGTCAGCTTATTCATCTGAACAACGATTGTGTAATTTGCTTATAATTGTATTTGTCTTGTCCTTGGTAATTTCTGAAACAAAGTTATTTTAAGTTGAAGCTTCACATCTCTGGCCCTTTGTCTGATGTTGTGACTTGGGTTGCAAAGACATCACATTACAATTCTTCATCTAATCATACTCTATGCTTTAATATAAGATGAATTTTTCTTAATTGAGTTTATGTGAATGTCATTAATTATCATAGCATTGACTTGATTGCTCTGCTTCTAATCCGGTCACAGAAGTATGAACTGCTGAATGTTTTAACTTTTTTTTTTTTTTTTTTTATCTCTGGCCGTTCATTGAACTGTTAGAAATATCAGGAGGGGAAAGGAAAAGACAAAGATGCAAAGCAACTGGATCCAGAAAAGTCCATTGCAAAAATAATAAAATACCTTTGTGGAATAAAGTCTGTGTGTGAAAGACTGCTCTTAGGAGACCTTTCTCTGAGGCCCTGGAGTCTCCTTCTATATCACTTAATTGAAATCAGAATTAGCAACAGGGAAGCTTGCATATTATCAGCATGATAAGGACAAAGCCTGTGGTGCTGTAGGCAAACTTACAATAGAATGGATTGTGGTATGTTGTGGGAAGATAATACAGAAAGGATACAAAGGCCCATAGGGACAAAAGAAAAATTATTTAGGTTTAAAGTAATTTTAACATACATTTTGAAAGAGGCAGCTGAAATACAAACCTGGATAGATTTTGCTTAATAAAAAGAATGGATTCTGGTTTGATTTTTGATGCTAGCATGAGGTTTTTCCAATAGCAAAACTGTGGACAGACAGCAGCGGCACCACCATCCTAAAAACTGAGAACAAACTGTACACGAGGAAATAATTTTCTGAAATCTAGCTTATGCAAGCTTTTTACTTAGTCTAATTTTTAAACAGTTTTCCCATATAGTGCTTCTTCTCCTGTATTCAAAGGAAGTGTCAAAGCATCGTGGAAGATTTTAATACTTCTGTTCACATGTATGTTCTCAGCTGACTACCACTGCTAAAAAATACCAGATTAGCACCCTTGGACACTAAAAGTCTCTGTGTATACACCTAATAGGTAAACCATGATCAGTAGTGTAGTGTGTTGTTTTCCACACACAGACAGACTGAAATGGCAGGCCATTGTCACAGAAAGCTTTATCCACAGGAAAGAAAAAAAAGAGGGAAACTCCATCTTTAAAGTGTAAGCCACACTTGGTTTTAAAGACACAGGAGATACTGAAATAGACTACATAGCTGAGAGACATGATAGTGATTTTCCTAAAATGGACCATTGTGTAAGTATTTTAAAGCAAACTGAGTGACTTCTTCAGCAGCTGTGACTTACTTATATGGTTGTCTCAACAGCAGTATAGTTAGAAATAGTTTAATTATTTCTCAAGCCTAGATTCATAAGTCATGGAGAGTTGTTTCAAACAAACTGCTTATTCACTGCTGGAAATATGCTGCTTAAATTACCTCAGTGCATCTCAGAATGCAGATCAGTGTGCATAAGATGGAAGAATACAAGAAAATGAGAAATTAAGCATAAAAGAAAATATTAGTTAAGTGTTGATAAAGAAAAGAGAGAACAGCCAAGATGAAGTAAGGGCAAACATCAAAAGTAATGTAGATCCTTGATTTTCTTGTAAATATGGTAACAGATATGGTATGATTGGAGGACAACAGAAGGACAGTATGTGACAAGGAGAGTCAGGAACTATAGGGTCTGAAAGGCAGAGTATGTAAAGAGCAAAGAAATGAAACATTGCAGCAGTATGTTTGATTCTCTGCTCTGAGAAAGCCATTCTTGGCATGACAAGGAAAGCTTATACAGGCTAAGAGTTATAATACAGTATCTCACTCTGAAAGTTTATAATAGTCAGATTGTCTTCTTTGCTTGGCATTTTCTCATCTTAGCAGAGAGAGGGGCTTTTGTAAAGTGGGAACTTAACTGGAGAAGGGACAGGGTGTCCCACAAAACCTAATTCTCCATTGGTGCATTTGCAGCATCTTTATCATAGTATAGTTTAACACCTTTGTCAGTGGCCTGGAGGAGGCAAAGGAGTATATTCTCATCAAGTTTGCAGATGACATTAAACTGGGTGAGGTGGTAGGGGGAGAAGCAGAGGAAAGGTTCAGCACTCTATATACTCAAGGGCAGGGCTGCCATCCAGAGGGACCTAGGCAGGCTGGTGGAGTGGGGCTAACAGAAGCTTGAATAATTCTGCAAGGGAAAACACAAAGGCCTACATGGAAAGAATAACTGTATCCTTGCTGGGATAAATCCTCATCTTACAGGCTGGGAGTGGCATGGCTGGTGACCATCTCTGCTGAAAATTCCCTAAGGATCATGGTGGGCAGCAGGATGCTACAGAGTGCCCTGATAGTAAGAGGCCAGCAGCATCCTGGGCTATATGAACAGTAGCACAATCAGTAGATTGAAGGAAGTGATTATCCCATTATACTCAGCATTCATAACAGTAAGTGCAGTTTTTTCTCCCCCAGTACAAGAAAGAAACTAACAAATTGAAATTCAATGGAGGCCACCTAGATTGTGGGGTTGGAGCACTTGACCTGTGAGGGGAGGCTGAGGCACTCTAGGCTTGTTCAGCCTGGAGAAGAAATGGTTTGGGCAGGACCTAGCATCTATACGGGTGTTATCAACTAGACAGAACCAGGCTTTTCATCAGGTAGTGAGTTTACAGCTGGAGGATAAGAAACAAGAGAAATAAAAGGAACCAAGAGAAGGTTTTCATCATGAGGACAGTGAAGTAGTGGAGCCTGTTACCCAAAGATCTTGTGCAGTCTCCATCCTTGGAGATTTTCAAGACTTGATGGGACAAAGCCCTGAAAAACTTGATCTGCCCTCATAGCTGACAATGTTTTGAGCAGTAGGTTGGACTACAGAGCTCCTAGGGTCCTTTCCAACCTGAATTACTATTTCATGGTCTGTCTTCAAAGCTCTGCTTTAATAAGTTTCCAGACCTCTCTGTGGTTTACTCAGACATATCCAAAAGAGCAAGTCAATTATCTTTTACCATATAAAAGTTTTTCAGAAATTGATTGTGAAAATAAATCTGGAGAAAAGTAGGAAATCTGTTTTGTTTTTTTTTTTCAACGTTTCTTTCTCTAAGCAAATCTCAAAATATGCATTTTCCATCTTATGTATAAACTCTTCCCAGAAATTAATTTTCCTTCTTTAATTTCTTCCTGAATTGCTTGCTTGTTTCTTTTCTTCCTGCATTTTCTTATTGGATATTTTTTTTTTAACATCTTTCCTGGTTCTTGTTCCAAGAGTAATACAAGTTTTGGATATTCACCAAATATGACAAGAATGATTCTAATTTTCAAGCTCAAGTCCTACTGGATGTGCAAACAGATCAAATAATAAGTATAGATTTGTTTTTATTTTTCTTTTAGTTAAGAGGGCAAAAGAATGACTTATTTTTCCTAATTATAGTAGTGATTAGATAGAGGATTGGAATCTGTTCAGTCATAAGCACTTGGGTAGGCATAAATATTCTGTAAGACTTTCAGGTACATGAAGGAAGGAAATCAGTTCCAGATTAAGGCATCTCACTGTATGTGAGGAATTTTGGGTGTCTAGGCTCCACTTACAACCAGTACATTCAGAGGACCCTGGAGAGCTGTTTGGTTAAACAATACTAGATGTCTGGTTTAGAATGAACTGAGGCACTTCTTAGATGTTATTGACTACACTGTCTAGGTATTCCCAGACCATAAGTGGTCCTGAGATGCCTAGCTCTTATGTAGAAACCTGCACTGAATCTCCCCTGAACCGACACACTTCTGAAGATATTACACTAACAGGAAATCTGGTTCTTCCCTGAAAGTTAAGGTAATGGTATCAGTACAGTTTTATATTTAAGTCATTATTTTTATCCCTAAATTATTTGTCTATTGTCTATCTACTCTGTCATATACAAGATCACGTATCTGCACAGATGTGGCCAGTTAACATCCAAAGGAATAAAATTTCATTTTATGTGCTCCTATTTTACAATTTCTTATACACTGTTTTACACTTTTTATTAAAAATAAGATACCTATACTCATATGAACTTTTGTTTTCTTATGAAATTGTATATGTACCTGATGACTGCACATTAATGTTGTCAAAGAGCATTTTGTACATGAATTTCATATAATTTTACACTTTATGGAGATCTCTGAATAGAGATCTCTGAACTAAGACAGATTACAGAACTGGTGGAAAGAAACAGTGTTAAGTAGTATTAATATGTGTGCTGAAGAGGTGTGGGTGTGTGGACAGCAGCTTCACGGAGGTGATGCAGCTAGTTTTGGTATTACTTACAATTAAGGGACAATTTAAATCAGGAAACATGCAGCAATATAAACTTGGAATAAGTTTACCATTGTGTGGAGCATTTACAGTTGTCTGTGGCATCTCAAACAGAAAACAGAATCTAAGTAAGCTAAAACTACTGACCTAAAGATGATACATAAGATAATGAATTTAAATTAACACAGTCATATTAGATCATAAATCAGCTGTGGGAAGAGAAACCCATCTTTTAGTGATACCATAAATGAAGAAGTTCATTACTTGAGTGATGTTCAATAATGTTCCAATCTTATGATCAATTTTAGAAGGATCTACTATTTAGCCTTACACATTATTTTTCATAAAAGCTGAAAAGATATTAATTGTCCATTGGGGAGAAAATCATGCAGTTATGGCACAGAGGACAAAGGAAATGAAGTATGAACTTTTTATTTATACATACCTTGCTATCTTAAAATATTAATCAAGATTCCTACACTTTCCTGAGCTAAAAGAGAGGTTTGGAGATATTTTTAATTAAATGAAGTAACTGAGGAAGAGTCAGTATTTGAGCTTTTACTTATGGTTTTAAAGTTCCTTTGTACTTATATTTCTCTGTTCAGTTCTGTATCAGGCCTTCTCAACACCTTTAAGAGTTATATAATTTATTTCTCCCACCAATTTATTGACTTAGCTATTAACAAAAAAGTCTTTTACAAGAAGGTATGATCATTAGATGTTGCTTTATCATTAGATTTTAGGTATTCCAGGATTCTAGGTAAATAAAGTGCTTAGTAAACTTGATTATTTACTATTACCTGCAATGATTTTAACTTATTATAATATTGCCTACAAAGAGGGTAGATTCAGACTAGATATAAGAAAGAATTGTTTTACAATGAGGGTGATGAAATACCACCCTCACTGTTGCCCAGAGAGGTGGCAGATGCCTCATCCCTGGAGACATTCAAAGCCAGGCTGGACACAACTCTGAGCAACCTGATCTAGTTGAAGATGTCCCTGCTCATTGCAGGTGGGTTGAACTAGATGACATTTTAAGGACCCTTCCAACCCATAGAATTCAACAATTCTATGAATTGTTGCTAGATTATGCTTTATTGACTGATTGATCTTACCTCCTCTAGGTTTTTCTTTAACCTTACATGTTAATTTGACATGTACAGAAATGTATGTCTATCATGGAAGCGTACTTGAGATTTGCAATGTAATAAAATGGGTAGTCTTCTAAAAAACTGTAATCTCTGGTTAAAACACTAGTTAGAAGGTGCATGAGCAGCTTCTCAGGTCAAGTGACATCAAATTCATGGCCTTCTAAAATTGCTCAGTGGAACCCATGAAGACTGGAGCTTGATAAAGTTATCAAGAGACATGAATGGCTGTGTGGTATCATCCTGACTGATTCACGAACTACACTCTCTAATGCGACAAACAGGCAAGCAATGGTATAACTAAACTGATGACTATGCTTATGTAATAAACTGAAGCATATTTTTGAAGCATATCTGTAAACAGAAGATTGCTGCCCATTTCCAATTCAAAAAATGGTATATATGTCTAGTATATATGTCTGGAAACATGTTTTGTCATTAGTATATTCCATTGTATTAATGATTTCTTTTTTCCAGGAGAAGCTTTTTATTTAATTTAAAATTATTTTATTATCTGAGATAAAACATTAATTTCTATGTAGGAAATGTGTCTGGACTGCTATATGTAGTATGATTTAAACTTCAAATAAGTCTTGTTGTTATTCTTAGAACTGACAAAAAATATAGAGACAAAATTGCACAGTATCTTAAGCAATTAATATAGAAATAGACTTTGTATAAACCCATCAGTATATTAAGGAGGTCATTATAGGTAGCGAAGAAACAAAGAAACTCTGTTAGTTAACCCTGATCTTAGTGATTTGGGTTATATCTCACGTATATTAAGGAGGTCATTATAGGTAGCGAAGAAACAGAGAAGAAACTCTGTTAGTTAACCCTGATCTTAGTGATTTGGGTTAAATCTCACAGTATGAGGCAGGAGTTGCTCTAGTCAGCAGAATATTAGATTTTCTGGGAGGGCAAACTGGAATTTATCAAAGGAAAATATTAACTAAAATCAGGTGGATGGGTGCAGGAATGAGAGTTAGGGTTGTTTTTCTTAATTTTAGTATGAAACTTACGAAGGTATGGATCTGTCTCCAAAGGCATGATCAGGCACCTGGACTATTGAAGACAGCACCATGGCAATCCCTTCAGAACACAGTGTAGAAGAAAGTACTACACTTGAAAGACAAGAAACGTGAGTGGGGTTTTTCTGTCTTAGAGCCCTGAGAGGAAATTGTAAATTAAAAATAAACCTACAAAATCACTAGCACAATGTGATAACAAAATATGATCTTCCAATTAACCAGCCTGTTTTGTCCCTTCTCCCTGATCACTTGACAGAACCCCCTAGCTACTCTGTAACTAAAAACATTCAACCATAGTAGCACTAGTCTTCATTTTACCTGCAAAGGCTAAACAAGGCCCATTAATAAAGGCGGGTTTTTAACATATGTAACCTGGAACCTAAACCTAACTACCCTATTGTCCATAGGGTATTTATGAGCAGTTAATTCAGTCTTCTTCCTACCTTTTGTTTTTGCATAGACCAGTAATCAACATTTTATTTTTCTGTAAAATTGTCATTGATCTCCATTTAAATTACTTCCAGACAGTCACCACACCCAGTGAAGTAAACATATTCCATATATTCCTTGTGTTACATGAATCCACATCCTACTCTGTGGAGCTCAAACATTCCAGCAGTAAATAAAACTCTTGGCTATAAAGACTGCCTAACATGGCCTGCAGTCAGAAAATACATTAACCTGTAATCCTTGTTTTATCACATATCAATATTTTCTACTTAAGGTGCTATTCATCTTTACTAACCATAAGATATAAGATCTAGTAATGAATTTATCTTCATGCTGTCTGAAATTCTGTCCCAAAAAGGAACTTGTAAGAATGACTGTGAAACATCAAAGAATATCAAACATATATTTTCCTGAACCATTTTAAATTAGATTACTTTATGCACAGGTGGTTTAATTGTAATATGCCTTTCATTTCTATAACTACCTAGTCATATAATATTTTACCACAGGAAAAATATTTGCTTTGACTCATTTAGTGCAAAAGACAATCCTGTTCTGGAGATTAATAAGGTTTGTATAGTAAAAGGGACTGTTGTCTGTTGGTTTACTAACTCATTCATTACAGAACTTAAAAAAATTGAGGGAAATGAAGCAGGAATTGATTTCAGGAAAATGAAATTAGGAACATCCGATTAACACCTTTAATCTGAGCAATCAAAAAGCATCCTGTAAAGCTGCGTTCTATTTCTTTGGCTGTCATAGATTAGTTAAATGTAGCCTTTCCTTGGTGTTTTTTTCCCAATATTGGGTCCCTAATTTCTGCAGTAGAGCCACTGGAGGTATATGCTGCATTAACAAGCTGTTGGTGCCATAGATTAACACTGTGCTCTGAACACTTTGCACTCTGTAAATTAAGTAGACAGGCAAGGAATGTCTAAACATTTCTACCTAAACATTGGTTGACTACAGTCTGTGTGCCAAATTGTTTGTCAGAAAAAAAATACAGTTTTTCTCTATTGTTTCACATGAATAATAAATGCATAAGGTAAAGGAAATACCTAAGAGCTATAGGGCTCTATAAAGGAAACTATAGCCCTATAGAAAACTTGATAAGGAAATTAAGAGAACTGTAATGGGTAAAGGGTTAAATAGTGTGCAGTAAATGAGACATGAAGCCTTATACCAAAAATTTGTGATAAAATCTAAATGACTTTGAATCAGGTAAAGATTGTGTATACGACACATAGAGGAAGTCTAAGGCACTACGAATCAGAGATTGTGTTGTACTGTATATACACAAAGGAAGTAGGATAAAATGTTATAATCAATCTTAATTATTGCACTTTCCAATTCTGAGGCATCTAATATTGTATTCTTTATCACATAGACTTGTTTATGCCATAGTTCAAAATCATCTATAGCTATCAATTCCCTTTTCGTAATTCCTGTTGCAAATACAAGAACCTAAGGCTACATCAGTGTTTTAATTCAGAAGGAAAAGGGGAAAAAAAGCACCTTTATTCAGAAAATGGTGCCTGCTGATTTGCAATCAAAGCTATTAAGTATAAACATGTCAGTATTTATGTTAAATGGCACATGTAAGTGATACCTGGGAAGTACAGTTTCATCTAAAGATTAAACTATTTTTTTTAACTATTTTTTTTTCAGTACTTCAAGTTCTATTCACATTTGTCTGATATGTGTAAACTAGTATATAGTAAAAAATAAGTAATTTTTTTTTCCAAGTCTAAAAGTCTGTGACAATATCTAAGCTGCAGTGGTAGAGCTGTTGACCTTCATTTTGAGTGCGCTTTACCTCAGTAATTTTAGAAACAACAGAACCATATTTTAATAGAATTTAATGGATACCAGATTTCTCACCTCTCAAGAGCAGGGACCCATGGTAAATATCAAATCAGAATGGCACAGAATAAGTGTAATGTACAACTAAGACATGATTGCAGTATGTTTGGATCATTTTGCTTTCTATATTCAGCACACAATAGGGACACATTATTCAGACACTGTTACAATAAATCTCACAACAGACTGAAAATTGAACAGTTTACCCCTTATGCATTCTTCTGTATCTATCACTAGAAATAATTTTGAATGTTAGGAAAGAAAACATAGGGATGAGGAAAACATGTAATATCTGATTAGGGCAGTGTCAAACAGTCCATTTTATTTTAAGGTTTTGATAAATGATTTTTATTAAGAGCAAGCATCGTTCATGGAAAGGTTTTATACAGCTGAAGGGTTCCAGGGAAAATGCAATATTATCCTTTTTTCAGCAATGTAGAAGTTAGAAAGAGTATTTTGGTTACTACTGTTTTTCATGAGGAAAACAGAAAACATAATTGTTTGTAGATTGACATTTCCAGGAATTAAATAATGCAAATTTGGATTAACACTACCTCAAGTCTATTGAGATATGTAAAGATTAGTTCTTGCTATGTCTCTGGTTTGTGCATTGTAATACACTTGCAGCTGTGGAGACCTTCAAATTTGCTATTATGTTTTTTCCTTGTTACAGCAAGAAAGAGAAAACCGTGATTCTCCTGCACTTAAAATAAAAGGTTTTAAACTTGGCATAAATTAGGTGCTCCATTGGCTCTTGATAACATGGATTTATGAACGATTGAAAAGCAATGCTTCCATTTAGAAAAGGTCAGCTGGATATCTGTGACCTAAACTGTACATTAAAATATTTCTAAGGAGCTTTGCTAGCAGAACTAAGAGTCTTTGATTCTCATTCCGAAGGTTGCCAGGTAATATATGTTTACGCTTTTATAATCCCTCTAAGAGTTGGCATAAGTGTGTATTTTTTTTTATCTTAAGGTTAGTAGATTCTTTTAAATGTGGAAGAAAAAAAAAGGAAGGAAAAAATTCTTATGTCTTAGAAAAATAATCTTTTAAATTTCCTGCTTCTGTAACTTTTACCTTTCTTAAATAGAAGGCTGCTTTGTTGGAGGACCTGGCCATAGCTCAGTATTATTCAGCCTGTGCAGAGACCGGGAGCTGAGTTACTTTGAAATGCATAGCTATGTGACAGTGGGATGTGAATTATATTTATATCAGAACAATTTTCATTATTCCTGTTCATCTACATAAGCTCTGCTACTTCATTAAAATCAGAGTATTTATTCCATAAGCAGCCTAAAAGGTGGGCCCCAGACAGTCCTCATGAACTTTTCAAGAGCAGCTACCTAAGGGATATATCAAGGCCAATTAGATGCTATACATTAATTATTTTTCCAGACTGTCTCCAGATTAAAAAGCAGGTATACTCTTCAGTCTGCTTCTGGTGTTTTATCACATCTCAATATTTGATCAGGAAAGTATTTGATCAGTTTTGATCCTGGTGACAGAGGTGAATACTTTGTGACTTTCTTCTAGCTTGCAATCTGTTTTTTCTTCATGTATACCACATGACTCCATGGAGGAGAGGGCAGTGAGAGGAGTTAAGTGCATATTTGGGTACATAGTCAGGTCTCATCATAAATGGAGTTCATGATGTAACTGGGATATATGTTAATACTGGGAAATCTACAAATGCTTCAGGTACACTATTTTGGAAAGAACAAGGAGTGCTTTATTAATACTGGTGGACTTTCTGAGAAGGAAAAGCCAGGCTCTGTGAGATCTTTCTTTCTTTCTTTATCTCTTTCTCTCTCTCTTTCTTTCTTTCTTTCTTTCTTTCTTTCTTTCTCTTTCTTTCTCTCTTTCTTTCTCTCTTTCTTTCTCTCTTTCTCTCTTTCTCTTTCTCTTTCTCTCTTTCTTTCTTTCTTTCTTTCTTTCTTTCTCTTTCTCTCTTTCTCTCTTTCTCTCTTTCTCTCTCTCTTTCTCTCTTTCTCTCTCTCTTTCTCTTTCTCTCTTTCTCTCTCTCTTTCTCTCTTTCTCTCTTTCTCTCTTTCTCTCTTTCTCTCTCTCTCTCTTTCTCTTTCTCTCTTTCTCCCTTCCTTCCTTCCTTCCTTCCTTCCTTCCTTCCTTCCTTCCTTCCTTCCTTCCTTCCTTCCCTCCCTCCCTCCCTCCCTCCCTCTCTCTCTTTCTCTCTTTCTCTCTCTCTTTCTCTCTTTCTTTCTCTCCTTCCCTCTCTCTTTCTCTCTCTCTCCTTCTTTCTATCAGAACTGTTGAATCTCTCTTGTTCCTCCAAAGTCTGTTTCCATCTGAAGAGAAATGTCTGCATTAAGCCAGAAGATAGCTGGGTGTTATTTAATATTATGGACAAACAGTGAAGTACGGCACAGGAGAAATGCAAAGTAAACCATTACAGAGAAATAATATGAAGGCCTTACAGGATGTTTTGGCAGCATCCTGCTCTGGAGCTTGTGGTTTTGAGTCTTTGTTTTCATGCAGAAACACATTTTATTTTCACAAGCACAAGACTTTTCCTTAGCTAAATCGAAGTTAGTGGTATTTAATCCTTGGATTATCCATGTCATTATCCATGACTAACAAAGTTTCAGTTAATAAAAATGTTTCACGAGTGAGCAATTTATCACTCCAAACTTCTTCACTATATGAAACTCTATCCTTTCCTCACAGCCTAGGTCTTCTAATACGGGTTCTTTACCCCCATTTTCAATTCTCTGTGTCTTGTTTTTGCCTCAAGTTATCTCCACTTCACCATAGTTGGCGACTTTCTGTCTTCCAGTACCAGGAAGCCTTTAAGGTTCTACCATATAAAACAGGAAGCGCCAAGGAACCTTGAAAGTACACTATGCTATTAGCTTATGTGATTTAAGGTTGCCCAGTCTTCTACACTTTGAATTGCATATAATGTTTAAGTCTGAAATTTAGTTCTCTAGTTATTCCCACCATTACTCAGGTTGGATAGACCAATATAGAAGCTGTGTCTGGCCTGTTCATAAGTTGAAGGAAACAGAAGAACCATATTACAACTCCTCTGGTATAGTATTTTATGCCTTTGGTTTGCTTGCAGCACATCACAACACTTCTTTAAAAGTCCTCTTGACTCCCATACATTTTATGGTCTTTTTCTTGCCACATTTTTCAGAATTTTTTATTTTGTCCCACACAGCTTCTTTGTTCTACCAGTCCCTTTGCTTTTTCTTTTAACTTAGCACCTACTTTGAACTATCTCTGTGCTCAGTGCTGATGAGAATTTGCCAGTTCAATTAAAACCAGGACACACAGCTCAGCCCTTCCTCAAATTCTACTCTATATTCTTTAAACCGAGTACTGAAAAAATAACAATAAAAGTTCCCTGAAACACACAACTCCAATTATGTGAAGCCAGGCCTTAGGAGACAAAGTTCATATTGAAGGATTACTGGGATTACTACCAAGCTTCTGTCAGAAAGTCAGACTCACTTATCAAATAAGGCAGGGATCTTTGTACAATATGTACTTTGATTTTGGGGTAGAAGCGAGTTGAGGTTAATTCACTTACAGGTTCACTGAAATTATTGTATCTGGTCAAGAACTGAGATGTTATCTCCAAAAGTAATGAAGCTTGTTTCTGATTTTGTATAAGCATACAAAAGTGCTTACTCTTAGAAGAACACTCTAACAACAAAAATAAACTTTCTGCCTGTCTTTGTGATTTATACCAGAACAGGAAATATTAGGGTGATAGAGCTAGTATGTGTTAAATATGATGTGTCATGTGCTTAAATTCTTTTTCCTTCTTGGAATTCCTGCTAAGATGTTGGCTAGATGCAACTGTTTGTGCTGACTTTCACATTGACTTGGAACAAACACAAAGAAAAGAAAAAAAATCTGCTTGCATATCTGTTCTGTTCTAACCTAGTCTTGTTCGAGTGGATTCCAGCTTTTTGAACACTGCTAATAGTTTTATCCTCTATAAAGACACTCGAAATCATGCCTTATTTGAGCTGAAGACAAACAGAACCACCTGAATGTCCAAACAGGAAAACTGTTGAACAGTTTATTTTCAAAATGGTTATATTATTAGCAGTACTGGTAATTTTAGACAATGTGATCCATTAATGCCACTTGTCAAAATATACCTTAAGACTGTAGAAAAGTGTAAACCACCAAGAGGCCAAACTGAAAACAGTCTGTTCAAATTAAATTACCTAAATTAAACTTGCTGCATTCCAGGAAGACACAGAGCTCTTCCTATGGAGCTCTGATTAGAGAGCTCTGAATGACATTGGTTTCTGTCAAGTCATTCAAGCCCGCCTTGCTCCTTGACACCAAAAAATTAAACTTATTTTAGTATGATAGAATTTGACAAGTGTGTTCTTTGTTTATATTTACAAAGTCTATTCTGCATGTTTGCATTTCCTTACTGACAATAGGAGGAGTGTGCTATATTTGAAGAGATTTGGGCTGTTTGCATGTGAGGCTACAACAGTAAATTCACTTCCAAGCTCTAGGCTATTTAAATTTTTTCAAAACCAGAATATATTAGAATTTTTAAATTGGATTTTGTTTTTTTTTCAATTTATACTCAAATTCTGCCTAAAACATATTTTAAAATATATATTTAAATCACTATAAATCTTTAATTTTGCACATAGTTATGAATGCTTAAAAGTACCAATAAAAAGATGAAAAATTCACATACCTTCATAAACCAATCAAAGAAAATATATATGAAGTCAGAAATATCATCTCATCTTCGAGTAGAAAGTTGAAAAATACTTAAAAAGTTCTGATATATCTATCTGTGAGGTAACAACTGAATTAAAAAAAGATATTTTATTGTTTGTTATCTTTGTCTAAAACAAAGCTTATGATTGACAGTGACTAAGAACATTTCTCTGTGTGTTTTATAGTTTTCAGTTCATACCTTGTCTGGAAAGAGATTAGGACTGAAAACAAGTTTTTATTTTCCCAAGTAATTGCTTTGGTGAGAGACCACATAAACTTTTAGCCTATGCACTTTCATCATATTCTCTTAGCAAATACTCACAATTGTGCATTACATCTTGAAATAATGTTTTATAGCCATTTATCTATATATTGGTGCTCTGCTATATTTAGTTATAGCCAATGGTACTATTCTGATGGTAGCGATCCATTTTAAGTTTTTCTCTCCTTCTTTAAACCTTTCTTGGTTTTGCTTTTTCTATTTCTAATTCCCTCTCACCTTGTCCTTCTTCTTGTGCACTCCTCCCTATCATCCCCCCACCTTCTTGCTGGAATCAATAACAAAAGTGTACTCCCGTCTGTTCAGAAAGAAGAGAGGCCAGATCAGATGTGACCTGTGATTTACCAAATGGGGCACAAACACAAGGAATGCTGTCTACCATCTGTTGATGCAGAAACCAGTAGAGCTGGACTAGCATTTCAGCAGGGATCTCCCACTGGGAAACTGCAGAGGAAACTCATCTGTTCCATTTTTTAATCCTCTTCTGACCTGACAGTTCCTCTGCAAGAAGATTGTCTTGCAATGAAGCTGTAAGAGTTTACATCTAAATAGCTATGCTCTAGGGAAAATAAAATAAGGCTTTTTACAGCTTATACTTTATATTTCCACCAGAAACAGCAGTATAGAGATGATACTCTCTCTACAGCAAACTGATACACAAAGTTGCTCTCTGAAATGGACAAAGATAATAACCTCTTCTCTCCTCTCCTCTCCTCTCCTCTCCTCTCCTCTCCTCTCCTCTCCTCTCCTCTCCTCTCCTCTCCTCTCCTCTCCTCTCCTCTCCTCTCCTCTCCTCTCCTCTCCTCTCCTCTCCTCTCCTTTCCCATTGTTTTCAGTGCACATGAAAAGGTCCTAAGAGTGCTGAAGGTAATGGAGCAGGTGTCAGTAACAGTTACAAAAAAAAGATCATTGTCTCCCTTCTACTTGCAAATTACTTCACCAAGGAACTCTGGTTTCTATTCAGAAAGAGGAAATGCATAACATAGGGAGTGATCCTTGTGTGTGATCTAAGAGGATTGTTAAGGAGATCTTTGGCATATTCTTACACACTGATGCAAAATCTGATATGCAAGTTGAAAACACAAGGATGACCTGATATGATAGTTCAAGGCCCAGAAATTCAAAATGTACTCGATGGTAAATTGAGTTGCAGAGCCATTCATATTGGGGACTTTTTTGTTAATTTAGTCAGTGTGATCATTACTTCTACTGGATAGAACCTGATGATGTTTTAAAGGCCAGTAAGACTTTCAGAGCTTTTTAGATCTCTCTTCTGTGTTTTATGTGAACTGAAGCACTACAGAAACAGAAGAGATTTCTATGCACCTCTTTTGACATAGCTTGAGCAGAGTAGTGGTGGAATGAGTAATTCACTTCCAAAAAACTGTTTTCCACCCCTAAGAATTGTATACAGGCAGCTTTACTGTAACGGCATAGATTTCAAATAAGATATTTTCCACCTGCACTGCTACCTGCTACTTTTGGCTTAATATCTATTTTTGAAATGCTGCAGCCAGAGAAGTCTTAGACTTTATGTTCCTTGAAAATATCTTTTTAATCCTGTGTGTAGACTGAATGTAGCATTTCAACCTGGTATGGCTATTCCGATATCATTACATTAGCAGCTTCATAGAGAGCTCCTCCTGGACATTGCTTTTGTTTAAACTAACAAGAGAAAGCATATGCAGAAAAGACAGAAAGATCATTAGCAACAATGCTTATGGCTTTTTTTTCCCCTCATGTTACTTCAATGTAGGGAAATTATTAGGAGCTCTACAGCAAGTTCAGATTTGATGCTCAATTACTCATCCACCCTGCTCAGAAGACATGCATCAAAATTATTGACTCCTTTGTATAGTGTAGAAAGAGATGTCAGGTAGATGTGAGGAGGAAGTTAACAGCTTTCCTCCAACAGTGATGAGCCAGTTTCTAAGGACACAAAAAGATACCATTTTAAATTACTCACCTGCACAACCTCCAGGGATATGTCTTGTGGCTTCTTTTGAATCTCTTTGTTGTTTGTTTTTGTTCTTTTTTTTTTCTTCTCCTCCTGACACTGAGAGCAAAATACCTGAAATGCTGTGTCAGAGAAGGATACTTTTGCCAAAAGATAAATCTACTTGCTTCTGCTCTATTTCTTTGTTGAAAGGCAGTGATCAGTCATTAGCAAGCAGACTGCCAAAGCAATTTTAGCAAAGGCAGAAGCCTTTCCAAGTGGGAATTAATGGGGAAAAGAAAATGATCTTTTCATATTCTCACCTCTCATAATGTACAGCAATCTGTCTCTAGGAGGGGTTAGGAATCAATTAAGCATGAATGATGTATAGGAAAGTGGACTGTGACCTTAACAAGTTGTCTTGTCTCTTGTCTTGATGTTTCCATCTGTTTTGTGCAAAGAATGTTCTGATAATGTGGTAAAGAGGTACATATGATTTCTGAGGGAAGAGTCATTATGGGCTACTGTCTTTCCAGACATAATAAGTTTAATCCAAGTTGCCTGGGAGGTAAGAAGTCATAAAATATTTTATCTGAGGCAAGTGCAAAAATACTCATAAACTGAAAGGTTAATCACTGCACCAAAAGAACAGATGAAGGAGACAGGGCAGTTTTATGTGTCTCAGTGTGATGTCCTTATTAATCATGATGCCCATTTACTTTAAGTATTTTCTTTTGAAACCCAAATGGATAGACAAAGAAACAGAAGGCTTGTAGCGTCACATACTAACCAGTTCTGCCTTTCTTATATTATAGGTTCATGGGACTGTATTACAGTAAGGACATATTCTAATTCATTCAATGAATGACCAAGTATTCCTTTCTGATAAAAACCCAAACTTTCTCCTGTGTGAGCTGTTATGGATAAGAAAAGAAATTTGAAAGATTACAGGTTAAGAGAGACACATGCACCCAGACTGAAGAGATATGGTCTGGATGGTTAGACTATAAGTTTGGCAGAAAAAATATCTGCAACGGGTAGGGATTAAGGGTTCAAATTTAGACAGGTGGTCATTTACAAGAACATTTTTCAGGGGGGTGATGGTGGCACCAACAACATTTAAAATCATCATTAGTAGCCTGGACCATGGGATAGATTGTATCCTCAGCAAGCTCATGGATGACATTAAAATGAAATCCGTGAGGCAGCCTGGAGAAATGGGCTAAGAGAAATGTTACAGAGTTCAGCAAAAACAAATGTACTAGAGGCAGAGTAACTCTGCACAGCAGTACAGGCTAAGGGTTGACTGTCAGGAAAGTAGCTTTGCATAAAAGATATAGCAGTCCTGGTGGACAAAATTGTGCTCAGATCAACAATGCACCCTTGCACCGGTGAAAGCTAACCTCAAGAGTGCAGCCAGTAGGTCAAGAGGAGTGATTATTTCTCCTTCTTCGGCACTTAGAAACCAAATTTGGAGCATTGTATCAAACTTTAGGGTTATCAGTACAAATAAGATATTGACAGACTGGAACAAGTCAGTGGAAGGCCATCAAGATCTTAAGGGGGCCAGAGGACGTAACAAGATGGATGGATGATGGCAGAGTGGTGGACATTATTTACCTTGACTTGAGTAAGGCATTTTACATAGTCTCCCACAGCATCCTTATAGCTAAACTTGAGGGAGTGCGGTCTGGATGACTGGGTAGTGAGATGGACTGCGAACTGGCTGAAAGGAAGAAGCCAGAGAGTTGTGGTTAATGGGATGGAGTATAGCTGGAGGCCTGTATCTAGTGGAGTGCCTCAAGGGTCAGTACTGGGGCCTATATTATTTAATATATTCATCAATGATTTGGACGAGGGAATAGAATGTACTATTAGCAAGTTTGCTGATGACACAAAGCTGGGAGGAGTGGCTGACATGCCAGAAGGCTGTGCTGCTATCCAGTGAGACCTGGACAGGCTGGAGAGCTAGGCAGGGAAAAATGTAATGAAATATAACAAGGGCAAGTGTAGAGTCTTGCATCTGGGCAGGAACAACCCCAGGTTCCAGTATAATTTGGAGAATGACCTATTATAGAGCAGTGTAGGGGAAAGGGACCTCGGGGTCCTGGTGGACAGCAAGATGATCATGAGCCAGCACTGTGCCCTTGTGGCCAAGAAAGCCAATGGCATCTTGGGGTGTATTAGAAGCGGGATGGTTAGTAGGTTGAGGGAGGTTCTCCTTCCCCTCTACTCTGCCCTGATGAGACCACATCTGGAACATTGTGTCCAGTTCTGGGCCCCTCAGTTCAAGAAGGACAGGGAACTGCTGGAGAGAGTCCAGTGCAAGGCAACAAAAATGATCAATGGAGTGGAGCATCTCCCTTATGAGGAAAGGCTGAGAGAGCTGGGTCTCTTTAGCTTGGAGAAGAGGAGACTGAGGGGTGACCTCATTAATGTTTACAGATATATAAAGGGTGAGTGTCATGAGGATGGAGCCAGGCTCTTCTTGGTGACAACCAATGGTAGGATAAGGGGTAATGGGTTCAAACTGGAACACAAAAGGTTCCATTTAAATTTGAGAAGAAACTTCTTCTCAGTGAGCGTAACAGAACATTGGAAGTCTGCCCAGGGAGGTTGTGGAGTCTCCTTCTCTGGAGACATTCAAAACTCGCCTGGATGCCTTCCTGTGGAACCTCATCTAGGTGTTCCTGCTCCGGCAGGGGGATTGGACTAGATGATCTTTTGAGGTCCCTTCCAATCCCTAACATTCTGTGATTCTGTGATTCTGTGATTCTGTGAGCACCTGATATGTAACCTATGTTCAGGCTGAAGAAAAGAAGATGAAGTGGGGATCTAGTGTCTGTCATCTAATTAGAGGATAAAGAAAAGACTGTTCTTGGTGGTGCACATCTAAAAGACAAGAACCAGTGACCATAGGATGCAATAAAGGAAATTCAGATTAGATAAAAGTAAACACTTACTTCCCATGAGAGCAGTAAAGCGCTAGAACATGTTGCTCAGAGAGGCTCTGAAGTCTCCGTGCTTGAAGATCTTCACCACTTTACTTGGAAAATTCTCATGCAACCTGATCTAACTTCAAATGAACATCCAGCTTAGCAAATGGTCCTGCTCTGAACAGATAGTGATCTGGATAATATCCAAATGTCCAACCTAAACTGGACCAGAAGACCATTATTCAAGGACTACTTTCCATTCCCATTCTTACTGTAAGATGGTGTTCAGAGCAGATGATTATGTCCCTCTCCTACTGAAGTGCAAGACTTAGTCTTTTTGATTATAATGATAAATGTATTAAAAACAGTAATTATGTTATCATGCTAATAGAAAATAGACTGTGCAATGTCAAAAGCTAGCTGCACATCTAAGGTAAATGTAAATAAAATATAGGAAGAAACAAAACAAAGGATTATTTAGTCTTACAGTGCTCTGATTTTTTCAAGAAACATGTAGTATTTTTAACACAAATTAAAACAAGAAGTACCATGTTATTAATAAATTTCATTCTTAAATACAGCTCTGAATGGTAAGACTATTCCTGAATTTGAGACCCATTACATTTCACCTTGGAATGAGAATTTTTCTTAGATGTGCCATAACAATAGGATCTAACTAACAAGTTGTGTAATGATTCTGAATTTCTACTTTTTGGTGTATGGTTAAAAACAAGGTTCACCTACCTCTTTTTGCTCTGCATTTCAGTCGAAATCCTTTTGAATAAAATTAATTATCCATACTATGTAGCCATCACAATATATCTAACCTAACTTCAGGCTATTGTCTCTGAGAGAGCACAATTTGCACTTTTGTGTTAGGTAGTTACTGTAAACAGTCATAGGCTGATTGAACAGAAAGACATTCAGGATGATTTTATATTTTAATATAACCATTACAAATAGCTCCATTCTTTTTTTTTTTTTTCTTTTTCTTTTTTTTTTCTTTTTCTTTTGAGTTTAGTAATATTTTGCTCATGTGCTAGAAAAAAATGTCATTTATTTCCTCTATTATGAGAAAAACATGAGACTAGGTCTCATTTTCAGCACTGGCTTGAAACGGGATTTGAGCTACAGCAGTTCATAAATTATTTCATTTATATTTTATTCTGCTACATTGAATGGAACCAGCAACCTTTTTGGGGAAAACCTAGAAAACAGTCTCAGATGCATTACCTAGCTTATTACATTATAGTCTCTGTGGTTCAATGTTGTAACAAGAAATTGAAAACACCCAATCAGAATGCTTTAATTTGCTTTATTTTTAAAGAAATAATCTGAATTATTGATTTCAAGACCCCAATTATTTCTGGAGTTAAGTATTTTCTTTTCAATCCACAGAACACGGGAGCAGGCAGTTATATTCAGTAAATCTCTCAAATTTCATTTATGTTTCTGTTTATATGAGAACCACTTTCTATAAATTCTTCTGAGTACTTTTAACATGTGAGCCTATGCAATTCTGATACTGCTAGAAAGTGTTTTTTTGTACTAATGGTAAATGTCAGAAAGAAAATTTAAATCATTATACAAATTTTTCTTTACAAATAAAAATTTAAAATTTAACTAGGATAGAAACCTTAGAGAAAGAAAACCATCCTTTTTCAGATTTTTATTAAAAAGGGGGAGGGAAAGAAATTGTATATAAATCCTTCTTTGGGAGGAAAACAAAACAAGAATTACTAAGCCAAGTCTAAAGAGAGAAGGCAAATATACTGAAATGTGTATTCTGAAGTAAATACTTTATAATGATATCTGAAGTACAGTTGGACAGTATAGCAGTGGGTTCTCATCAGGAACCATCTACAAGTGGATTTATTAAAAAAAAAAAAAAAATTCTTCAAACATTTCTCTGTTTTAAACTAACCACATTGAGTACGTGCCTCTCTAGTAAACTGAGAGTGTCTCCAAGAGACAATTACTCTGGTCTGGTTTAGAGCTGATTCAAGATAATCCTAACTAGTACTTTAGGTCTGACTAAACTTCTCTTTTGAGATCCATTTCAGTTTTAGTCTCAGTATCCAATAGAAGTAGCCTGGGTGACTGTATCAGGCTAGACAGCCTAAATTAGGTGAACATATCTCAAGTTCTATTTGCTCTGTTTTTCATTTACTTACATTTCTATTTAAATTTCTTGGGTGATCCAATCAGAAAACAATTTTGAGGTAGTATAACCTTATCCATAATCTGGGATATTGTGGATATTTAGTGTACATTTTTAGTGGTATTAACAATTTTTCAACTCTTCCAGCCCTTGAGAGAAGGATATGCTTAAGTGTAAGGCACTGAATTCACACTCAGAAGGTCTGAGTGTAAATTATCAGCTATGCAACATCTTGTTTATAGAACCTTCAAAATCTTGTTTAACTTCAATTCAAGGATGTGATATTTGAGATAGGAATATTACCCATTCTTATTAAAATTTAGACTCTGAGTTCAACAGTGTATGAAGCGAGCATTTTGTTAGTGTCCAGATCCTGTGAGTTCAGTGTTCTTGACACTGATTTTGTTTGAAACATCTTGTTGCTAACACTATACAGGTAATACTGTCATTATAACACAAAAATATAAATACTGAAGACAATAAAACTTTTTAATAGAAAACCTAAAATACACAGGTAAATAAAAATCACTATTTAACAACAAATTGTGACTACAAAGAAGTGGGTTTTTTTTTCTGTTAATATTTATATTTATACATAAGAAATATAAATTTTTCAAGCAGGGAGTTTTCTATATTTTTGTTTTCTTTTTTTTTTTTTTTTTTCCCTCTTGCTGATGATATTTCCTGTTATTATAAAATAAATATTATCCTCAAGCTTATTATCCTCAAGGAAAGAAACATGGAGTTGTAAGCTCCTGCCTCACAAATTTACCCTACAAATGTCAGCAATGTTTATCTATAGAATGAAGAACAGATAATGTAACCATTTTTTACTTTACCCAGATTAACAGACTGTTAATGCAGCCTTGCAGCTAAAGTTTTCTTTGAGTAATGATATTATTTGTGAGTTTTTCAATTAATTGATCAATTCCCTCTCTTTTTTTTTTTTTTTTTTTTTTTAACTTGTTGGGTTATACTTATCAGTTAGTGCAAACTTTCAGTTAATCTCTTCCTGCTATCTAATCACAAATATTATTGAACTACTACCCTGTTGCCTGTCGCATGCTATTAATCCTGTATATTAATCCTGTAAAAACCTGCCTCTAAGCTCCCTCTCTTTTAGAAGTAAAACAGTAGATAGGATGCCTGGGCCTACATTGGCACTGTCGGGTACTACTATGTATTCTTAATTCTTTAATTTTTTTTAATTTTTTTTTATATTGGCTATTAAATTACGTACTAAATCATAGAATCATAGAACGGTTGGAACAGACATTTAAAGATCATCTAGCCCATTCCCAGATCAATGAACAGCGCCACCTTCAACTAAGTCAGGTTACTCAGAACCTCGTTCAACCCAGCCTTGAATGTTTCCAGGGATGAGGCATCTACCACCTCTCTGGGCAACCTGTTCCAGTGCTTCACCATTCTCATAATAAAAAATTTCATCCTTATATTTTGTCTGAATCTACCCTCTTTTAGTTTAAAACCATTACCCCTTGTCCAGTCACTACAGGCCTTGATCTTTCTTAATAAGTCCCTTTTATATATGGAAAGGCAGATATAAGGTCTCCCCAGACCCTTCTCTTCTCTGGGCTGAACAAACCCCATTCTATCAGCCTTTCTTCACAGAAGAGGTGTTTCAGCTCTCTGATCATTTTTACGGCCCTCCTCTGGACTCTCTCCAACACGTCCATATCTTTCCTGTATCAGGGACCCCAGACCTGGATGCAGTACTAGAAGTGGAATCTCTATGCCAATCTTATGCACATATGGTGAGACACTTACTAGCAGTAATACATGCTATTATTCCAGCTCTAGCAGTCTTACCCAGTGAGAAACTGAGTTATGACTGGCTGCATCTGTGGAGAGGTGATATTCCTGCAGCCTCACATTTTACTTCTGTGTCCATTATAAACATGATTTTCATAAATCTAGCCCTGTCTGAAGCGACCAGAATCCAGTGAACTTGCCAAAACTGTCACCTCAAATGTGAGCAATTCTCAAGTAAGTCATTGAGGCAGTTGTCACTGCTCTGCCAAAGGGAGATTTCCTTTATTTCAAAAAGGAGTTGCAGTTCTCTTGATAAATGATGATGTGGCCAATGTACATCCTGATGAATATACATATCTCAACTATCACCTTATTCCACCTCTTTTCTATGCCCTCTATTCCTCCTTTTCTGGCTATTTCATTTACAGTCTTCACATAGTCCAGATTTTACACCTTCTATCATGACTCAGATGATGTTTAGAACAACTCTTTATTTCCAAAAATCTCCAGTTTTTCCATCATTTCAGAATCACCAGAATACCCATATTTTTTAAATATGAGTTTAATTTGACACAAATCAATAATCAAATCTATGATATTAAAACCTTTAAAGTAAGACTTCTTACTTCTGTTCAATAGAAGCATTGAGTTGTTGATAAACAGGCCAGAATTTCTGACACTGGTTATTATGCAATCCCAAATTGTAGGCATCAAAAGTCATGTTTGCAATTTATTACATTGGTGATTGTTCCAGTTCAAGCTGCAAAATGAGGAATGGAGATGAAGCATCCAACCGTGTCTGAAATTTTTTGTATATGTAATTTCTAATACTCAGGACCTAAACAAGTTTCATTTAGAAATATAACATGGTACTCATATCAGATATTTCAAAGTTCAGCTGAATTAGTAAGTTACAATTTTAGTAATGATAAAGCAAATAAAGGTCTTGTATTAGTTGCCTTTAAGATTTTGAAGAAAAGTACAGAACACCACATAGCACCTGGACTCAATTCACAAGTAGTAGGATGATGACTGATGCTTGCTACATCTTTCAAGCTGTAGTCACACTACTTCCTATATCCTAACACCTTGTTATAACATTTCTCTTAATATAGAATTGCTCAAGACTTAAGATGTTAAACAGACATTCTTTTTAACCTCTGACCAGAAATACAAAACTACCTACAAGGAGTTAGAGTATATTTATTATCCCACAGCAGACTACCCAGAGTTTTCCAGGATTTAGATATTTGCAAGGCTTGTGAGTTACAAAACCACCCCTGGTACTACATTTCATTTCATAAGAAATAATGTTTCAGTTTAAGATATAAGTGCTCACTCATACGCATTAGGTGGGAAATTCTTTTAGTGTATTTTGTTATGCTGGTCTTGAAAGTCCATTTGCCTGATGGCAAAAAAATGTAAACTTGTTATAGAGCAACACAGGTGTGAAATGTTATCATGACTGTAAATGATGCCAAGTACCACAGCTATTCTTTTTTCAATGAATTAATGTCTACCATTTTTTGTGAACCTACCCCATAATTCTCAAGGAGGTGGAGCAAAGGCAGATGTCAAAGAAATATAGATTTAAGGGCTATTTGTAGGTTACTTTCAAAGTGTTACTGTCACTCTTTCTTTAGGCTTTGCTTTACCTGTAACAGAAATGTCTTGGTGGTCAAGCAGCTATTTCCTCCATTCTGGCTCTTGACTATTTATGCACCTACACTATGGAAGACTGAAGTACATATAAAATCTACAGAATAGTTTTCCTCATACAATCATGACATATTGGAAGCATTTCTTAGGTTTCATGCTTTTTAAGTACTCTTTCTTTTCTACTTCTATAAAATATTTTTCCCTTTTAACTTTCTTATCCAGTTAGTACTGTCTTGTTCCTGTTTTAGAAATTAATTACAAGCAAAGAACTGAAGTAGGGCATTTTCATTCCTGGGACTAACAGTGAAATTCTTCTTGTTATTCCTTGGGAGATATCTCTACAGACCAAGCAATCCTGACAGAGCACAGATTGCTTGGAAGTGTGAGACAGATCCATTCAGTGATTTGGATTATGGACATGGAAGCCTTATTTGGCATCCCCCTTTATTTTCCTTTCTCAATGTACACTTTAATGCGCAAGCATTAATTTATGGTATACTCTAGGCATCAAATAAGGAATATTAATTTCCTACATTGTTCAAAATAAAATGCATTAACAGGATAAGCCCCTGGATGGACAGAAAGGAGGGAAAAAGGAAAAAAGGACAAAAAGACTCAAGTGTGAGTTTTTTGTTGTAATATTCACACATTAGGCAGGCTGCTGTAGTTCATGCATATATATCAATAATCTACAATAGCAGGGTAACAAATTCCAATTTGCAGTCTCAGTTTCAGCAATCTGAGGCGGCTGAAAAAAGCTACAAGATAAACTGCCTGTGAAAAAGTAAAATTTTATACAGTACAGAGATGTTAAACAGGCAGATTCTAGTGAAAAGATATAACTTAATGATTTAGGGTTTTTGCTTTGTGTGTGTTTGTTTGTTTTGATTTGTTTTTGTTTGTTTGTTTGTGTTAGTTCGGAGTTTTTTCTATGGTGAAATAAAAATGTGTCAGGAGCTATTACAAGTGTGTTTAAACACTTAAATCAGGCAGATTCAGGTATTTAGTTTTCCAAGAAAGCTCTAGTCAGGGCATATTTCACTCGTGAAGAACACTGTTTAAGCCAGGCATACAAGAAACTGGAAACAGCGAGACTATATGCCTCAGTAGTGAAATTCTTCCAAATAATGCACTCAGCACTGTCAATGCCTGCACAAATAAAATGCCACTAGCTATTTCCCATTATCTGTAATAGAGTTCTTGCTCATTCTGTCAATGTGCAAAAAAACACTTGATACACACACAAATACCACCATGTCCATTCATCTTGCTCACAACAGTGTCACAACTAGGCTTCTATTTATTGGTCACACTATAAGGGAAAAAAAATCAAGAAACTACATCACTGCTTCAGACAGAAAGATGTAAAATCAGAGCTTTTATACTTCTAGTTAATCTAAAAGACATTTTAAGCAGTACTCTGAGAATTTTTAGATGTGTTTCCCTCCCATAATTACTTTTTTTTTTCCTTTTCTTTTCTTTTCTTTTCTTTTCTTTTCTTTTCTTTTCTTTTCTTTTCTTTTCTTTTCTTTTCTTTTCTTTTCTTTTCTTTTCTTTTCTTTCTTTTCTTTTCTTTTCTTTTCTTTTTTTTAAAGCACTTCACCTCTCGAAATATTTTAATCAGAGGGATATAGAAACATACTTTTCTTTCCTTCCTTCCTTCCTTCCTTCCTTCCTTCCTTCCTTCCTTCCTTCCTTCCTTCCTTCCTTCCTTCCTTCTTTCCTTCTTTCCTTCTTTCCTTCTTTCCTTCTTTCCTTCTTTCCTTCTTTCCTTCTTTCTTTTTAAATGAAGAGCAAAGGTATTTCCTAAAGATACTGGTGGGTAGTAGTTTCTATGCATATAGTTTCCATAGCAAACAAATCTTACTTGGATCTACGATACAAAAAGTACTACCAGACAGAGAGTGTAAGAGTTTTGTATATAACTAAAGTGCATCTTTTTTCAGATAATTTTGTTTTAAGTCATCCTTTCCCACAGTGAGCCTGCTTTACATAGAGAGGAGGCACAGCCCTCTTCTACTGCTCAAAATTTAAACTGATTTCCTACAGAACTTTATAATAAATATTGTTGAAGGTTTATGATGTTCTACAGTGTTCAAAGCTAGCTTAGATTTTGGAATTGTGAAGCTTCAGCTTTTGCTGGAAGAGTTGTACAGTTAAAAATCTCCAGTTTACCTGTGATCAAAGCACTGTTTATTTTTCTAGTAAAACTTCATTATTAAAACTACTTTTCATAAGGTAAGGTCCTAAAATTATATTGAAAGTACCATATATAATTCTACAGAAAAAAGGAGAAAGTTCATTTTCTTTGTTTAAATGGCCTAAACACTGTGTACTTGTGATGTATTTCATTAAGGGGAGTGGAAAAGCAGTTAAATATTATTAGTAAAGCATACTGAAGTTCTAGAGGGATACATAAATGTTAAGTATTTTTATACAGCATTCAAGTGTTGAACTAGCCATGTGTAGATCATTGTGTAGGTTGTCCCACTTTTTCCAGCCTGTTAAGTTACAAAGGAAAAATAATGTTATCCAAGGTTGTGTGGCAAAATAACACTGGGCAGAAAAGAGAAAATTACAGTCAAACTCAGAAGTAGCAGTGGCAGCTTGTACACTGTGATTAGCATGTTTTGTCTGAATATTTGTTCAAAAAGGAAATATTTTAAGCTACCCAATGGGCATATAGAAAAAAAAAAAAAATCAGTTTTCCTTTTGACTAAAATAAAATGCATGAAACCTAAGACCCATAATGTCAACACAAACTCCTCCTGTTTCTCATTCTAAGTTAGCTGAAGTCTCTGATGGACAGATACCGGTTGCATTAAGAAACTTTCTGGAACTTGTAAACAGGGTAAACTTCCTGTGTATCTACAGCCACTGTTACACATGTACTTCCATTCTAAAGTGTAGCTACAAAGAGCTTATAGATAACCATTGTCAAATTTTCACTACTTCCTGTAATCATCTATTGTGTCAGTCTTGGATAGCTCACTTTTTGGTTGCACCATGCTAGGGAACTTTTGAAGTAGCAACACAACCAATTTTTGGTCCCAGCTGAATGCCTCGAGACTTCAAACGGTTAGGGTACTTTTTTTTCTGAGTAACAGTTTTTCCTATTTCAGTTGTTTATTGCCAAAATACCTGTGATACTGATCTTGCTCTATTCTTTATCTGATCAAAGATCAAGAAATATCACTCATCTCACAAGAAAGAATGATGAGCTATCAGACAGGAGGTTAGTGTGAGAAAGAAAAAGTTGATTTTACATAAAACTAAATTTGAGGTCCATCCCATAGCAGTGTGAATCTGGTGTACAACAGTGACAGTGAACAAAGGATTCTTGTAATCATTGAGAAGAAGCTGAGCTTCAAGACTGTGGGGCAGAGAAACTGAGATAAATGGAGCCTGCCAGTTGTGATATATTTTCCAGGCTCTGAGCAATTTAGCACTAACACCTATAAAATGTTGTTCAATATCCTAATTATGTTTTAAAGGATGACTGGAATCAGTTTAGCTTGTGTAGAAACTATGACCAGAGGGAGATTTTTTATTATTACTATCACACATGAAGCTAGTGCTCTACACACCATGATGTTTTGTTCTTTCTGGTTTTTTTGTTTGATCTATTATCATTTGATTATTTTGGGAGCAATTATATTAGCTATCAGTTATAATAATGTTTAATTATAAAACATAATTAGTCTTCTGCTAAACTGAAAATAAAAAAATCTATAACCTTGTTGTCTGTCATTATCGTGTATTGAAAACAAAATATCCTTGCCCTCCTTCTCCAAAAGATGTGGCCTATTGCTTGAGCACAGAAGTCTCTAACTGTAGCAATATGAGGCCTGTGACAGGTTGTGTGATGCTTTGTCTTGTATCGAAGTTACCTCAGATGGGGGAAAAACAAACTGTTCAAAGGAATTTTAATTCAAATTACTTTGGATTTCATTGCTTTGTGACCTTTAAATAGGTTTTCTTCCAATTAGGCTTTCATTCAATTGCAATATTACAGCTGCACCATGAGGAATGCTACCAGACAAATACTTTAGTGTTTCATGATGGAGCTTGTGTTGTATGGGTCCAAACTGAACATCCTGTGCAGCTGCTCAGCTCTCCTGAATTACCTTTTCAGAGCAGATAACTTGAGTCTCACTAATTCCAGCTCAGCCGTATAATTCCCAATAATTTCTACTCAGTTTTATAGTCTTTCCAATAAATAAAAAATGAAAACAATTGGCTTGGGAAGTTTACAAAGCATATGTTTACCATATTGTTGCCTATTTACTCAAATTAAGAGAGCCAAACAGCACAGAAAGCTGAAATTGAACAAAAATTGTTTTAGCTATGCATGGTTAGAAGCCAATTAACCAGTTCATCAACTTACTGTCTGGAGTATGCAAAATTCACATCAGCCATACCTTTAATGCCAGGAGAAGTCGCCTTTTTCTTCATTTACTGCTGCAATGATATTGTTAATCTGCCTTGGGACAAGGAAGTTTATTTTAAGAGTTTGTGCAGGCTCCATAATAGGGATTTCATAGGTAAAGAAAATTTGGACTGCATGATGGAGATGACAATGATTTTTATAACCACTGTAAATTATGTGACGTTGCTACATCCAAAGGACTTGAGGACACATGAAAATTTTCCTCCCCAGTCTGCTCTTACTGACTTAGGTGGATTCTAAGGCCAAATGATGCCTCATCAGTACCAGAGGTGGGAAGCTGCTGCAGTACTGTGTTACCAAATCTGCCCTGTAGTGACATTAAGAAGCTACTCTCCATATGGGCACACTCACATATGCTTGTGCATATGCATCTGCGCACACACATGCACGCACACACACACACACAGAGTGCTCACAGCCAGCCACATAGATCTACCCAGATGAAAATAAGTGCCTATCTCACATGAGCACAAACAGCAGCCAGCCATGTAAATATGAACAATAACAGCTGGCCCCATCCTGATTTCCATCTCCAGCTGATCAGGATTAGGAGTAGATGGAATAAGCAGAATGTATATGCATAAACAACACTGATATTTTCTGTAGCTGGTTCCCTAAACTTTGGTTTTCTTCAGTTGCTGGTCCACGGACCTTCATGACTTTCATAATAATGGTCCCACTCTAACAGCTGGCAAGTAGACCACTTGTTGCACAAGGGATGGTGAGACAAGTTCATATTCACAAACATTTATTAAAGGAATCTGTATAGCTGGTGGCATATATAAGATCTTATGATGAAAGTTACTTTTGTGGAAGAATAAAATAAAGAGAAGAGAAGAGAGGAAGAAGACAGAAAGAAGGAGGAAAAGGGAAAATTCTACAAGTGGCTAGACAGGAGTCACAGATATGTCTTCCTGTGGGTGTGGTTCTCTACAGGTATATAAAGTGGTGGTGTCTCAGATGATGATCATCACTTTTTCCATGGTTTTGCAATAGTATTATAGTTCTCATTAGAACTTACTCGTATTCTCTATTGGTTGATCTTGACTCTGGCACTAGTTGTAACATGTTAATTGGTATTGCATATTGACTGGCAGCTAAGTGTTTGCACCCATGTATTATTGGATATTATTTATCAGCCATTTAAATGACAATTATCTATTTTGTTATGCAGTAAGATTGATTTTATCTGCTGTAAATCTAAATTTGACAGAACAAGAAATGAAGGAAAGGTGGAAAAATATGTGATTCTGATGCCAGTGGCAGTCATGAAAACGTGAGAACCTGCCATAACCACAATTTCAGCCTTTGCAGGTGCAAGGCTCTGAGACCAATAGTGCCAGAATAACAGCAAAAGAACACAAAGGAAAACTACAGCAGCCAAATGAAAAGAGCTAGAAATAAGATGCCCTAAATATAATTGAGGCTTAGGCACTAAGGCACCTCAGCTCCTACGAGTTGTGACTCTATGTCGAGGATTTAGATTGCGTGGTGACAATAAAACCCTGGCAGATGTATTGTTAAACCCCTCTTCTCCCCCCCACTTCCCCCTTTTTGCCCCTCCCTCTCCCCCCTTTCCACTAAGGACAGGTGATTGGGAGGAAAAGAAGGACAGAGAGGAGAGTTAGAAAAAATTAAAGATGTTTTACTAGTGCTACTAATAAGAATAGAGAAAATAATACAAAATATACAAAACCAATCTTGAAAGTCTCAGCAACTGCAGAGCCAGCAACCAAAGTCCTGGATTAGACTCTGCAGCCAACCGGAGCTGGATTCAGTCTCTCACTAGGCCTCAGTTTGCAGGGACGACTAGCAAGGTCCTCTCCTAATGTCGGCCATAGGGAAAAGGGAAAAAAAGGACGAGATCCTCGTGTTCTCGCACTTTTACATGAAGTATTCATGTGAATGGAATGTTATACACAGTTAGTCAGTTTCTTGGTCACTTGTTTCTCGTCGTCCCTCTCGCGAGATGTCCATCCATGCTTATCAATAAGTTTGCATTCCATTCCTAGGTTTACCAAAACATGTATCTGGTTCTCCAGGAAAATGCAGTTAATATGAAGGCTTTAGCTGACAGGCAAAATTCACGGAAAGAGAAACTTGTTTTTAACAAAACCAGGACTCTCTACTAGCACAAATACACATACACAATACCTGTCTCTCCAGCTGTTTTTACACACTTGATTCAGTTGCTGGCAACCAGACCCAAATGTAAAAATAAAGAGCCAGAGCAAACAGACCCCAAACTGGCCTGAAATTCTCTAGCAGAATTCTCACACACAAGTAGCAGAGAGGGCACTTATACAGAAAATCATCAGTAATAAAGTTTGATAATAAGAGAGGACAAACTGAGGTGATCAGGCTCAAGGATCAGTCAGATAACCATACTGACCAGTGACCTGCTTATACACCACTGGCCATTTTCACCTATTTTTCTCTCTGTTTTCGCATACTTGTTCCTCCCTGATCCACTCCCTCCTCATCCCCAGCCCATGCCCTAAATATCCTGTACGTTTTTAAAATCCTAAAATTCTTTTCTTCCTGGATCCCATAATAAATCCTATTGTGCTGGTTTGAATGAAAATGGGTTAATTTTCTTCATACAGGTAGAATACCTTTCCTTTTCATAACTAGCATGCTCATTATTTGGACTTAGTTTGAAAACAAGAAGATAATACCCCAGCACAGAGCTAATGTTTTTAATTGCTCTGGTCTGAGAGCCAAGGACACTCTGAGCACTCCGCCCTCCGCATCGAGGATAGGGGGCAGAGATGGAGCAGAGCTTGACTGACATCCAGATTGAACAATAAGAGTATTCCATCCCATTGGCATCACACACCATATTTAAGGAGTCGGTCTCTTCCGCTTGGGCTCTCTGGTTTCTCAGGCACTTTCTCATGTGTGCATTGTTTTTCTTTTCTTTGCTCTTGTTGTTGGAGCCAGAGGAATCTTTGGTGCAGGAAGTTAGGCCTGGCTTTTTGCCATTTTGCAGAGGTCTGTGGGCTTTTCTGCCTTTTTCCTCTCTTTTCTTTCTCTGGCATTGCCTATTTGGACCAGTTGTGGCTTGCTGAGACTGACTGCTCAGTTGTGGACAGAATTCATGAGGAATTGCCTTGAGTATCTTTTATTTCTATTTTTTATATATATATATACCAGTCGTGTATTAGTATTTTTTTATTTTATTAAACTGTGTTTATCTCAATCCAAGTTTCTCGCTTCCCTTTTGATTCTCTCACCTGTTGCGGGGGGGTGGGGGGGTGAGGGGTGGGAACATGGAGGGAGCGGCTGTTGTGGTTGCATTGCTAGCTTGGGTTAAACCATGACACTGATACACATTGAGGCAACAATTCTGCTTTGGTTTGCATGGTCTTATGACTCAAGTTTATCTCATTGACACATCTTGTTGGTCTTCATTGGTCTTTGAATAGCTGGTTCAGTCTTCCCCATTTCACTGTTTCCTCCTATAATTACAATTTCCTCCTATCATTGTTTATTTCCCAATTTTCACCAGGCTCTGTGTGTTTAATGTCTTTACCTTTTAGTCAGATAATGAAATAATGTTTAATGAATGTTTGATCAAAAGTTAGTCACAAAAGTTCATACACATGATAATAAATTATTTGTGTGGAAATGCTATATTCTGTAGAATAAAAGAAGAAAAAAAATATACAATTGGAAGTAAATATTTCTTGCAGAGGACACCACATTTGTAGAACTGCTAGTACTTATATATTACTTATGTTCAGGAGCAGCCTTACTGCAAAACCTTGCTGACCATATAAATTACTGATTGAACAAATGTGTGACAATCCAACATTGTGAAATGATTGTTGGAAGCTTGAGCACCAAGGCAGACTTGAGAGCAAACACATATGGAGGCTGAATGGGCCTTAGTTCTTTTCTGTTAGACTTGATGCTTCCCTTTATGTTGTCTCCTGTTCAGCTTTTCACATACATCATATGATCCATACTAGAAAGAAAACCCCTCAGAATTGTCCTTAAAAGTTCATCTCATGCATCATTTCAGTATCACAAACAGTGACAACCTATTCAATGCACTGCTGTGGTCCCATCGCTTTCTTATACTGTTTTTCTAAGAACATTCTAAAGTAGCAACAGAATAGAGGAAACGTCCTAGAAAATTGACAGGTGTACGTATGTGCAGAACTAAAAGGTACAAAAGCAAGCAGTAAACTTGATAACTGCTATGGCAAACATAAGTTCAAAGAATTAAAAGTTATAATATTACCTAAATAATCTCAAGATTTTAAAATAATAATTTGATTTTACTTCTGTTTTCACATATTTTAGGATTAAAATTATCTTTATCCTCTGAAAATATTTTGTCTTTTGAAGATAAATAAATAAGCAAACAAATTAAATGTAAGACTTTCACACCTAATTTGAAAACTTCAGTTGCAGTGTTGGAACAGACATTAATGTATTTCTAATTGACACATAGTGACTGGGAATACAATGGGGAAATAACTTAAATATTTAATGTCACCCATTTAAGAAGGAGTCTGTTTAATGGACACTTTTGAAATAGGCAGGTAACACATGAACAATGCTGATTTTGGATTTGTAGATTAGGTCTTCAGGAAACAGTGGATCCACCAAATTCTTAAAAGGTTGTTATTTCCATTTTTTTTTTTTTTTTTTTTTTTCTTTTTGCTTAGGAATGCCATTCATAACAAAGGATATTTTCTTCACATGCACTTATAAATATAATTTAAGATCCAGTGAAACCTTACATGATAACACTTAAACAGTGTTTGAAAGCTCCGTAACTTACAGGGTACCACTGTGAAGTTGTGTACAGGAGGAATCCTCTGGTTGTGATGACTAGAGAAGGAAAAACTGCTGAGACCTGCTAGTCATGGAGGGTGCTCTAACTCTGAGAAGTAGTTTGAGAAAACATTGTATATCTAAAACTTTATTTGGCTATTTTACTAAGGTGAGCGTTTATTTGTTGGTTGTTTGGTTTTTTATTTGTTTTGTTTTCTTTAATTGCTGCTGCTTTGAAAGTCATGATACCCAATAATCTAAAATGAACCCAAGTTCAACACTACAGCAGCAGTGTGGATGTTATTGATGATAAAGATATGTGTGTATATATATATATATAATTTAAAAAATGTATATATGTAGTCCGCTCAAGGATTACTTTCCAATGCAAATATTAGCCAATTTGTAAGAGACTGTGTTCCCAAAGCAATTTCAACCACTCTGCAGAGCTGAATAAATTTATCTGTATCTTCTAGTATTCAGTGACTGCATCATAGCGCAGAAATAGCTTTCAAAGAGTCTCCAGCTTCTACTCTTTTATTCTATGAAAAACAGCTGAAGTTGTATTCCTTACGAAAACATTACTGGTGGTAGCATTAAGATTAAATATGTTAATCCAGAATGCTACAGTCTGGACACCTACATCTTATAATGCAGTTTATGTAACTACTGTCTACCCTATCTGAATTTGAATACAATGTCACTCCTAATACACCTGACTCATCATTATACTTAGCTCTGCAAACTGTGTTGGAAGTTAATCTGCATCCTGTCACAAAAAAAAAAAAAAAATACAGTAATGGAAATAAGCAACTAATACAGAGGAAGGAGTTAGAATCTGGAATGAAGATGAATAAATATTTTAGTTAAAAAACATGTTTTTTGTTTGTACTCAGAAAAAAGGAGGATCACCTGCTATTTCGGATACCTTTTCATTGAGTTGATCAATACAGCTTATTACTCTAAATCAATTTGTATATTTATCTCTAATCATAAAGATATCTTTATATATTAAGCTTATGAAAGTCTGGACTCCTTTTTAAACTCCATGTTGTTTCCATGTGCAGTAAAATGGAGGATAAATGTTTTTGTAGCCAAGCCATGAGATTGTTAAATATTCACAGAATCGACTGGGCTGGAAAAGACCTCAGAGATCATCGAGTCCAATTCTTGGTCCAACTCTAGTCCGTTTATTAGATCATGGCACTAAGTGCCATGTCCAATCTGAGTTTAAAAACCTCCAGGGAGGGCGAGTCCACCACCTCCTTGGGCAGGCCATTCCAATGCCTGACTACTCTCTGTAAAGAATTTCTTGTTTCACTGTTCAATAGTTCCATTATATAAGTTATAAAAATGTGTGCCATCGGTCTTGCAAACACTATGTTATTATATTGAAAGTTTGTGGAACAAGAGAAGACTAGAAGAGATTCAGTATATAATCAAGTAAGTTGAAAATTTATGACAATTTTTTCTTTCTGTGCCTTATATTTATTCTTTACTAAAGCCATGATGAAATTTTTCAGTTACTTATTCAAAATACTTGCATGTTTAATAAAATCTTACCCCTCATTTGCAAAGCCCTGGTTCTACCATCAGTTCTGAACCTTAGAAATAAATTACAAAAAAACCAAAACAAAACATTTAAACCAATCCACAACATGAGAGAATTTAACCGTGCTTAAGCAACAGATTTCAGTAACAAAATATTGCAGATGTTCAGTCACTAAGTACTTAGATGATTCATCTGACAGTTAAGAGGGAACTCTTAAATATTCAACCAGTATCACATTTTCCTCCTTTCTGAAATACTTCATTAACTCACAAATGTGCAATAAGAGCTACAAGAGTTCTTTTTGATGTACTGTATTTCATCTATTGATTCTGGCCTATTATTAAATATAACAAGAACAACTGATTAAGAAGTTTGGATTAAAAATATCACAAAGTAATTTTGGTAGATTTCACTTTTTAAAAATCTCTTTGCAAAACATCCCAACGAGATCTATGACATTGACAAATTCGTTTCTGTGTCTTCTCAGCTGGAATAAAATGACAGAGATCTCAAAAGTTCACAAAAAAAATATGTTCCAATAAGGCTTTCAACCTTGGAGCTCAGAGCTAGGTTTGACTAAGCTTCCAGTGAATAACAAAGTGTAGATCTTTTAATGTTTATAATTTTAGGTTTTAATTTTAATCTATCCACCTACTTACAAGATGGGTCCCCTCTTTGAATCTGTCATCCCAAGTGGACACTGTAATAATTTCATCCCTATTTAAAACCATCTTATGTAGTAAACCTCTCTCAGTAGGCCATGCATTTCTTCATTAACTATTAACTTGAGTGTGCTTGCAAAATGACAGACTGGCAGTGGCAGGTATCCATGTTTTTCAACAGATATGTGAAGATCAGACTTGCTCACTAAGTAGGTTAGATAACCATTGTATTTTATCATTGAAAGCCAAATATCCCAGTGTTTAGCAGAAATTACTCCCTTTGTCTAAATGGCTCCCATTTCACCATTTTCTTTAGGAGAAGATACTACTTATGAAGCAGTTACACCCTCATTGCATACAAATGAACAGCTGTCATGGGGAGTAGCTATAACCAGCCATAATGGAAGGAAGCATCATGCTAACTTCTAGATAAAATTTTATGATATTAACCACATTTACTAAGCCAAACTTCTAGATATGGTCTAGAGGAGGGGCGTCAAACTCATTTTCATCAGGGGCCACATCAGCTTCACAGTTGCCTTCAAAGAGCCAAATGTAATTTTAGGACTGTATAAATGTAACTCCTCCTAAAATTACATTTGTCCCTTTGAAGGCAACTGCAAGGCTGATGTGGCCCCCAGTGAAAAATGAGTTTGCCATCCCTGCTCTAGAGTTTCAGTGTCAAAACTGTCTGTGGGGTTCCTGTCCAATTTTGGACTCAGGAAGGTTTCAAAATAATCCCAAGAGAGAGATTAAGAAACAAAGAAGGTCAGATGCTGCTAAACAATCTATTCTATTTTTATCCCTAAAGCCAGAGTGACAGAGTAAGGTGGGAGGTGGAAATTAGGAGGAAAGTTAAGCAAGCATGAGAGAAGATAAGCAAGAGATAAGCAGTAGATAAGGAAGAGATAATCAGTAGATAGTGTCTGCCAAGGATCCAAACACCATCTTCTATAGGGCAGCTCTCAGGTTTCAGGCTTTGGTAGCACTGGCAGTTTACAGGTCTCAGGTCCTGGTAGCTTAGGGAGTTCACAGGTCTCAGGTCATGATGGTATCAGAGTCCAGGTCCCAGTAGTGTTGGCAGTGCTCGGGTCTCAGGTCTGCTGGTCCCAGGTGACAGGTTTTGGTCCTGGTGGTGGCAACACTAGCAAGTGGCAGTTGGTGGCGAATGTTGCCTGAGCACAATGCAGGCTTGGTCCTAGAGTTTGGTGGCTGATATCACTAGAGCTTTGTTTGAGCTTACACAAACTTCAAGGATTCTTTGAGTTTTAGCAGCTCCCTGTAATCACACATTTTCTGCTTTAACTCATTGTATTTAAGCATTTACACCAGGTCCTACTAGGCAAGCAGTGTGAGCAAGCAGTTTTCTGTCTTGTTTCTTCAGAACAAGCAGGACTTGAGCATATTATTTCAGCCAGCAAACTTTGAGACAATAATTCAAAATATCTCAGCCTTCTACACTTACGCCATGTGTTAAGAACCACTGTCTCTCACACACACTCACACAGTATGCTGAAACCCACCATCAAATCCCAAAAAGAGTATATTCTATATTCAGAATATATAGAAAAAAATTCTGCCAACTGCAAAAGAGTGATCTGTGTCAGAGTGAGAAAGTCAGGAATACAATTTTTGAAGTATTACTTTAAAGGGATGTTTTCAAAAAAGCTAGGTTACATGTTGGCACTTAAATTAATATTCTCACTGTATTTCAGTTCAAGTGCTGTATTAAAAGAAAGAGCGTTTCAGCACTCTTAATACATTTTCTTCTAAGCTCTCAAATTAAAAGATGACGGGGTTTAGACTTCTATGCTGTTTGCCAATACTAATTTTTTCCCATTCAGATCTCTACTTGGCAAAAAAATTCCACAAAACCCATAGAAAACATTAGTTCTAACAACAGGTTTGCTTGTACAATAAATATTTGTTGAGGATTGTAAGAGGATATTTAGAAAAAAATAACAAACCATACATACCTCTTTGGAGAGAAGTGATTTTTGACTATAGGTTTTTGGGGTTTTTTTAACTGATGCTCTGCTTTTTGGAAAAAAGTTACTCAATTGCAAGTTTACTTGAGGTAAGTTACCATTAAGGTCATTTCTTTAGTACAGTAATTCACAGAAATACGCTGTTATATTACAGTACATACAACATCTTGGTTCTTCTTTGTCTCATCAACCCATCATATCTGTAGAGAAGGAAAAATAACTCCTACAACTCTGAAATGAATTAGATTCATAATCCTGTACTAGAAAAATATTCTACAGTTTTGATGCTAAAAGAGATTTCAACAGTTTTGAAATACACACCTGGAGTGATAATCGAACAAAAAAGGAAGTATACAAGCTAATTTAAGTTTGAAAATTTTAAAAATATTATTATTACATTTTTAAACAAAACTTCTTAAATCTAGAGGGTAGTCTTGATTTTTCTATGAGGACTGCACATACAGAACGACCTTTGTGAATTATCTTCCAGAGGCTATAAAGAAGATAACATGGAGGGAACTGACTGAGTAACCAAATATTATTTGTAATCTAGACAATTAGATGATTAAAATAATCTCAATATATATAAACTGTCTAGGTTACACCCACCTGAATCTGTGTGAAAAATGAGATGATAATGGAATATTGAACCAAATAGACCTGAAACATAGAAGCACCTCATTCCTGGTGACCTGAAGTAAAAATAGGGCCAGTTTGCCTTTGATATGCTGTTTCTTCTGCTACTATATCTGAATATCTCTGAATATATTTTGTCATTTAGAAGAATTGTTTAGAGAAAGGAATCAGCTGAATAGTGTTTGTTGACAGTATGCAGGAGGCAGCTAGAGATGCTGTTCTGCATTTAACAACATCTTGCACACAGCTGTGAACAATTGTAACCATGCCAAGCAGGCTGTGGAGATACCATTTGAGGAGGAAAAAAATAGCCAGCTTATATTTAGAATCATAAATCTTGAAAACAGCAACAGGAATAATGCAAAATTATTTTCTGAGTTTTTACATGATGGACTTTATCTTTCTATTTTACCCATATTGGTTTCAGAAGCTGGAAAAAATATTGTAAAAGGAACACTGCATTAAAAAAAAAAAAAAAAAAAAAAAAAGAGAGAGAGAGACAAAAATGCTTTCCCTAATACTTCCTTCTATCTCTACACCATCTATTTTAATTGCTACAATGCAGACAGTGAGCATTTGCATGAGACTGAAACTGTCCCCTGCTGTTAAGAGGGTGGAACACCAATATGAATGCAGAATTCAAATTTATAATCAGTTGTAAATTTAATGCCTTCAATTCAGACAGAAAATATAACCATTTTCACTTTAAGTGTTCTCTCTACCACTTCCATATATACTGATGATATGCAGAACTTAAATAATTTTTTTTTCTTGTAGTAAAAATTATAGTGTTTGCTCACACAAAACCAGCCTTTCACCTGTCATGAAGGATCCCTAATATACTCTGACTACTACTTTTGTTACTTTTTCCAGAGGTTTGGCAGACATGACCATGTTCTTGCAGACCAGCATATACAGATGAAGCAGCTATTCTTTTCAAAAGTAACTGGTTTAGAAAGACTACCAAACTCTTTTAGCAGAAACACTGAAACAAACTACCTGAGTGGTCTCCATGAATTTCAGTGACAAACATTTTGTTTCTCTTATGTGACCATTTTGTATCAATACAAAAATATTAGTTATTAATAAAAAAAAAAATTATATATATATACATATATATATATAAGTAGCTTCAAGAAACAGAAAAATTTCAGGGGATGCTACCTTGAAGAGAAGATTTTCAGAGTTTAATTTCTTGGCACAGTAACGAGACTATTGCTGACAGATATAGTTCTTACGTGTGCTACCATAATTGTTTTATCTCATATCTTGGTTTAAAAACCAAACCAAACCAAACCAACCAACCAACCAACTAAAAAACCCAAAAAAACAACACCAAAATGCAACCACCAACAACTTTTTCATTGATGCAAAAGAGCCTGTCCATGAGTCAGTTCAGTTTCACAGATTCTTGAAGAAAAAGTTAACAAAAATTACCTATAAGAGCCCTTGTGCATTCTGTTACTGAAGAACAGTTTTGGTTTTCCTTACCATTTCCAACACAAGTATATGCAGTGGAAGCTTTGATATACTTCGTGCTGATGTTTCATCCTAGAGAACCGCAGAAAAGGTCAAGACAGATTTGAAAAAATCAGAAAATACAAACCCAATTAGAGCTGGATGAGGTTGCTTCTGACTTCACTTGTAAGAAATCTCTGCTTAAGTCCTTGGTATCTTCCTCATTTATTGAAAAGGAAAAGGAGAAAGAAAAGCAATACTACCTGTGATCCAAAATTAATTTTCAGAATTCAGCTTGGGGCAACAACCCAGATATCTCCTTCCCCAGGGGCAAATAGTGCCTTTTATTAAATTAAGAAGGAAAAGTGATTGAATTATAGTTTTCCTCTGGTTTTGTTTTAACTGCTAATTATGTTAGATGACTGATGACATCATCATGGATATGTTGTAGGATTTTCCTAAGGAAGCAGTCATTTCCAACTATAACACTCATCATTATTTCTTATGTATATAGAAGATCTTGTTAACAGGTCCTTATTTAATTGTCATTGAGCATTTTGTGGATTTTTAGGGCTTCTTACACTGTTCTCACTGAGCACACACTTTTATGAAGCTTTGGTTTCGTAAAAGTATCAGCACATTCTTGTTATTAATTATTTGCTATTTTCTGCATTAATTAATGTCTATGTAGTGTTGTCTCAAAAATATTAAGTCAGTGATGCATTTCACCTGATTTTATCTGTCTACGGGTTCTACACCTAAAGCTGAGCATGCTACTCAAGATTCATTTTATAATCATTGTAGAGAAGCTTCCAACTCAGCATGGCTTCCTGTAGTATTCTTCAGTGCACAAGTGGCATTTTGTTGAGGTGCTAGACTATTTCATGCTGCAAAAGTGTCAGTGCTTGATTCTAGGTGCTGCTTGGAAAGGAATTCTGTTGTACATTGGATAAGATGGTGATAAACATTGATTTGGACATCCTGACATTCTTCTTGTGCCTTCCCTACTTGTGTTATCCTCTTGGAATTGAAATGCAGATTTTCCTCATTTTATTTTCCTTATTAACTCACACATTGGCATGGAGCTAAGAAGCCTCTTTGATTGTTGTTAATCAAAAAAAATAGTAAAAAAAAAAGCCACTATTAGCCTAAACGATGCTTACCCAATAAAAATAATTTGGTTTAGCACTAGAATTCGCACTGGCAGTATCAAATGAAGATCTTAAAGGAGAGGAGAATGAAAGCCAACTTCTGAATTTCCACATTTGTCAATACTATTTTTGAAGCTTTGCCATTGCTACACAACACCCATTACAGACTACAATCCATTTTTACCCCTGTGCTTCACTTAACCTCTGTACTTAGGATTTTTTGCTTAAGGACAGGAACAATGATAATCTATAGTTCTGTGGCTTTCTGACATGTTGTCGGTTAATGCCAGCAAAGAATGCTGAAGACTGGAAGCATTAAGCTTACAGAGAGGTCGGACTGAGAGATCTTCATTCCTGATATAATTGCTATAAGACACTGATATCTCTGTGGTCACCCTGAGGAATTCTGACAGGAAACGCAAGCGGATTGAGTACAGGAGAGGAAAAATAATTCAGCATTTGGAAGTTCAGCATCAAGTCTGATATAAAAGTAAGTCCAATGATTACTATTATACCAGATACAAGCTAATATACCATCTGTATGCAGAAATTTGCTGCTTCTGCATCATTGCTTTTTCATTCAAACAGAGATAATGACATTGTTTAATGATGATCTTCATGCCACAGAAACATTAATCTGCTGGCCACAAAAAAAGAACCAAAAAACAACACACCCTCTCTCATCACTTAAGGGAAAATGGACAATTTCCTCAAATATGACAAAATGAGTATTTACAGCATGAATATGCCTATTATGTATATCACAGAGTCTATTGGCTCTTATGAAGAGTTTATTTTTAATATTTTTATTGAAAGACTGTCAAATGCTTTGTTTTATAAACTACGAAATAATCTAGTTTGGATAGGTCATCCATAAAACAGATTGTGAGCATTTTATTTTAATTAAAAGGATCAAAGCTGAATTGGGCAAGCCTGCAGAGAGCTGGTCTCCTCAAATGGAATCCACCTGGCTTGTGAAGATAATACCTGGACAGGCACAATCAGAAATCTGAAGTATCTATTTTTTTGGAGGTTTTAGCACCTCAACAACCTAAAATGTCTAATTTTTATGATAGAGTCTGTTTTTCAGCAGTTTGAGGTCTAAGAGATATTCAATAAACCCTTTCTTTTTATGCCATGTAATGAAATTCATTAATAAAAGACCTAGAAATGTGTTGGCCCAAATGAATATAAATATATATGGATTTTTATTTAAATACCTTTAAATATGTTGAAGTATCTATCACTAAGAAAAAGCAGTGATCACATCAGTGAACTGAAAAAAGATGCATTTTAACTTTATTTCCCCAACTTCTAGGCCAGATTCATCATGAACAAAAATTTGCTTCAGGTTAATATGAGACACTCAAGTGATAGTTTACTTCACAGATGATACAACTGTACAAGTATGAGCACTGTATTTTTGATAACACAATGACTTAGTAAGAAACTAAAGGACAATTTGATTGGACTCATCTGATCATGTCCTGAGCTATTCTCAGCCCGTATTTTCTGGTCATGTCCTCTTTTTCCATTTAAAAAGGCAATCTAAGATATTTGTTAATACCTCTGACAATTGCTTGGAAATCCAAAAAATCAGTCATGTCTACCAAGAAACAGGTCTGCCATACACATCCTAGACCTTGTAAATCCTGACTAATTTTTAACAGTATGAGTAAGTTAACATCATGTTATGTGTAGAGAATATACTGCTTCTTGGAAGCACTGACTAATATAGGCTGCATAAGCTGCACCGTTACCATGTGCCTCTACAGCATTCCTGACAGCTGGAGAAGTATCAGGTAGATCAGGAAGATCAGGTAGAAACTGGTGAATTGTAAATAGATTTCAGTGTCTGGCACATATCATGTTTTACTATACGTAACTGTTGTGTATTGATAAGGATCATGGCTGAAAACATTGTGGTGAAACTAGTTAAGCCAGACACAGGAGATGACACATTCAGTGTAGGGGGAGCTGCGATTTACATATCAACGACAAGCTAACAAGCCACAGATCAGGCTGGCTGACCGATACTGAAGGTGGAGGATGTGCTGGAGGGCACATAGCCCCATCTTCTGATGCACAGCTTGGCAAACAAAAGGGAAAAGCTGAGACCCTTCAACCTGGCCCGGGACTTGTGGACACTTGTCGATCTTTTGCAATTGCCCCTTTCCCCCCAGGACTTTCCTCTACTCTGAGAGCTATAAAAAAGCTCACATAAAACAGCACACGTAGGGAATCCACCACCGTGAGGACCTTCAGCCCACCAGCGTCGCCTCAGGAACAGAACCAGACTTTCGAGGACGCTACGCTCCTGAACTACAAACCCCAGCATCCTTGCCGTGGGACACTGAGGCCAGACATCATCACACAAGTCCTCTCATCCACACTGTGGGGCCATAAGAAAGACTGGATCCCTCACTTTTTTCTTTCCTCCTTTCTCTCTGCTCTTTCCTTCTCTCCTTTTTTCTATATCCCTATTTCTTTGTCTCCTGTGATATATTACTCTTTCTCTCTCTCTTATACATTAGTTTTCCTTCCCTCTCTACCACTCTCCTTCTCTCTTTCCCTTTTGAACATGTAAGGGTAACATAATCTTTAAGCTCTGCTGTTGGATTCTGGTTAAATTTCATATTATAGCTACTAATGGTTGCCAATACATTGTTCATAGTAGGATTTTTGCTGTTAATGTGTTGATAAGTTCTGTGATATCATAAAATACTTTTGCCAAGCCACTATTTGCTGTAACCAATATTCCAACATGTACTTTTAGTAAAATTCCTAATTGAATTGGACCCCTGGAATGATTGCCTGTGATTCCCTTCACATAACCACGCAGAATTAACCCAGAGTTAACTCACACTTGATCTCATCTGTTGAGTCAGGGTGCATGTCACCTTTAGAGTTAACTCATCCCTCATCCCATCTGTCGGGAATGGGACAATGACTTAGAAAACAACACAATGCAATCTTCATAGTCCCATCTTCTCATTTTACTCTTCAATCAGAGAAGACAAGCTTCTTTTTTTTTTTTTTTTTTTAATTTTAATTTTGTACTACAAATCACTGCTGTTTTTCCTCCAACACTGATGTTTCTTAAAGTTTTCTTTTCCTTCAGGTGAAGAATGATGGCAAAAACAGTCATTACTGTTAAAAATATTGTTAATAACTAATCTGGCTTGAATAGATTTTTATACAATTGTTTTTCATTAATAAATAAATAAATGCAGAATCTCTACTCCTGAAATATTATTCACAGTAGGAAAGGCAATTTAAGTACCTTAGTATTATTTGGAATTTTTACTTTTTGCATCTGTAGTTAGCCAGACCTTTCAGCAAGTGAAAATTTGGAAATAGATATCTGATTTGAATTCCACAGCCATTTTATTCATTTTAATGTGTGTCTCAGCACAAAAGTGAATGCATTTTTGATTGTTTTTATTTTCTATTTGTCCAAGATTAACCCTACGATTTTCAAAACCATGTGTTAAGAGCTGCCCTGACACTACATTTCTGACATACTAATTTAGCTTTCTCAGTATGTGTAACTTTCATCCCAATTAAGAGTCAAATAATGAAACTCCAGTTTCAGTTACATTTATTTTAATGAAATACAAAGTTGCTTATTAAGAACTATAGCACTTAAAATTAGTTGTTTCCTGCAGCACAAATCTGGAAAAAATTATCATGTATTTTTGCAGAACAACTTTGTTTTTGATTATGATAATCACAGAAGAAAATATCTTAAAGAATGACTATTTATCTTCTTTTGGAGAGATGAAAAAACAGAGTAAATGTACCCATAAGTCTAAGGAATTTTGAAAATAATTGGATAAACTAACACAAACATAAATTAAAAAAGTTGTGTGGTTAAAGCAATACTTAATTCAGAAATGTAGAATTGGATGGTGCAGTTTTAATAGTTTGTGTAAGGACATATTCATGTATGCTTCCTAATTACTGTCTACTTTGCATTTTAGCTTGAAGTGATGTGTACACCTTTTCATCATAATCTATGCTTTTTACTTACTCTTAATACTCTTACTTTACTTACAATTCAATGCATAATTGTTTCCTCTCCTGGTTCTCTTGCTCTGCTATGAAGCTTTAATTTCTCCTGGAAGAGATATCACGGACCAGCTGAAAAGAAAGTAATTTTCTATATACAATTTTAATCCTCAAAAAGTGTTTCCAAACTGTGCTCCCCAGCTAGTGTATGCAACTATAGAACATCGATTTATTTTGTTGTGACAGCGAAAGTAAATTATATAGTAGGAGGTTTGACAACGGACTTTGTCACAAGGCTTTGGGAATCATTGGCCTAGAAGCTGATATTTCTGAGGTTCTAAAGAATGTAGCAGTTACAGAAAGTATAGTCAGATTAAAAATAGAAGTCCTTTGGGCAGCTTTATGTTAGTCCCCAGGCTGGTTTGATAACTGAGGAGTAAATTAAATTGAATTAGCTTTAAATTTATCTTGACATGCAAGATCAAGAAAAGGACATGGAACACAGGATAGGCAGTCATACTTTAAGTGGAAAGAGAATAGTATCCCCTCTTGGTATGCATTTTAACCCTATTGTCTACCATTAACCTGCATCAGTTTACTACCCGAAGATCTGAGTGTCTAAATTTTGACTGGAGTCAACATAAGAATATCAAATAAAGTGTCAAATGAAATGAAGAAATTTATTGCTCTTGAAATATAAAAATAATAGGATGTTCCAAATAGCTCAAAATACAACATTATCACCACTATAATCATTAGCGCTATTTACAGTTACTGTAATACAATAAAGAGGACATTATTACTTTTTAATTTACTCTATGGATGTTTGAAAATGCAGTATCGTATTGATTAGTGAAAAGGCCTGGGAAGGTTTTGTCACATATGTTATATTTTATTCAATTAAAAGCAATAATAATAAGAAAACCCTGTATTTGGTCACAGTTGATGAAATAAGTATGAAAGTTTATTCACTGCTATGGTTTACTCCCTTTCTGAACACAACAAGCCAAATGTAGAAGCCAGTTTAAAGGCATCTCAAGTACTCAACTCATGATCTCACAACAACCTACGTGGTGTAACAATAAAGGCTCCTAATTTAAGTGTTTGCTTGTATTTTATTGTTTTAGACATATATGAATAGAAATGTTTCAGTTTGCTGGAATGATGGATGGCTATTTAGCCACAGGTATTGCTGCCTTTCCAGGACAGATGGTATATTAACCAGGTTGAGTCACCCTGGCTACAAGTGTCATTCTAGCAACATAACAGCAGTAATTACTAGTTACCTTACTGCGGACAGAAAGCATTTACTCAAAGGAGTAGGACGGAAAGTTTCGTTTCTTAAATGTGTCTAATCTCTCCAAGTTGCAACCAAGGGAAGAATCAGATATTTTTTTTCTCTAAGCTGGACATTGAAAATGGTAGCCTACAGCTTCACAGCAGCAAGATAGACTCAGCCAAAAATTATCCTCTTGTCTTCCTACATTCAATAGCAAAGTGTTTCTCTTTGAGCAATTAAACTGCATATTCAATACAGAAACTGAAATAGAATAATCAGTACATAATTTGACTAGGAATCATGCCATGGGAGGAAAAGCTATTGTTTTACCCATGGAACTAAATGTACTGGAAATTTCATTTTTGCTTTATGCTCGAACATTTTCCTGGGTCTACTGGGTTGAAGTTAATAGGAGATGGAGGTGCTCGGAGTCACTTACATGGTGCTTAGTTTTGCATGTTATCAAAGCTTTGAATAGAAAGGATGTTCTTGCACTGTGTAGTGGAAGTTCTTATCTAACAAATTTAAAGCCTCTTTAAAAATATCTCTAGTATTGGAAGGCTGGAGCCTGATGAGAGGAAGAGTTTTCATTCATTTGATTATGAATAGCTAAAAAAACACTTATGTGGTGCTGAAGAATGGAGAACTGTTTTAAGAGAGTAGACTTGTGTTAAACATTCTATTCATTCTACTTGTCTCCTGTTTACCTGGGAGGAGCTGGACTCATATTCAAGAAATTTGATAGCTTTTCTTTAGCTAACCTGTACATATCTTCACTATTTCGTGAGAATAAATTTTTGTCTGATTCTTGGTTACCTGAAGTGTGCTTCTGTGTTGCACTATGTTGCTTGTGCTCAGAGTTTTCTGTGAACCAGATGGTATATTTAAATGTCACAGTACAAAAATACCAGATGAGGTTTTGAAAATAAGTGTTAAATTAATTCTGTGCCACCTCTGCCTGAGCTGGACTCCTCCTCACTGTTCCTTAGAATTAGCATTCTTCAAAGTATAGTATTATGTTATGCTATGCTATGCTATGCTATGTTATGTTATGTTATGTTATGTTATGTTATGTTATGTTATGTTATGTTATGTTATGTTATATATATGTTAATTGTGGCTGTGCCAAGTCCAAGAAGGGAATGAAATGTTACTGAGAAGTAGTTTGCAGAACCCAAGACTAATATAATGTGTAGTGAAGAGGAGGTACCTGTGGTTCTTCCCCCTCTAAGACTGAAAATAATATCAAATCTAAGATGATATTATGAATCAAGAAAAAAATACTACCTGAGCTGTACTTCAGTAATTCAGAGATTATTATTATTGTTAGTTGGATAACTGTGAACTTCATATGGTAAATTAAAAAAAAATAATAAAAGTGTAAACATTTAAAACAATTTCAGTGGTTGGTTTATATTTAAACACTTCCACGAAGGCACTGGCTTAGGTAGATACTTTACCTGAGTAGTTGGGATTTGGAAAAAGTACATGTATCCAAAACAAATATCATCAAGCTTTCAACTTACACAACTTCAACTTTTAATTACTCTACATCCTTAATGAAACACAGTTCAGGTACCACATACTACTACTTCTATCACACAATCCATTTAATATTCCTGATTTGGAAAGAAACCAAAGGAAATTATTCTTATTTTATTAAGTAGGCTCTGTTTTTCATTTGTCTCTGTCCTTTTTTAAAGTACCTTCAGTGTCTCATTAACCTTACCACTTCACTTTTACTGGCAACTTGGATAGCCATCACTTAATTTTTCTGAATTTCTTTTCTTCTTCTGTAGTGTTTGTTTCCACTCTCACTGATCCTGTGGATAGAAGAACAGGGAAGGCAGCCAGTCAGCCAACTTAATCACTCATTGCACTGTATGCTAGCAAAAAAATAAATAAATAAAAAACCTCCAAACTTTGTTCTTGTTTTTTTTTTTTTTTTTCTCTTCTGAATAAAATAACCTTGGTGACTGATGTATTTGAGAGACTTTAGTACAAAGAACACCTGTATCTTTTAAGAACTATGTCTTTTAAAATGTCATATATCGAAGATTAAATTGTTGCTCTGTAGAGGAAGATTAGAAGAAAACAAACAAACAACAACAAAACAAAGAAACGAAGCAAGCAAGCAAACAAAAAAACACACACAAAGACAACCAACCAACCAAAAAAACCCCAAAAAACAAAGCACACACACACACATACATACATACACAAAAAGATCACCACATCTCTGAATAGCCCTCTAATGCCAAAAGACAAGTTGATGAAATTACAGCCTTAAAAGAAACATTTTTTTCAAGCAAATACATTCTTAGTGTACTCCTCATTATCTGGGTATCCAAAGTGAATCAGGATCAGATGCTTCTTTCTCATGGAAGTAGTGTAACAAGTATGCAAGTATTATCTGTCACTATGTAGTATTTTACCATGTACTTTCTAACCTGCAGTGATTTCAGTGAGGAATAATGCTACTTACTATAGTTAGCAGACAGTCTTTTGTATAGTTCCCTGAAAGGACAATATTATTGAATCAGCTGTTCCACTGATTGGTATGTATTTCTCATATATATTCATGGTCTGGTTTCAAATAGGACATTTACAGTGTAGTCTGTGGTGATCTGGCTAATTGTTCAGTATTTCAGTTTCTTACATGGTGAAGCTGAGATGAACCTTAATATCATGTTATAGGTGAAATAGCCAATGAAATTACTTTTACTTTGGGGAAACTGATGATATCTGTGATTGAATACATAATATACTCCATGTTTACAAATTGTTCTATTCATGGTAAAAAGAGAATCAAACACACCCTTCACAAGAAGAAGAAATATAATTCACACCAGGTTTAAGTCTTCATAAGATAAAGAGAAAGGGGTTGTCTCATGGTTTCAAGTCAAGGTACTTCAGCTGTTAAATGAGGAAGTAACTGTTCATATATTTTGTGCTGAGCCTGGAAAGACTAGAGGCACCAACTCATTCTGTGACATTACATCCCAGAGAGTGACAATGATGAGTTAACTTTAACATTAGCTGTTTATTTGTAACAACATTAGATGGCATATTTTTAGACTCAACAATAACTTATAACTAAAAGACTTGCTTGTTTCTGAGTTACCTTTTTTTTTTTTTTTTCAGTAGCCTGTTCTTTCATTTCTGAAAAGTAATCCTAAGTGCTAGAACAGACAATGACAGCTACGTATTTTTGACATCTTTATATGGTCCTGTCATTTTCTCTAATTGGTGGAGAAGCCAAACACTAAAAAAAGAACCCAGTAATTGTGTCAGGGAGGATAACCTTCTATGCTGTTCTGAATAATCAGTAATAAAAAAGGCAGAGAAAAGAAGAATGAAAGTCAAAACATTCTTATGAACTTTCCTCAGGTCAGCTCGCCACAGTCTACGCTCTTTGTGTGGCTATTGCTCCTAGTCAACACAGAAAACCCTTGTTTTTTAAAGGGATACACTATCAACAGGCAATGAAAACTTGAATGGGTTGTCGCCTTCAAACCAAATCATACCTGTATGTTTCTTTCCAAAGTCCCTAATGTAGTTGTATGAAAGAAACTCAAAAGTCTCCTCAAACCATGTTTTTTTTATATATAATGTATATAAAAATATAAATATAATTTTATTTTAAAGCATAAAATTTCATCCTACTTTTCAAAAATATACAATTAGAATTCATTATCCTTCATATTCTACTAGCACTGGAGTTACTTTGCTGTTTATAACATACTATCAATTAACATTGCAGGATGTGTTAATTAGAATTTAGAAAGACAAATAGCAGGTAATTGAAATTTATCTTGTATTTATAAAATTATTTTTAATGAAAAAAATAATGAGGACTGATTTTGTTTAACATGAAAAATAAGTTGGTGAGCTTCAGATCAGGTAGTATTATAGAAAAAGATTCAAAGAGAAGAGTCCAATGGCTTCACAGTTCATATGTACTTAAGCTGTTTTCTTTGAAAAATTGCTGTCCTTTACAAAAATAAGAACATTATGAATCTACAAACTGAAGTACTTTTTGCTTGTTGAAAACTGGATGTTTTCTCCTTCACTATAATAAGACTGTAGAAAAACCAGAAACAAGTGACTACAAAATCAGCAATGTCCATGATTTCAGTAATTACATTTTCAAGTTTCTGCTCAATAATCAAACTCTAGCTTTAAAGTGGAAAAAATCAGAAAGGCTGAAAACTGAAATGGCTAAGGTCAAACTCTGCTTTGTCATCTTACAAATCATTCTTTTTGGTGTCTGAGGAGAGGAGAAGCACACTGACATGGTGGGAATACTTGTTGCAACAATAGACATCACATATTTCTCTTAAACCTGTCAGCATATTTCTCTTAAACCATCTTTTTCATTCATGGAACATTAAATATAGGTTAAATATTGGAGCAGGACCATACAAAATAATGAACAGAATCAGGAATAAAAATCTATAAATATGAAATTGTAGGTCATATGTTCTCTCTTTTTTTTTTCACTTGAACTGGAAAGTGCACCTTCTCTTGAAATATCCCACCAGTGTTCATTTGCCTGTTTGATTGGTCTGTCTATCATCCCTGTTCATGAGTGTCCTAGTTTATAGGAATAAGAAACAGGTTATTTTATTCTCTATTACCCAAGAGTATTTCAGCTATATGTGCAAGTAGACAGGTGGGCTGAGAAGTTCCATCCCAACCCATCTCTTCTATTTATGTGGTTTATTAAACAGCTGAAAGGTTTGGAATCTTTCATGTCATTGTAAAATCCATTTCTATGCATTAATAATTCATCATAAATTAAATACAGGTTTCAGACCCTGTAATAGAACTCTTCTTGTTCCCTGAAATCAACTCTTTCTATTTAAAGACCAAAGGCTGGCACTATGTGCAAGGAGCTGCCCATGAAAATGACAATGAATTAATTCTGGATTTTTTCATAGACAATGATGGCACCGTATCATTATAAATCATAAATCTATAGAACTTAAAAAGATCAGGAACCTTTAAGAAGAAGCTAGATTAAATTCTTAAGACAAAACATATTTCATAAATCTTTAATGTTTAAGGGATAGTTAGATCAAGAACTGGGCAAGATTTTTGTAATGCTGGGATGATCTGACACCAGGAGATAAGTCTCTGTATTTGTAATGATTGTTGACTTATTGTCTATCTCTCAACCTCTACTTGAAGCCAGACCAATGCAGATCTCTTCTGTGGATTTTAATTTGCAGTCTGTGACACAGAATTGAAGACAGCAGAGGAGTTAGTGTAAATTAACCTAATTGGTTGTACCAAAGATTATGAAGCTAACGAAATCTCTGACTGACAGTAGCTAAAAAAAAGAGACAGAAAACAAAGAACAAACACAATGTAAATATAAGTGATAATATTTTATCACCTACAATAATATTTTCATCAGTAAATATTGTGTGCTAAAGGATATTCAAAATTGGTCCCCTTTTTTGAGGGACATGGTCAACTTCTATGCAGAAGAGATTCCTTTTTTTATCTGATGCTTTTTTTTTTTTTTTTTTTTCTGATGCTAGATAAAAGTATTTTAAGGTTAAGAACTACCAAAGGAAAGAATTTGCTGGTTTGTTGCTTCCCACCCCCGCTACAAGATGATCAGTGTCTAAAAACATATACATCTCTGTTTCTCATTTTTTTTTTCCATAATTCCATACTATAACTTCAAATAATTATAAAACCAGATGGTTGTAGTTGCATCTGTTAGGATATAAAACTAGAAATTGAGAAATTGGAACAAAAAAAATCCACTAGTAGAGAAAATAAAAGACAGTCAAAGGCTGGTCAAAAGAGTTGCTCAGTACTCTTGTCTTTGTTATGATGAGTAATTAAAGGCAACTTACCAAGCAGCTTTTCTGACTTCAGTGATACTGTTTTGATCAATGTCCTATTATTTCATAGCTCAAGTGGGGCAAAAAATAAAGATAATCTATCCAAACTATACAAAATAATTTTAAGCTAGTTCTTCAGCTTTAAAAGTTTACTGTTAAGAGTCATAATATCACAGAATTGGTTCTTGAGACTCTTGAAGACACAACCTCTTCTTTTGCAAGATGAAAGTAAATGTTTGCAACTACTTTTGCCATGCACAAGCAGAAATGTTGCCTCTACTACCATTGAAAATCATGTCCTCTCAAACAGACTCAAAAGTATGAAAAATGAAATAAACTGGACTCCCATCTAATTCTGCTGAGTGGGATGTGATTTAACTCAGTCACAATTTTTTCATTTACCCAGAAATGTTAGTTAATAAAGATGGCTAATTTCTGTATGAAAGGAATAGTCTTTTGTAATAGATGAACTGGGGACACAATAATGCTATAAATAATGGACAGATTTTTATACATAATTAACTTCAGCCTCAAAGATCCTGGCTCCCTAATTCATTCAAGATTAACAAGACACATTAATAACCACTCAGATTACAAAACGGTTCAAAGAGTGACAGGAATGAGACAAAAATCTTTTCAAGTTATTAGTATCCCCAGATACAAACCAGTTGAACTCTGCCATTTAGAAAGTTCATATATTTGTTTTCAGAATAGCTTTCTGATCTATTGTGCACTGAAACATGCTGAATTAGATATCACATATAATAAAAACATTTAAAGAAAGAAAAAAAAAATCTTATTTTTGAATTGTAAGAAAATGATAAATTCTTTTGTTTTCAACTCATTTTGCAAACAGAAGTTTATATCTGCAAATAATTTCCGCCACAGGTTTTAACACTTTAAACTTTTTTGGAGCATAAAGAGGGAGTGTATTTTGCATTTTCCATTACAAATTGCTAACAGTAATTTACAATCCAGATTGTCTAAATTTTAGATTTGGATTAGATTTGTTCTTTCCTATTCTGAAGTACTGATGATAAGCCAAAAAGTGGACTCCTTTGCATAGAACAGAAAATGTCTTATTACCTATTTCAGAAAGCTGGAGAATCCGAGTTTGTACACAATGTCTGTCTAGGCATACTGTGCTCATTACCGAATTCTGGGAAGAGATAGATACAAATGTTTACATTTGTGTTCATAATTGAGTTTAACCTATTTAGACACACAGATCAGGTTTATGACTGAACTAGCTCACAATGGGAGATACTTTTGGGACAATGTGTCAAATTTCAGTGCAATGGAAATCAAATAACACAAGGTTTTAAATTTTTTTTTTTTTTTTTTTCTGCTCCATTCTTACTTGATGTTTCTTATCTGGAAGATTTGCTTATTAGCCTTTTATTTCAGAACAGATTCCCAATATTTTCTCTGTTTGTCTGTGTTATTCCTGTTATTTCTTGATAGTCTTTTCTGGAATTTCTATCACATTTCTTTAAAGATTCACAGTTTTGTTAAGACACCACCTTAACTTCTATTGCGTTCAACCTGTACAGAAATTTGATTGCAGGTCAAATTTTCAAAGCCTACACCTGTACAAAGTGATTATACTCGTTGGATTAATCACAGCCACACTTGTTTGTGCTAATGAATTGCCAAATAACTGCACACATTTTGTGACCATGAAACTCCTTGATTCTAATGACATTCAACTGCATATATGCTTACTGAAATCCAAGCATGGCATGATAGTAGGTAGGTACCTGTATTTCTATTATTTTTATAAATTGATATTAGATTATATTTGCATACAACTGATTGGCATTTTTGTAATCCATGCATGGACACTATATTAATGCTGGTTGAATTAATTTTGAAAAGGCATATGCTTAAAGACATTTAATAGGAGGGAGAAATACTGGAAAGATAGATCTGCATATGGGTTTTTCCAATCCCCATTTTCTTCTGAAGAGAAAGCTTATTTTTCAACGGTATAAATTTGTAGCAGCCCACAGAAAACATCTGAGAAGTAAACTCTAGCTCACTTGCCACATGCTTACACCTTAGCTTTCATAGTGGAGTCTTTTATTTTCCCCTTTGTATGACAAAAATTACTACTGGAAAGCAATAGCTCCATATCCTGTGACTGGACAGAGACCACCATCTATTTGCACTTATGGGCTGTTGATGGCGACTTTCATCACAACCAACCTAAGTGGGATTTCAACCAGGTGACCTGGAGTTTAAAGTCTCTATATTTGTCAGGTCTCTGAGTCAACATATCAAAAATCTGTGAAAGTGTGTTTTCATGAGGTTTTTTTTAAATAATTCTGGAACTCCATAGCTACATGATAGAATACAGTCTACACACAAGTCACTCCAGAGCTAAAGATGTGAGAAAAAGTTTTTCTAAGTTTTCTAAGTTTTTCTAAGGTTTTCTAAGGTTTTTCTTGCTTTATTCCCTACCCTATGCTCAGTAAATTATAACATGACAAATACACTGTATGGTATAAAACACACCAAAGCCAATGTTGCACACTTTATCCAAAAAGCAGGCAGAGCATATGATCCTTGCTAAGTTTAATGTGATAATGTTGCACTGCGAGGACAATAGACTATGCATAAGTGCATTAAGTAAATGTGCTGTGGTGAACCATTTGTTATATTCAATCAAGTTTGAGGGAGATCTGCAATTCTTTCACATTAAAATCAGTGAATTAGCACTACTGTAGACAAATTCAATAAAATTAAAGAAAGATAAGAGGGATGTGGACACACTACACGAACAAACATACTGGCTTAGAAAACCTATTTTATTTTGACATCCACAAAGCATTCAACAAATGTCCACAGAAGGTGTCAATTTCTTTACTGCTTACAGCTATTTTGACTATTAAGTTTAGTAATAGTATGTACCATGGAATAAGTATTAAATTTTGGGTCTGCCTTGAGCACTTGGAGGTGTATATTCTGTGTCTTTTTTGGACCCTTGGAGTCACTGTTATCTGTGACCTCCCCAACACTGTGAACATAATTTTCATTATATTCTAGTTTCACTTAAATTATAATAAGAAGAAATTAAAGAAATATATTGTGTGGAGTTTTGTTTTGTTTTTGTTTTTCCTAAGCCTCTGACTAGCAGACCTAAGGTATATCCAAATCTCTAGTTACAAACATGCTCTGCCATTTTATGTGGTCAAAAGGGCACTTTCTTAGAGGACAAGACACTTCATTAGATCTCTATACCTCTTTGTTTCTCTGGCTAGAAGGCCTAACTGTCACCATGCAGAAACTGTCTTATTTAATAGCATATAGTAACAGAATCTGCTATAAGAATATGAAATTATGTAAAAATAGCACTTGTGGAAACAGAAAAAAAAAAAAAGTGAATTAGGACTTCAACTCTAGTCCACCAGGTGTAAAAGCACAGAGCCTTGGTCGGGCTTACCACAGTGGATTTTTATCTCCACTCATTTAAGTTATTAAAGAAAAGAAGCATGACTAGAAGCATGAAAGGATAAAAAAAATATAAAGTTACATACATTGGTGTAATGGCTCTATTTTATTAGCGTTAATCCAGATTTTATTAAAATATATTATTAATTCTTTATGTGCTTATTTTGTTTGGATATCAAAGTGAAAAAAGCTGAGCTACTGAGGAAAATGTTGACAGTCTGGAGCAAATGTATATATCATGAACTATGGATCGGACTGCAGATGAGAAATTACCCTAAGTGTATCTAGTATTGTGGTCAAAGATTCCTGATAAATTAGTAACCAGAATCTTCTCAGTATATGATCTACAGGGAAGAAAAAGATGCCCTTCTGCTATTATTGCTCTCCAAAAAACATGTATTTTACTATTCAATTGTTTCTAGAAGCTCTTTTAATTATATGTGAAAAATAATCTGTATTATTTTATTCCCTATGTAGTTCCTCTCTATCTATAATTTGTTTGTTCTCTGTTATTCTAATGTTTGCCCTTGTAGTTGTTGCTTGGACAATAATCTCTGTCAGGGGATGAAATTAAAGGATATTTGATTTAGGTAGCACTGGAACTTTAACTTGAACATTCTTGAAATCTAAAGAAACCTGTATTTAAATTTCTCCAAAAACAAAACAGAAATATGCAGTATTTTTTGCAGTTACCCTAAAGATGAAGAAAAATATGCAAAATGGGCATCTGACCTCTGTTTATTTTTGTTTATGAAGTAACAATGAAGTAGAAGGGGATGACACATAGGCTTTAAGTTAGATGCTTTCAGGTCAGCTCGATAAAGAGAAATGTCAGGGGCAAGTCCAAGCTCGGTAAAAATATATCATCAACCTGAAGGCTGAGGAGATATCCCTTGTTTTGGACAGACCCTATGCCTTCTCAGAATATGGATAAATGCCCTCCGATAAACAAGAATTTTCAAAATCTAAATCCCATGACAACTCACTGAAATGCTGTGCACTTGCTGAGGATTTTCCACATGGCTTTGAAACTTCCAACACTTTCTAAATTGCTGCCAAATTGTCAGGTGATACTACCAGCCCAGTCTACTGATATCAAAATGAGTATATTAGCATAATGCATTTTAAAATTTTCTTTATACAAGAGAAAGATTGATAATAGTAGTTTATTCTACATAACAGATTTTTTATTTTCTCAACTACAATTTAAATGTAAGCTTATATGTGAGATAAAATGACTGTTGCATATTCAGTCATACATTTAAAAGACATTTGAAAATGTGGATTAAAACATGAGAAAAAGCAGGTAACAATGAAAAGTCATTTCTATTTAATTTGTTGCAAAATTAAACCTTTTTGAATGGTCCATTGCTTTCAGATTAAAGGATTTCAGGGAATTTTAGAAGCTGAAAACAGCTTATGTGGGGGTATTGCAGATGCACCCCAAAACAACTCCAAGCAAATGCTAAGCTCAAACCATCTTCAATTTGCAAACTAAGCTAAAACCAGACAACAGGCCAAAACCAAACGACAATGTGAAGCAGGGGATAATCCGTAATCATTTAACAATCCAATAACATTTAATAAACTGAAGGTTTGATACACCAGTCAAGGATTTTATTATTACACGGCCACATAAGGATGATGATCCGCAACGTGCACACACTCACTGCAAAAAAGAAACTCTGACTCAAGGGTACCAAGAAGATATAATTGCTCACCTGGTGGGGGCAGTGGCTGACTGAAAGATATATGCAGAAGAAATAATCACTCATCAAGGAGGAAGTGAGGGCTCTCAGTCCCAGGAAGTCTCTTTAGATGGTATCCCTGATCTAAGGGGAGAGGTCCCACTGCTCCAAGAAAACCTCTTCAAGAGGGTCTTCTGCAGGGTCTCCATTTATAGCCTGGTTGGATCTGAGCTGTGATCATTATGGAAGTGTCCTAGAAGCTTCTCTGGCCTAGGGTACATCCTCAGCTGAGAACTCTGTTTGTTGACTAGGGTCCCACTCCTTCTCTCCTAGCTGGTAGGTGTACATGACTTGAGTCATCACACCCTGGGAGGAAAATGTGGTGACCGGTACTTGACCAAGGAGTGTATGTGACAATAGCCACAGTGGAGCACAAAAGGTGTGAAAATAAGGTGTGCCAGAGCCGGCAGCTGCCATGTTTAAAGTCCTAGACCTTATCAGGGTGTATGCAACTGCCACAAAGGGTAAATTAAAAATGGAGACAATTTAAGTTTAAAATGTTTGCATTTTTTTTGTTGTTGTTGTTGTTTTGTTACTAAAAATTGTGGGAAAATGTAGTATAATAACAAGCTTCTGAGAGAGCAGGACCTTGCTTGAGAAAGATGCTTTACAGAGCTCTTCATTTCAGCTTTCAACTTGTATTATATCTTAAAAATATAAACAGTAGTCAGGACTTGGACATTAAATTCATATAGCTTGAAAGCAACGAGATGTCATCACACTAAAAATAAAATTCACAGGGAAAACAAGTGACTTTATTTATTTTAAATTAAAAGCTGATAACATTCCAAGGAGCTTAGGTCTGTTATGACCTTCCACAGCGTTTATAGCCTCTCCTTTGCCTGCAAATTACAGACATTAAATGCTTTGCTCTCCTATATATGCCTAGGGCACAGCCAGACATGCTCTGAAGTTTAAGTCTAGGCAGGTTATGAAGTCACTGCCATCTAGTCAGATGCTAGTATTTGGCAAGCTAAGATGCAGGAGGTTACTATCTATAGATTCCTAGACCATTTCTGCATGAAGTCAAAGGTTTTAGTAGACATCAAGATAAAGAGGTCAACCTTTCAAATGTTGCTGGATGTGTTTTGACTTGTCTTTTCTTCTAGAAGATGAGTTTTAAATTATCTTAGCTATGCATAAAATAAGTTTATGACTCTTTTAGGCTTATGTGACGAGCTTTTTAGTTCTATATTTTTTACACATATTGCCTGCATAGAGAGTATATGACTGGCAGGTCATTACAGACACTAAAATTGTTAACTTACAGGGTCATTTATCCATAATTTCAGAGTCTTCTAGCTTCTATATTACTTCACCATATTTGAGGTTATAAATTTGAAGAGCTTTGTCATGTAAGTACAGAAAACTCGTTTCATAAACACGAGGAGAAGTTGGGAGAGGGGATAAATATGATAGATATGGAGTTAAAGAATCAGCCAGAAATATTCTGACCAGACAGAAATAGTGGGAAAAAGACAATGAGCTGCAAAGGTAGGAAAGAAGAAAGCCACAGAGAAGAAAATACAAATACAGTATAAAAATACCTAGTTCTTTACAAACAAGGAGACAGAAGTGAAGATCACAAGCTTTTTTAGAGCAGAAGGTGGTGAAATTACATCATCTCAACCTTCAGATACATTGTAGTACTTCTCTATTGAAAGTATATGCGTTTAAGCAACATGCTTCTAAGGTAAGGAGAAGAAAAGCTAAGAGATAATACAGTGTAAATCTGCATCTATTGGGACTTATTTCAGTTTTCTATGAGATACTTCTACATATTCTGCAATAATGATGATCATATTCTGCAACAATGGTATCTTCTACCAGTGTGACATGAATTCACTGAGAAACATTTTTATAAAATGTTTATGGCTAATCTTCTGTTTTTGACACAACATAGAAATATGCTATTTGAGATTCTGATTACACATAAATTCTAGTGCATATTTGGAGGGGGGGGAAAGGAACTACATTTTTAGTAATTATTCAAAATTCTAGATGATAGTTTTAAAAAAGCACATTTGGCTAACTGTCTTTAGGAATTTAAATGCATTCTTTATATTCTGGTCTATCTACTCTATTTTAACACCCATTCATTATTTTGTGACTTTTAACGTCCTTCATAAACACAAAAATGGTATATTTGGAGGAGGGGACAAGAAAAGCCACATTGTAATTCACATTGGAATATTTTTAGGAAAGCTTCTTGTTTATAAGCTTGTTTTATCCTTCTCTCTGCAGTTCAAATTGTTTTTACTTTTGAATCTTGTGTGTCATGATTAGTAATTGCTTCCAACACTGTAATATCCTGGCTGATGTGATCATCAAGCACTCACTAAATAAACTTTACACAGCAGCCCCCAATTGTAGATGACACTTCCTCTAGCCAACATAATGTTCTAAGTCCTTTTATAGCCACCCATTGAAGTAATTTATATATGTATTGAGTTCATTTTAGCAATAATTTTCCTCAGAATTAAAAGAATAAAAAAAAAAAAAGTGTTGCTTAACAGGAATGTGGATCGGTGAGGACTGAATGTACACTGGCTAGATTGATGCTATTGCTAAAAGCACAGAAGCCAGATGCACCCAACTTTGCTATAAGAAATAATGTATTTCCTTGTAGATGATGTAGTGGCATGCTTCATCTACAAGGTCTGATTATACATCTCCAGTTGTTAGAAGACGATGACAGAATATACAGTGCAGTAGTGTTTGATTGCACAAAAGTGTTAGAAGGAACATGAAAATGTCCCCTCTTTATCCAGTACTCAGAAATAGAGCTGAAGAGGATACTTACAAACTCCCTTTCATCCAAAGAGATTGACACATTTTATAGAAATAGGGATCATTTCACTTACTGGACTGTGAACGTTGCACACGTGAGACACAAGAGGCTTTCAAAGATGGTAGGCAATACTGAAAATGACAGTGACCCAGGACACCTGAGCTAAGCCCTTGAAGTCTTTCAGGTGGAGATGATGTGTCCTGTTCTATAAAGCTAATATTTAGAAGTTTAGTCCTTCTGTCTTCTACCAGTGTGACAAAAGATGTCTTCTACCAGAAGACAAAAGATGCAATGCCATTGCAGCACTGGGGCTTAACATCATGCAAGGACATTAATTTGCCTGTCATTCAGATTAAGTGTATTTACCATGACTGTTTCTTAGAATAGATATGGTTTTCCTTGAGTATAATCAGTCTGTATAGAATATGAATAGTGTCCGGTTTTGTTTGTGAAATCCAAAGGGAAACAAGTCAAAGGGACAGAATCTTGAAATGACTTTTAAATATAGTTTTATGGATTGCCTTGTGAAAGAAATGTCATGTTCAGTGACTGCAGAGCAGAGATCAAACACTGAGCAGCAAAGATACTCCGCGTGCATTGATCACTATGCTAAACTTTTAAAGATATCTTTAATTGTTAAAGCTATATTAGATCTTGTTAAAAGCCAGACATTCTGTACAGCTGAGACTCCCACTGGTTTTAGTGAGACATTTGTTACTAAAACCATAGAATCACTCTTACTTTAAAAAGCTACCGGTACTAAAATACTCCATCCCAATTTTTGCTGTGCTTTTGGGGCTAGGAGGGGTGGGGATGGAGCAAAATTTATTTGTACCTGAGGTAGCTTCTCTGCACAGAGGAAGAACAGCAGATGAAGAGGACTCTATTCCTCTTAAAGTCTATGAAACTATGGCCTATTACTGTAAGAAACAGATGTACGCATATTGTAAGCTGCATATGTACGCATAGATCAATAATGTAGATCATGTTCTAAGTCAGTATATATATATATATATATATATATATATATATATATATCTCAGAACTCAAGACTGTTTTCACATAACACAGCATAGCCTAGGGTCCTTCTTAATAATAATGGCAATATATTTTATAATATGAAAACCACTCTAGTTACTCAGTAAAAGTCAACAGCAAAAAAACCTCAAAACAGCAAAATAACCTTATGAGATTCACAACTGCCTGGATTTGAAGCAAATAATCTTCTTTAGGCCTGTATTCTTTAGTAATATTTTACATTGTGGGGGGGCAGGAGAGAATTTACCAGGAGTAGGATGACCTAAAATTAAAGACCATTCCACTAATAGATGTATGTTACACAAAATCAGCCAGAAACTCTGACTGTTTATGTATATCTTTTTACCATTGTTTTAGCAGTACTACTAGTTTGATCAAGGCTCAAGAGTATGACTTCTGGAATTCCATTCCCCTTGTTTGAAACATCAGTTTCACTCAGTGATTTTACATTTCTCTGTCTTAGAACATATACTTCCAAGGTGAATGTAATTTATTCCTTTGTCTCTTGGAAGCATTTGAGGTTTAATTTAGTCATGTATATATTATGAAATATTTAGAAGTGTTATGTAAATGTGAAGCACTGTAATGATCACTAATCTAGTGCCGTTTTTAGCCTACTTATCTTGCCTTGTTTTAGGAATGACTTAAAAAATCATGCTTTTAGCAATATTCTTTAGGGGGTAGTTTTGTTCTTATTTCTTTACATTAACAAGTTATGCCATGTGACCTTTTTCATGTGGTAGGGATAAGTGATTAAGTGATTTAATCAGTGTCGCAAATAAGAGTTCTATATTAATATGAAATTCTGTGATTTGGACAGGAATGTATAATAGAGTAAATATTAGGCCAAAAGTAGTTGCAAAAACTGTAATGATATAATTGTATGAATGTGTAAATTCAGTTACAATTTACTATAAGTATATGATTATTCCATCAGTCTAATAGCTGGACTTAATCTTTAGGAAAACAGAATTCATTAAAATTCTCAGTGAGGGGAAAAAAAAAAAAAAAAAGAAAAGAAAAAAACCCACTCTAATATTCAAAAGTGACTGTGGCAAGAAAACTCATATATGACTAGGTTTTCCCAGTGACTGGATTCCTAATGAAAGTTTTTTAAGAAGAACATTCATGCTTTAAATAATTAAAGCATGCATCACAATTTACGTTGCTACTGATTACAGTAAATCAAGCTTTTCTAATGTTGCAGTGTTTCTAAAGATAATGACTATCCTTTCCTAAAGTAGTTTGTCGATTTGAACACATGAATTTGGCAAAGGAAGTTGTACCTCGGGCAACTGTCATGTATTTAAAGGTCTGCGGGCTTTGTCATTTATGAGAATTGGAATACTGCAAGTAGCCACTGACAAAAGAAACTGATGTCCTGCCTATACAGTCAATATTTCAGTTCCCTAGCATTGAATTGTTGGTTTTGAGGCATTTTCCAAGAAAAATAGAATCCATTAAGAAATAAAGGTATGTTTGGCCTGTTGTACGTAGTACGTGTTCCGTATCTTCAGATTAGTATCGAAACCAGATTATGCCTCTTGATTATCTTTTAACACAAACCGTGATTTGCAACTTGAAGTTGTTTTGTCAGTGAAATTAGATTGTTTCTGATGTGAGGGAGCTATAACTTCAAGAAAATTACCCATTAAGAATACATTCCCAGAAAGCAAGAACTGAAAGGAACCTAAAGCCTTAAAACAGACTGTAAGCCAAATCATCTATATGATATGAATTCAGAATGTATATGTTCTCTGCAAGACAAAAAGCAGAATCTCATGAAAACTGGAGAAATTGTAGCATATTCTCATTCGTCTCATAGGTGCCTATGGAAGGTGGAATAGTTTCAAAGCAATGGTTTGGGGTTAAAGGCTTGCAGAATACCTTGTACTGAATAGGATGTTCACCTACAAGATGCGATGTCCAGGTTCACATCCTTTTCTGCATGATTTACATAAGGGATTTGAAGAAAAGCTTCTGAATTATACACACATCTATTTACTGGGCTGATGCAGTATACTTAGTTCATTTTCAGCCCCTATAGGCAGAGCTGCTTGTGTAAAATCCTTTTTATCCTTTCTTAATCACTTTCTTAGTGAAAGTTGAACTATTATACATATTATACATTAGGATAGAATAAGACCTGTATTTTTATGCCCAATGCTTTATCACAATGTGATAACAGTACACACTCCAGAGAGGTGGGAAGTGAGTGCAAATTTACTGCAGTAGGGGAATAAACCAATACATTATCAAAACCTAAGAACACGCTGTCATCCTTAGCATAGTGCATGATATCCGAATATCCATCAGTTTTCTGAACTGCGTCCTGCCTGGGTTCTTTTCTGCAAATAGAGGGAAGGAGAACTGTTGGCAGAATTCAATCTAAATTTGCAAGTACTGTGAATTAACAACCCTAATTAAAAAATATCATTATGTATTTTTCTAATGTAACTCAAAAACAATACAATGTGTTCCTATTACTTTAAGCCTCTAGCATGCATTCCATCTTTAGTTTTCCAGCACCTTTCTGAAATAGCACAACGTTAATAGTCTCAGATTATTACTGATCTATATGTTACATAGATTTGTTTATATTAACCTGCAGAAATGTTATAGAAGATACAAGAAGAGAAACTAAAGTTCCTATGCTGTACCTATATGTTCATTGTTCCTGTCCTTAACATACAGAAATTAAACACATTTTTGAACTGTCTGGTTGCTTAGCTAAGAATCTAGGTATAGATTATATCACAAATGCTTGTATATGATTCTTTTTTATTATTAGCGGTGAGTGTTATTTGTAGGCTAAGTTGCTATTTTCACTAAGTAGTGGCAACAGAACCCTATTCAATGATGATGATCATGAACATGCTGTAGTGGCAGAGGAGCAATACCAAGACATCTGAAAATGTAGTAAAATGTGTTTTCATAGATTTAAGAATAGAAATCTCTATTATTAAAGTAAAGTTTTCCATGCAATCTAGTGGGTTTTTTTATGTGTCTATGTCATGAATAGGAGGTTTGGGAGAAAAGATTGACACGTTTTAGGAGATCTCCTTAAGTTACTAATCTGCATGGTATTTACAATGAAATGACAGTGAATTTTTCTGATAAATTTGAAACACACCAGATAGGTTGCACTGTGCCTTTAGAACCCTGATATTTATAGCAGAATCACAGAGTAGCTGAGGTAGGAAGGGGCCTCTAGAGATTGCCTAGTTCAAGCCCCGCTCAGAGCAGGATCAGCTGCAGCAGACTGCTCAGCATATTGTTCTGCTGGGTTTTGAATATCTCCAAACATGGAGACTTTAAAACTTTTTTGGGCAACTTGTTCTAGTGTTCAATCACCCTTCTACCCAAAGGAGGAAGTTTGTTTGGAGATCTTACAACTGCTCTTCCTGACTGCCCATTCTTTTCCTTTTCTCTTGCTCTGTCTTTTTTTTTTTTATTTTTTCCCCACCAAAAATAACTTTCATCAATGGAGTTAATGTACAGCTACAAATCCCTGAAAATAAAGTTTGATCTCAAAATCTTTTGTGTAATACCTTCTATTTTTCATTTACCCTATGCTATAAGAATTTGTTCTTGAACTAAGACCAGTGCTGGAAGTCCAAAGTCTGAGCTGCATTTCCAAGTGCACCACTGACTTACTGAGTGACAGGAAATAAGTCAGTTTTGCCTCTACTACTTCATTAGAAATTGATAAGAATGGCTTCATGGAATATCCTGGCATGTATTATATGGGAGGCCAGACATGATTACAGTGAAAGCTTCTGGCTTACATTATATTATTTTATGATTTTTACTGTTTTGTATAAGTGCTTTTCGATCTCTGTATTTAACCAAGTAATTAATATTGTTTGTAGTAGGAAACCTAACACTGAAATGCAGCAATCTCACCTAGTGTCATTATCTGCTACATTCACTATTCTGATGACTTCTGTGTTCCTTGGAACTGTTTGCAATAATTAATTTTCCAGATTTTTGGCTGACATCTTATGATCAGTTAGATGGAAACATAAATGACAGCCAGAAGAGACTGATGAGCTATCTTTGGGTATGGCTGGTGTGCATCACTACTGCTACCTTTCTTGCAAGGCACTGTGATGTTGATGAATGCAGAATGTCTCCTGAATTGCATTGTACCAGGGAATTTCCAGAGCTTAAACTGATCAAAATGAAGCAGACATTCAGACGAATTTTAAGGAATCACCAGGAGAGTAAGCACAGCAATAGTTAGCACTCATCTCCTCTATTTCATTATCTATTTGTGATTAACATTCCACTTAGGAACTGTTAACCAACAGAATTGCAGAAAAACTCCCTGTTCAATTTTTTTAGCTCATGAGGTAAAGACATGGTGTACATCAATGTTCTTTATAGCTACGTACATATGCTATGCAGCTGTAGAAGAGTATACTGATCCAATCAAAACTATGGTTTACAAAAATGCTGACCAGTGTGGGGTAAACTCCTGTCACTAATATCTGTTTCCAGAATACATAAAATGATTTTTAATACCTGTGAAAGTCAGCATTTTTCACCTGAAATTGTGCACATTATTTGGATGATTGTATGTGCAAATGGCTAATTGTCATTAGCAAATTCAATTACCCTATTATCATATGTAGCAATTGTATTTATACACTCAAATCAAGTACATGATTGCTAAATTGTTTAAATTTTGTATCTGACAAGGACAAAGATATATTTAAGGTAGAATCTTCCTTGTATTACAAGTCTGAACTTTTACTTTGCATTAATTATTTATAACTAAGCTTCATTCTTTATCTCACAAGATAGTGATAAAAATTCTGCTACCAGCTTTTAGTCTGATTTCTTCAAATGATTTATTGCTCAGTACTCAAAGACAAACTTTTTTCTGACCTTATCATTTGACTACATCTCATCACAGTGTCATTTAATCCAAAAAGAAAATTGAAGTGAGCTAAACATGAAGAGGAAATTGTAGAAGAAGACTATAAATGACCACACATTCTCATAAGGAGACTTGATAATACTGGACGTACAGAGACATCATCCATTGCAACACAAAATGTAAATGTTCATTTTGGCTGCTTATAAATGTGTGAATGTCATCGGTGACCTGACATTCCAGCATATCATGTTATTTCCAATTGATATTTGGCTGTCAAAATGCACAGTAGAAGCTTTCCCTAAACTCACATCATGGTTAGCATGATGAAAATATGTAAATCACATATTATTATTTTTCTCCTATTGTATAAAGCTGATGGTTTGGCTTCACTGTCCCTTTTGACTCCTCCGTATATTTTCCATCTTTATGAGAGTGACTGTTTCTCAGTGCAGAGTCAAATAAATTCTTTCCATTTTTTTCTAGTTCATTTAGCTTCTGTAAGTTTCTGAAAGCTATAGGTATTCTGAATACATTGGAAATTAAGAGTGAACAACTTCTGAATCTGAGACAACTTATGCTAGTGGCTAAATTAATGCTAGAATCTAATCTTTTAGGTAAAAATTATTTCTGAACCATTTTGTTCCTGACAGTGTATGAGGTGGTGGGGTAGAAAAGTGGGATGTTGAGCTATGATGTCTTGAAACAGACAAAACAGCCTTGCATTTATCTGGAATGCAATACGATTCATGAAATAACTTTTTTCCTGGTTTATGCACAGTAATGAAGATTCGATATGTAGTATTTAACATATCCTGGAGATAACACTGCTTTCTGTTCATATTAAATACGTCTTTCTGGTAAAGAGTTTCATTGTAGCAAAGTAGTAGAAATGTTGGCCTCAGCCTTCTTCCCATGAATGCAGACATTATTTTACATATTCTGGATTCAGGCCAGAAGTAGTTTGAATTTCTTATAAGCAAGCTATGTGTAGCATGGAAGGTGAGTTTAATACAAACAGTTTGTTTATAGCACACATTGCTGAGATGCATGCTTTGTTTACACTCCTTAGAGAATTTTGTAATTCTTGGAGTTTTGCAATTAATGTTGACATGTACAGATTTTTCAATATTGAAGTTCAGCAAAATACTTAAGCAAAATGAGTCCAAATTATTGTATGAATAAATGAGACAGAGCTCTGGTCAACTACATAATTTTTGAGCTGGATGTGAGGCACTAGCTATGTGCTGTATGAGGGCTTGTTCTATGAACCATAGATGGAATATACCTCAGATACTGAATGGAACAGAAGCCTGTAAGATATCTCTGATTTTGAACCATGTGTAGTACTATAAGTAAATGTTCCTGTTAATCACAAAAAGTTGATGAAAATCTTTTATTACAGAAGTTTGAAAAGTACTGCATTGAATATAAGGACACAATATAAGTAAACTTATTAAAAGGTGCATGAAGAGCAGAAAGGCACTGATGTATGTAAGGCTGAAGAACTCTCCTTGAAATTTCAGGGAACAGAATCTGCGATGGTAGACCAGATCACTACAATCTTGCTCTTCACATACTCTTCAAAAAGAAGGATGGTAGCTATGCAAGCACATAAGAAAATACAAAATATTTTTTCTGTAATTTAACTCAAGGACTTGGTTTTATCCATGTCATGCCCCCATTGTATCTACAAGACATCACAGACATGGCTTTGAGGAAGCTTTTCAGCAGATGAAAAGGCTGCCAAGATAACGTAGAAGAGAGCTGAAAGGAACACACTGTCTCACCAATCATGCTCCAAAAATATTTAGTACCTGTTTCCACAAAAATAAGACCTAACTGCAAAATAAGCCCTAGTATGATTTTGCAGGATTTTTGAGGATGCTTGAAATATAAGCAATATAAGCAATATAAGTCAATTTAAATAGTGTTCAGGCAAGTATACATGTAATAAAAGTAATAAATTTTGGGAAAAAATATAAGAGCCTGTTTTATTTTGGGGGAGACAGTATGTATTTTAGGCTGGAGGTCGAGGGCTTGCTGGATGGGCTTAGAGAACTGTCCATTGACTTACAATGACAATAAGGACAGCTAATAACAGAAGGGAAAATAAATGAAATCTTTATCTTTTGTAGCAAACACAAGAAAGATTTGAATATGGAAAGACAGAACATTTTGAGCAAATTTTAAGGAGAGTTGTTTTGGTCAAGATTGTCAATGTTCTTGCTTAACTGAACCATGGATACAATTTTAAATCAAATGTTCTTCTAGATGAATAGTCCTTTTTTTGTCAGTAGTTGATGGATATCTGCAGAAAATCCCAGAAAAAGCACACATGTAGTGATATTTCCTCTGAATATTCTTCCAGCATGCAGTGCATTTCATGAACGAAAGATGGTGCTTCAAACACCAGTGGGGATTCTGGTAACTGACACACAACTTGTGCTTATATTCAAAATCCTTTTCAGAGATCCTCTTTTTTTAAACACAGATTTGGTTGTGGGCTTCCAAATACCTCACAGGAAAATACAAAGAAGTTAAATCAGCACAGGAAGTTCTGTGATTCGTATTTGCCATTTGGTCAGAGATGAAGAGAAAACAACAAAGTAGCATGACTAGATCTTGAAGTAGGAAGTAGTGGCTTGAAGAGTAGGAACAACCACAAAATGAATAATACTTCAAAGAAATATTTTTTTATATCACAAAATTAACACATCTGAGAAACATGTTTATACAGTGAGATGGGTAGTTAAATTGTAATCAAGTTAGAACAACCACTGGTGAATCCCCAGCAGTTCCCTGTCCTTCTTGAACTGAGGGGCCCAGAACTGGACACAATATTGCTGGTGTGGTCTCACCAGAGCAGAGTAGAGGGGAAGGAGAATCCCTCTCGACCTACTAACCACTCCCCTTCTAATACATCCCAGGATGCCATTGGCCTTCTTGGCCACAAGGGCAAAGTCCTGGCACATGGTCATCCTGCTGTCCACCAGGACCCCCAGGTCCCTTTCCCCTACACTGCACTCTAATAGGTCATTCCACAATTTATACTGGAACCTGGGGTTTTTCGTACCCAGATGCAATACTGTACAATTTCCCTTGTTATATTTCATTAAATTTTTCCCTGCCGAGCTCTCCAGCCTGTCCAGGTCTCGCTGGATGGCAGTGCAGCCTTCTGGCGTGTCAGCCACTCCTCTCGGCTTGGTGTCATCAGCAAACTTGCTGACAGTGCACTCTATGCCCTCGTCCAAACCATTGATGAATATATTGAATAATACCAGCCCCAGTACTGACCCTTGAGGCACTTCACTAGATACAGGCCTCCAACTAGACTCCACCCCATTGACCACAACTCTCTGGCTTCTTCCCTTCAGCCACTTTACAGTCAGCCTCCCTACCCGATCGTCCAGACTGCACTCCCTCAGTTTAGCTGTGAGGATGCTGTAGGAGACTGTGTCAAATGCATTACTGAAGTAAAGGTAGACTGCATCCACTGCTCTGCTATCATCTATCCACCTCATTATGTCCTCATAAAAGGCTATGGGGTCAAGCACAACTTCCCCTTGGTGAAGCCGTGTTGACTGCCTCTAATGACCCTCTTCTCTGTGATATGCCTTGAGATGGCACCAAGGATAAGTTCTTCCATCAGTTTCCCAGGGATGGAGGTGAGGCTGATCAGTCTTTAATTACCCAGGTCCTCCTTCTTGCCCTTTTTGAAGACTGGAGTGACATTTGCTTTCCTCCAGTCCTCAGGCACATCTTCCGATGCCCAAGGCTTGGCAAAGATGATGAAGAGTGGTCTAGCAATGATCTCAGCCAGCTCCCTCAGCACCCATGGGTGCATCCCATCCAGATCCATGGATTTATGGATGTCCAGATTGCCTAATTGCTCCCTAACCCAGTCCTCATCAGCCGAGGCAAACTCCTCCATTTTCCTGCCTTTCTCTGAGGCCTCAGTGGTATGGAGCTCCTCAGGACAGCTTCCGGCAGAGTAAAGAGAGACAAAGAAGGCATTCAGTAACTCTGCCTTTTCTGTATATTCTGTCACCAGGGCACCCACCTCGTTCATCAGTGGGCCTACATTGTCACTGGTGTTAGTTTTGTCTGCCATGTATTTGAAAAAGCTCTTCCTGTTGTCCTTGACCCTTCTTGCCATGTTTAATTCTAAGGAGGCCTTAGCTTTCCTAGTTGCCTCCCTGCACCCTCTGACAGTTGCCTTATATTCTTCCCAAGTGGCCAGCCCCTCCTTCCATGATCTATAAACTCTCCTTGAGCTTACCTAGCAGCTCCCTGTTTAACCAGGCAGGTCTTCTGGGTCCCTTCCTTGACATCCTACATGTCTGGATGCTCTGATCTTGCACCTGGTAGAAGCAGTCTCTGAACACTAACCAACTACCTTGGACTCCTTTACCTTCAAGCAGCAGCCTTGCCCATGAGATTTCCCTTAGCAATTGCCTGAAAAGGCCAAAGTTTGCCCTGCTGAAGTCCAGGGTTGCAATTCTGCTTGGTATTCTGTTCCTGCCACATGAGATCCTGAACTCCACCATCTCATGGTCGCTGCAGCCAAGGCAGCCCTCAGCCTTTACTGCTTCAACCAGACCCTCCTTGTTAGCAAGAATAAGATCCAGCAGTGCACCTCTCCTAGTCGGCTCATCCACCATTTGCATCAGGAATTTATCATCAATGCCCTGGAGTAACCTTCTGGGCTGTGGCTGGCTGGCTGAGTAGTCCTTCCAGCAAACATCAGGGAAGTTAAAATCCCCCACAACAATCAGGGCCTGTGACTGTGAGACTGCTCTCATCTCTCTGTAGAGGGCCTCATCAACTTCCTCACCCTGATCTGGTGGCCTGTAATAGACACCCACAACAGTATCACCCCTGCCAGCCTGCCCCTTAATTCTCACCCATAGACTCTCAACTCACACCTTATCCGTGCCTGGACAATACTCAATACATTGTAGTTGGTCTCCCACGTAAAGAGCAACTCCACCACCACGCCTGGCTGGCCTGTCTTTCCTGAAAAGCACATAGCCATCCATGACCACATTCCAGTCATGTGTGCTGTGCCACCATGTCTCCGCAATTGTCACCAGGTCATAATCCCCTGCCCGAACACAGGTTTCTAACTCCTCCCGTTTATCCCCTTGCTGCGCGCATTGGTGTACAGGCATTTCGGAGAGTGAGCTGAGCACACCGATTTCACCCTAGGGGTATGGGAGATCTCCCAGAATTCATGAACACTAGAGTGCTGCCCCACTGATGCAAGCCCAGCTACAACCCCATCCCCCTTCAAGTCTAGTTTAAAGCTCTCCAAATGAACCCTGCTAATTCCTGTCCCAGCATCCTTTGCCCCTGCGAGACAAACCTTTCCTGCATATCACTGTCTGGACTGGTGTCTTGTAAAACCAGCCATTATCAAAAAACCCAAAGCCCTGCCTGTAGCACCAGTCTTGTAGCCAATTGTTTAGGGACTGAATTTTTCTACTTCACTCCATGTCATCACCCAAAACTGGAAGGAGGGAAGAGAAAATCACTTGAGCCCCAGACTCTTTTACCATCCATCCCAAGGTCTTGAAATCTTTCTTCATTCCAGTCAGACTGCAGGATGCAGCTTCCTCCCCATCAGTCTGGAAGATCAGCAGCGGGTAGTAGTCTGTTGTGTGCACCAGGTTGGGGAGCATCCTGATGATGTCCCTGGTCTGGGTTCCAGGTAGACTGCACACTTCCTTATGATGAGGGTCAGCTCTGCAGAATGGGCCCTCTGTCCCTCTGTCGAGGGTTTAGATTTCGGGGTGACAATAAAACCCTGGCAGATGTATTGTTAACCTCCTCTCCCCGCCACTTCCCCCTTTTACCCCTCCCTCTCCCCCCTTCCCACTAAGGACAGGCGATCAGGAGGGAAAGGAGGACAGAGAGAAGAGAGCTGGAAAAATTAAAGATGTTTTACTAATGCTGCTAATACGAATAGAGAAAATAATACAAAATATACAAAACCAATCTTGAAAGTCTCAGCAACTGCAGAGCCAGCAACCAAAGTCCTGGATTAGACTCTGCAGCCAACCGGAGCTGGATTCAGTCTCTCACTAGGCCTCAGTTTGCAGGGACGACTAGCAAGGTCCTCTCCTAATGTCGGCCATAAGCAGAAGGGAAAAGGTAAAAAGGAAAAGGGTCGAGATCCTTGTGATCTCCCACTTTTATATGAAGTATTCACGTGAATGGAATGTTATACACAGCTGGTCAGTTTCTTGGTCACTTGTTTCTTGTTGCCCCTCTCACGAGATGTCCATCCATGCTTATCAGTAAGTTTGCATTCCATTACTAGGTTTACCAAAGCATGTGTCTTGTTCTCCAGGAAAATGCAGCTAATATGAAGACTTTAGCTGACAGGCAAAATCACTAAAAGAGAAACTTGTTTTTAACAAAACCAGGACACCCTCTCAGAAGGGAATTGCCTACTACAATTACTCTTATTTCTTTCTCGTCTGAGGAGGTCTTGAGGCATGGAATCCACTGCCTCTTTCTATGTGACCTCATAGATGGGCCTTGCACCACATCCTCACCTACCTCTTCTTCAAGATCCAGGGCCTCAAACCTATTACAGAGGGGCACCTGGGAAAGCAAAGCAGGTAGGAAGGGGTGTTGCCTGTGGTGCCGAACTGGAACTCGCTTCCAACCCTTGTCATCGTTTCGGTCCCCTACCTCTGCCCAACAGTGATAGGGCAGGGGCTGTCTCAGGTCTTCCCCCTCTGCCCAACAGGGCAGGGGGTCCATCACATTTTGGGGTGTATCCCCCTGGAGCCTCTCTGAGTGGCATGCCAGGGAGTTACTCCACCAGTTGATCTCCTTTTCACACTCCCTGATGGATCTCAGCGTCTCAACCTCCTCCTTAAGTTTTGCGACCATGCTGAGCAGATCTCACACCTCACACAGGTGAGATGCTGGCCATCCTCCCCCGGCAGCAGCAGGCTCTGGCATTTCCTGCAGCCAGAAACCTGAACAGCCACGGTTTGGGGCAGGCAGTCAGCCTGAGTTGCTACAGTCTCCTTGAGATAAGCTCTCTTTCTGGACGAGACCATGGTCAGCAGCAGTATGAGACAGTGGCAATAGGTGAGAGGGTCTCACCAGCTAAAAGTGACAACTTCTGTGCCCTAGTGCATGAGTTACCACAACCGCTGCTGCAGCACAGTGTGGCTGCATTCGTAAGATCCATACAAGATACATGCTTGCAAAGATGTTCCACGGATATGGGTAAAGACTTAATAATGAACCTGAAAAAAATGAAGGTGTCAAATGCTATTAATACAGTCATGAGAATACAGTAAACACAAAAATCGGTTTCTGCAGTCTTCCAGTGTTCATATTAATATGGGCAGAATGAACGGACTTACTGAATTCAAACACCTGTAGTTTGGTGTGTTAAAGACACAAATGAGTCTCCCAACAGCACAGAAAATATCTAAGACAAACTAAGTGTTGTTGATTTGTTTCCATAATGGTTTAGCTATAATAATTTAAAATCCTAATTTATAGTATAAATGTGTATGAATTTGGTTTTAGGGTTGGTGTATTTGACAGAGAAAGAACTGTATGGAGCTGCACCTATGGTATGTTTTCCCACAAGCCGTCTGTAACTCACTGGTGTTGAGCAGCTCTGGGTCAGTCAGACTGCTCTTATGTCATTGCCTCTGGGTGGTTTCTGAAAAACACAAGAATCTCCTGAAGAAATAGGGAAAACCAAAGATTGTGACATATATTGTCAGCAATGAATGAAGAATGGTCAAGAAATATTGACAGTTTACCTGAATTTGTATGATGCTCTTGTTATTATTAATATCAGTATTGACATTGGTATTAATATGCTTGGTATAGATAAAATAATTGGTATAGATATCTATAAGATCACAAAAGCAAGTGAAAGACTTATTGTTCATTACAGTTTTTGACTTAAGCTATTAAGGCTTGTGTTGTTGAGCCTGAAGAGATGATGGTTCCCCATACTGGCGTTCCCCCTGCTTGTCTGATTTACAGCGTAATTGCATCTGATGTCTGTGGTCCATGGCTAATATTGCACAAGGACCCATGGCTATAGGAACAAGTTCAGTGTCTTTATCACAGGAATGTGATTTCAAGGGAAGAATAAGCAGCAGAAACAGATGAAGTGCTAAGCAGCCAACTGCTAAGACCATTTTATTTTTTAACCATAAATATAAGGAAGTGAATAAAAACAGTAAAATAACGTAAATCTTTCTAAATTAGAATGAGCTTCAAAGATCTTGGTGAGACAAGACTGACTTTCGTCTCTCTTAAAGATACCAAATAAACTGCATGAAGAAAAAATTCCTTTCCACAGCAGCAGTACACATTGCTTTTATAGATTCATGGGAGCAATGCTTTGAAGAATCTGAAGTTCAAAAGTTCAAAAGAATACTCCTATACTGTGACATATAGGATTTTTATAATATTTAATGAGCTTTACTTTGAGATACACTCCTTTTCTTGCCATCAAATATTTTTGGTCTACAGAAAACAGCATTCAATAGTGGAAATAAGAAAGATTTTAATTTTTTTTTTTTTAAAGTAAAATGGGAAGCAGCATATTTACCTATGGAATCCTAGGCTAAGAGGCAGAACTTTGGGGCTGGACTTGGACTGTGTCATTCTTACTGCTCAAAGATTTATTGTTTTTATGGAGCAAATTGTTTCACCTTTCCAAGCCTGAAGATTTATTTAGGAGGCTAAAAATATTTGCTTTGAAATGTACTTGTAAAAGCTTTTTTATAAGAGCTTCAATGCAGAAGTCTACTGGGTCTACTGTATAGTTTTATTATGATATAGTAGGAAAACTGGAATATGGTGTTAACTTATCAATACTACCAGCATGTGCACAGACTGGACAAAATTCTGACTATTTTTTTGTTGCTTTTGCCTTGTCCCAAGGATAGGATCCATTTCGGAGAAGTGAAAGATAAAAGATAATTTTGTCTTGAGTGATTCTGTTGTCTTTGAAAAAAATATATGATGCAGACATTACATTTTTGGGAATTTGCAATATAGAGTTTACACATGAGGAAATCTCAGCAGGTGCACTTTGTAATCTCTTCATTTGGTATACTTAAACCTCATTATTATAAACTGCTTTCCTGCGGAATATTTTTTTCTTGTTGACAGCGATATGGAGAGGACAATATGAGGCAGAAGCATCAGGGTTAGTCTTTACCACTCTATCACATGTTCTATCACATACCACTCCACCATGTTCTTCTGAGAGCAATTTGGGTAACAAAGAATCAGGTGCCAGGGACAATGGACAGCAAACTCACAATATGAGTCCTGTGATTATAAAGACATGACTCTGCACTCCACCTTTCTTGATACAAAATAGTCAAATAGAAATGTAGAAGTTATTTCAAAAATTCATTATAGACAGACTTGTAAATATATGTGAGTGATACTGCAGATTTTCCAAAGGCTAGAAGCACATTCTGTTGGAAATAAGTTTGTGTAGACATCAGATTTATTTCCTTTGGGCATCCTCTTTTCCCTTGAGAAAATTAAACAATGTGATTGATATTGATTCCAAAGCATGTTCTCTTTCAAATAACATTTTAAAGTTAGAGCTACAAAGGCATGTGTAATTAATTAGCAGAATAAAGTGAAATTTTGAATGGAAGACCTTCATGCAGCTGGGAAGAAACTGAAAAAGCTTTTTTCATATAGAACAATGTGGTTTACAAAAGGCTTTGTTTAATGAACTGAACCGAGCAAGTGATTCATAGCATATAATTTGACAAGTTCATCTTGTTTCTCTTCTCATGGTGAGCCAAAACACAAGTATATTTCTTATTTTGAAAAAGTAATTGTTTATTTTTTTATTATATTTTTTTACTGTATAAGGTGATTACAAGTTTTCAAGTACTGCAGAAACTTTATTTGGCGTTCCGATATTTCTGTATTGCTAAGTTATGATTGTGTTTTACAAATTGCATAATATTTTTTCCATTTCCTGACTTTTCTAACGGAACTCTGAGATGTCTGTAGTCCTGTGTTTTGAGCAATGTCCCATGCCAACCTAATGTAGTCAGTCTGAGTACAACTACTCCCATGTGCAAGTATTTAACACTTAATGTGTGAGAGTATAGTGTAAAACTTATAGTGTGTGCTTTGGTCCTCATCCAATGGAAATCGGCCTTTTTCCATTTACTTAGTGGGACTGGATCACTGTTACTGTGAGCATCTTGATGAGTGAAAACTCAAATGCATAAACGTGCATGGGTCATGAAGACAGACTGGGTGTGAAGAGAGTTGAATAAATACCTAACAGAAATTTTCTTAGCAGGTAGATTGATTAATTTTAGAATGACCTGAAGTTTCAGTTGGTTAACATTTTTTGCTTAAGCTCTTTTTAAACTTGATGCATGTTATTCTGTGTCATCACTCTGTTTCATTTTGCTTCAAAAGTGGCTGTGACTATGAAATAAGAATAATCTTCTTCAGCCTGTAACCAGGACAGTCCTGATTCCAGAGAGTTTGTCGGTTTCCCTTACACCCCATGCAATCAACCATGTCCATTTTGTTTGCAAAGGATTAAGTGCAACTGTCTGATCACAGCTATTTTTGTGGCATTTTATGAGGTCTTCAATGATACGTACCTGAAACAGAAAAGATCAGAATTGAAGTGCACCGGCATGACACCATATATTGGACCTATCTGCATTATACCTAACAAACCACTGTTTTTCTGTCACTGTTATAGCCATTCTGTTTGCTTGCAAAGTTTAAAACAAAAAGTATCAAAAGTGTGAATCAACCATTTAAAATTAATGGGCTAATGTAAACCCTAAGGTTCTACTTATATTGCTTGAAAATATAACACAGAACATGTTGGTTTTATGAAATCATGGTTCTTCATGACTTTTTCAGAAAGTGTGACTTGAACTCAATTATTGAAAAGGACTCTGCATGACTGACTCACATCATGTCTCAGAAGACTTAGTTCGCTGGTATTTAAAGAATATGCTCTTTAGATAAACCAGAAATATTGCAGAGTGATGTCACAAAAGAGGCTAGTCTGACATCAGCTATGGACAACCTCCCTTTACTCTCCATTGTTCAGGAAAGGCACGTATCTGCTGTACGATATAGGTCAACTGGACCATCTTCGATTGCACTGCATTCTTGTCTTAGGGGTTAAGTTCTAAGGAGTCTTCATGGAAAACATGCAGTGCTCCAGTAGAAATCAATCCCAGAATATGGGAGACAACCATTTCCTTTTGTTTCCATTCCAACTCATCTATGACTCAGTCTAATACCAAAACCTATAGTTTTAAGCACACTTTTTGTCATTTAGGTGAAGTCAAAACATGAGACATAGACTACACTGATTTACCTGAAAGAATGATCAGGGAAGAGCATTTTTTTCTAAATAATGTTATGATAGCAAGACACTTAAGTCTAAACCATAGGAGAATCAAATCAAAAGAACTCTAAGACAGATTTTTGTCCAAGTTTTTAAAAAGAAAAAAAAAAAGAATTAAAAATTTTTCAGTCATCCTTGGAAAATGGTTACTTGAGAATCAAAAAATACTGATGGATAATGACGCTTTTTCTCTTTTTTCTAGGTAGCCCTTTGTAGGGCTCTTCTCTCCCCAAAGTTAGAAGTTCATTCCTTATAGCTTTTCAAAAGTTTTGCTGCAAATTAGATTATTCTCTTCATCGTCAACAAATATTTCAGACTGAGAAATCAGTCCTTTTTATCTAAGAAATTTGATGGATGCTCTCATTTCAATCCTTGAGTGCTAGCAGAACGAGATACAACATTACAAGAGTTTGACCCTGCCTCTCCAGTAATGAAAGCACCCTGATCTGAGCATAACCTTAGACTCATTTTTGTTTCATGTGGATCCAAAGCTCACTTTTGTTGTACACTGCTAAGATTGTCTTGTATATCCATCTGGATGTGTAGTCAAATATAAATGTTTTGCTTTAGATTTGCCTTTCAAACTGCTGCTGTAGCTCTCCTGCTTCAGTAACAAAAAGTGAATCTGGGTTTGAAATACAAATACCCTTAATCTAACTGCAAAGCAGAAACTGTTATTGTGTCATCTCTCTTGATCATACATATTAACAACTGGTATCTTCACTTTACCAGATCAATGTTATAATCTCTTTCTGGTCTCTTTTCAGGCAGGTAGTTTCTAACAGTAAGACTGAAATTTCCAGTAATGGTACCTTTTTGCTGTTGTTATCCTCTGCCACTGAAAAAAGACTAAGAACCTACAGGTGAGAAAAAAAAATACTGCAGATGTTTTTCTTCAATGAATATCATAGAAAAGTTCAATTTTCAGCGTAGTTTTCTGTACAGCACTTCTCTCCTTACTTTGGAGAAATTGTACTTCCAATCACTTCCATAGACTATTAGTATGACTTTTAAACATAAAGGATAGTTATTATTAATTGAGCTGTGGTGTGCACAGTTGTAATATATTCTATACACTCTATAAAGAAATAAAGATTATTTAAACTGACTTATGTTAGGTGTGTACTGTAGTTAAGGTTTAATGGAATTTAACAAAGCAGAATTTTAGTAGCTTTCATTAGTATAGAATTGTCCTGAAACCTTTTAAATTTAGTTACTTTGGTGTTAAGTAGTTTTAGGAAAGAAATTTGCCTACTAGCTACAACAGGGAATTGTAAGAGAACAGTATGCTTCATTTTATTCTCAGTGGCAAGTGCTCTGTTTGCAGCCTAATTTCACCTTCATGTCTCAGGTGTTGCCTGTCCATTAAATCAGTATCATAAAAACATGCTTAATTCTCAAGTGTATAATGAGAATTAATGTTTGCAAAAGAGATTTTCTCCATGGGCTGATCAGTATATGTTTCTCTACTCAGTAGCAGACACATGGCTAGTAAAAGGGGAGTAGTGCTGAGTTCCCAAAGGGATCCTGTCCTGGGGCCAGATAGAGCAAGATCCTTGTCACTGGTGTCCACATGTGCAGCAGATCAGACTCTGGAGGCAGGAGAGTCCCAGGGACAGCTCAAAGGAAAGTGTTCTGCGTCTTTACTAAATATCGTGATGAAAAGCAACATAAACTGAAAGGCTTCTTTATGGTATTTCTTTTGCTTCAGATATGGAAAATGCCAAGTACAATCTATTTTGATAAAGCTGTCAAGAATTTATGCCATAGTATTTGGCCATGAGAACTATATGCATAAATCCTGACGAGATGTATTTCTTCTCAAAATGTTGTTGGCAACTTTCTTATTAGAAATAGCTGACAGTGTGCTTCACAATATTTTGTTTTTATCTGCTTACAAATTTTATCTCTTTATAGATATTACCTCTTTTCATCTTAGGTGCCAAAAGAACAAGCTTGATTGATAAGATGGAACATTTGAAATATATAGATTGAATGCTTTTCAGCAAAATTATTTGGTTTCTTTTCATGTGACTTTCTTCACAAGGAAAATTTTAACTAAAAACAGGTCATGCATTTCTGTGTTCTAATTTGAATGGCTGATCATATTCTTTCTTTGTAAAGGTTTCTTATAGCACTCTCCTTCTTCCTTTCTAAAGTTATTGTGCCATACTGTTGAAGCACCTGCCATGTTGATTTCATTTCAGTGTTGGGTGAAAATAGTTTTAGTTCTGTGAAATGATTCATACATGCATACAGTTGTCAAGCACAAAAAGTTTCTTAGAAACGAAAGGTTTTATATAACTGCAATCTCTCACTGCAACAAAATGTAACTCTACCGAGAAGAAAACAAATAGATCTTTCTCTTTTTTTTCTTGGTATTTTTCTCAGAGTTCACATCATTGGCACAACTGTACTGAAAGATAAGCAACCCATAGTCTGAGTCCAAATTCATGTCTGAAATCAAGAGATCCTTTTATAACATATGCAGGAAATCAATGTGTGTCAAAACAAATTCCTGGGATGATTTAAGTGTTAATAATTTTGTTTCTATTTGTATTAATTTCTTCATATAAAACAAACAAAAAAAATTTACAACATCTGTTCTACGGAAAGTACTTCTTTTCTTTTTTGTTATTTTTTTGTTTGTTTCATTTTTGTCCTTCGATATTATTCTGTCTGGGGAAAATTTATGCTTTCTATTAAAATGAGCCTGAGTGTTCATTACAGATGTTTTAAGGAAAAAAACCCTCAGTTTAGTGACCATGAACAAAACTGTTTTGTACCTACCTTCCACCTAATCATTTAAGCAGGGCACAGATTTGGAGCACAATTCCTCTTCAAATCTAATCCTGCATGTCCAGGCTGCTATCTTGAAACTGGGCTAAGCTAAAACATATATTCCCTCACAGCGAGCTTTTTATCTTCAAGCCAGTAATTTCATGTATGTCTGTGTGTTGTTCTTGGAATAACATTCACACCTTAGATAAATTTATTTTAACAAAGCTTCCAACATACACGGGAGACTGATTTCCTAGGTTGCAGGGTATGACAGTTTGTAACAGGAAGCCAAAACAAGACATTGTTTTCTTGTCTAGGCATTTGTTCCTAGATCTTTAGTTTCATTGATTAACTAGTATTAGAGTTCAGAGGCAGGCTGTGAAATGAGATACAGGGCAGAAAACAGCCGGAGGCACCAGGAACACTATGAATAAGAAGGGCCAGTTCAAAGCTAACATCGTCTTACAAATAAACCTAAGGAGATGATGTGCCTAAGGAGCCAGGGAGTTTTAAATACCAGATTGACACTTCCTCAAAAGTGATTTATTTTATATATCTCAGCCAACTACAAGTTTTTATTTTTTTGTTTCCCTTGCTCTGATTTTGCTCAGATTTAAGATTACTGACAGGTTTTCTGAACCATTAGCACACATATATCCAAGTGCAGTTTGCTGATTAAAAAGAATTTTAATAAGTCAGTGCTTATATAGTACAGCTACTTGGCATACAAGTGGTTTAAACATGCTCTAGTAAAACTAGCAGCTCCTCCTGACTTTCAAGTAATAACGTACGTTGAGCTTTTGAGAAAACACAGTTTGCTCAAGGAAGGACTTTGGAGAATGCTGCAAAACAAAAAATGTTTTGAGTCTACTTTCAGTGTAATACCTTTATAAATACTTATTTCAATAAAGAATACCTTTTTTTTTTTTTTTTTAGGTATAAATAAGTATGAATTCACAATAGAGTTATTCAGTACTAACACTTCCATTTTACGTAGGATTTGCTCTACATGCAGAGAATAATTGTGGAGAATATGTGAAATAATTTTCACAACTCTTGAAAGGAGATGGGTAGAAGAAGCAAACCTGCTACTTCCTGTATGCGTCAGAAAGCAGCCAGAGAATACACACGTCATGGTACCTCTGTTTATCCCTGAATAATATTGAATTTACTGTGTGGAGAGATGTAGTACATTGTACATAGACTGTGGCTTTAACCGGACAACTGTAAGCACAGGATTTCTCAGTGTTCAGTATCTAGGTAGGAGGTTTCCAACCTACCAGGGCAAATGGACACAGAGAAACCATAATCCACCTGAAAAAACAGGAGAGGTCTGGGGAAACGTGAATGTTTGTCTTATGGCTGTAGAGCCAAAGTCACATGCAAAGCCTGGCTGAAAACAAAATGGTCAGCATGAACATAAATCATAACTACTACATTTCCAAATTAAAACCTGGCAGTATAAAGTAAAAACTTATCCTGTGTGGAAAGGTGACCATTAAAAAATAAAAGAAACTGGAAAGAAATTCCTTAAAAAGCTCATTGGGCAGAGAAAAGAGTGAGTACCTGAGTCAGATACTGTAACTAAGAATGCTGCCTGAAACACTGGAATAGCAGATAAAGGTGCCTGAGGATTATGACATGCAAATGAGTGAATCTGGAATATGATAACGTTTTTACATCCAAAACCAATACTAACATTACACAGCTGAGAACTCTGGCATCCACATTCAGCACTAGAATAATAAAAGCCTTGCTAACTACAGCCAGGCTTATTTGTGGGACATGTGATTAAAGCCTTCAAGAGATATTGCTGAGAGACAGATCTCACTCCACAGAAATGTTCTTAAACAGTAAATATGGCTGATAGGTGCAGAGAAATGCTCAAAGCCATATTCAGAGAAGGAACATATGATTAAATTAAGGAAGTGCAGACCCCAAATCATAACGGATTTAGGAAAAAAACAAAACAAAACAAAAAATACCCATCAGTTTCCATACATAGTATACACAGTTGGATACTATGGAAAAGGAAAAACAAAGCGCACCTTAAGTGCACCTTTTTCACAGGCAGTTTTATAAATTACATGGAGAAGAATCAAATCCTACTTTGAAGGTGGCAAAAGAAAACAAGCATCAATACACAGTGTCTTAAAGCCCGGAGACTTCTGAATAGGAAATGGGATATTGGGAATAATGCTGAAAACTCTTATGAAGAGAAAAACTCTTTTAGTAAAGCTGAATATCCAAAATGATGTAGAAGTGAGTTACCAGTCATGTAATGACATACTTGCAACTATTTCATCAATGGCTAATTTAACTCCAGCTGGATGGTGAAATTAGTTGCAATGCAATCCAGACGCAATTGCAAAGAGCAAAGCTCATCTGACGTAATCTGACCAGGTGCTAGGGATGTATGACAAAACTATCTAAGGCCAGTGAGTGAAAACCTATTGTTGATTAGAAACCTTGAAAAAAAAAAACAAAACAACCCTATTATGATTAAGAGATCTTACTAGGCAAAGCAGAGGTGAATTGCAGCATCCTTACAGCTAAACTGAGGGAGTGCAGTCTGGACGATCAGGTAGTGAGGCGGACTGTGAAGTGGCTGAAGAGAAGAAGCCAGAGAGTTGTGGTCAATGGGACGGAGTCCGGTTGGAGGCCTGTATCTAGTGGAGTGCCTCAAGGGTCAGTACTGGGACCAGTACTATTTAATATATTCATCAATGATTTGGACGAGGGAATAGAGTGTACTATCAGCTAGTTTGTTGATGACACCAAGCTGGGAGGAGTAGCTGACACGCCAGAAGGCTGTGCTGCCATCCAGCGAGACCTGGACAGGCTGGAGAGTCGGGCAGGGAAAAATTTAATGAAATATAACAAGGGAAATTGTAGAGTATTGCATCTGGGAACGAACAACTCCAGATTCCAGTATAAATTGTGGAATGACCTATTAGAGTGCAGTGTAGGGGAAAGGTTCCTGGGGGTCCTGGTGGACATCAGGATGACCATGAGTCAGCACTGTGCCCTCGTGGTCAAGAAGGCAAATGACATCCTGGGATGTATTAGAAGGGGGGTGGTTAGTAGGTCGAGAGAGGTCCTCCTTCCCCTCTGCTCTGCCCTGGTGAGACCACACCAGGATTATTGTGTCCAGTTCTGGGCCCCTCAGTTCAAGAAGGACAGGGAACTGCTGGAGGGAGTCCAGCACAGGGCAACAAAGATGATTAAAGGAGTGGAACATCTCCCTTACGAGGAAAGGCTGAGGGAGCTGGGTCTCTTTAGCTTGGAGGATAGGAGATTGAGGGGTGACCTTATTAATGTCTACAAATATATAAAAGGTGAGTGTCAGGAGGATGGAGCCAGGCTCTTCTCAGTGACAACCAACAGTAGGACAAGGGATAATGGGTCCAAACTGGAACACAAGAGGTTCCACTTAAATTTGAGAAGAAACTTCTTCTCAGTGAGGGTAACAGAATACTGGAACAGGCTCCCAAGAGAGGTTGTGGAGTCTCCTTCTCTCAAGACATTCAAGACCCACCTGGACACATTCCTGTGTAGCCTCATCTAAGTGTTCCTGCTCCAGCAGGGGGATTGGACTAGATGATCTTTTGAGGTCCCTTCCAATCCGTAACATTCTGAGATTCTGTGACTCTGTGATTCTGTGAAACTTGGACTTCATATAAAAAAGAAGAGGAAACTTTTAGAAAATCAAGTACACAAATGACATGGTAAACAGTCTTTGTGGTCTTTGTTGTTTAGCTAATGTACATTTGCCAGTTAGGATCTTGTTGAGTTGATGAAGTGTTTTACCTTCACTTCTCACAGCAACCATTTCTTTCTCTTTGGTGCTATTACTCACATATTCCTTCTTGTCTCTTTTTATGCAGCTTTTATCTCTTTTGTCCCTTGTTTTGAACAGGTTTATTGCTCTTTTTTTTTTCTGGGGCTTTTTTTGGGAACAGATATTTACTTCGGCTTTTTGGCTCAGTTCTACATATTTTCATTTACCCAAATTTCACATTTGTATGCCTTGAAACTGTCAAGTTATTGTTGCCAGAAATTGTTAGTGTTTAGTAATGATAGTGGCTTTCAGATAGTGCAGCACCTGGAAAGTGTTCCACTGTCATACTCTCAAATACTACTGTAGTCTATTTGGATTTTGTTGTTTATCTTCTGAGAAAGGGGTTGAGTATCTGTTTTCATACATTTTCTTTCCTATTTTGCTTTGCATGCATTTCTTAATTTGATACCAAATTTTTGTTCTGTGCTGAATTCTATATTATAAAACACAAAATTTATTATCCTGTAGAAAATATCAAGATATTTTAAGCATGTCTTTATATGCAAATAAGTTCCATTAATTATAGAAACATAGTTCTACCACTCTTTCAGTACTTCTTTTGGCAAGAAAAGACTTGGTAGAGACTTGACAGCATAGTCTTCTGGTACTATGCAGATGTACTTCAGTATATTGCCAAAGTTTCTAGATGAATTTGGGCTTGTTCTGTTATCATTCCACATATACATTAGGAGCAGTAACAGCTTTTTTAATATATATTCTCTATCTGAAACCTCTGAGTAATCACTTAAGTGCTTTTTAACATATTATTATTATTTTTTTTTCTTTTAGAAACTGTCCTGTTCTTTCCAAGGGACAGCTGCCTGACCCCAAAAAATTAGCACAGTCTTTTTTTTCAGTAATTTTGAACTTTTACTAAAGAATTCCTGGACAGAAACACTGAAGATTTCTCAGAGTCCTGATATACACACACTTATTGAGAGACACATCTACCTTTTGAAATTTTAGATATTCTTTAATGAACTAAAGACCTAATTCCACAGTTTTTCTTCCAGAAATTAAGATCTCAGAATCTTGGTATCATGAACATTTGTGATATGATCTTGTTATTTTCCGTGGACTATTTATTAGAATGTCTATCTTCCTGTATTTCTTTACATTTACTATAAGCAATAAAGGTTTTTGATTTCTGTTTTTCACCTGGTTCTTTAAACGTTAGGTACTTCATGAATGAGCTTATAATTGAGGTCTGCTTTTATCTTGGAACTCGCAATTGTTAAATGAGCATATGTTGTAAGTTATGAATGGACCAAAATCTTAAAATGAAATTATATGTCTGGATGAAAAAATATTTTCATAATTCTCCCCACTCCTCCACCAGTATCTTTCATGCTGCTGCTGTTAATGCAATCCTTGGTTGCACCTACAAATAGGAACTCATCAAAAATACTGAGGGAAGGTACATCTTAGTGTATCTGCAACAGAAGAACAGGATTGAGTCTTGTCCATACTGCCTCAAGATACATAAGCTTAAAGTCAATATTAGCATAGACAAAGCAGACATTAACATAGGGTGGAATCCTCTCCAAGCACTGATGGAATTTTTGCCTGACACAGCAGTAGTTGCAGATTTGCTCCTCCAGGAACTAATTGCCTCAGATACTTCGATGGATTGAGACTTCATTAGGTCCTTGGAACTAGTTACTTCCTCTGTACCTATACTTACTTTTTGCTTCTGTCCACTCCTTTTACTGGGGCTTGAGAGACACACACTCCAGTTAGCCTACACTGTAGTACATGGTAGTCATCACAGTGTGGTCTTTAGCTCTTTGCTTTAGCTCTGCCGTGGAAGATTTTCCATGAGATTAAGCAAAGGGGTTGGGTATGACAGGATGCCAAAGGTATAGTCAATCTTCAAGCAAAAGTATTGATGATTATATTGATCTATTTTTTGTGTCCTGATTATTATATTACAGGGTTAATCAGTTTAGTCATCTCAGTACATATGAATCTGTCTTTCACCAACAAAAAAATATTTATGTAAAATATGTTTAGTGCTGAAGGGATGGTCTTATTTGGTAAGCAAGCATATTCCAACTCTGTTTAAGGAACATGGAAAAATATTCAACCACCTTTTAAGCAAATACACTTTTGAGCATGTTGTTCCTGACTACAAATTACCAAATTTAGTGGAATAAATTTATCTTATCTATAGAAAGCAGATCTGCTCTGTATGATCCAGATATTTCGGTTGTAGAAAACTTTGCCAAGTGCACACATCTCTACCCTAATCACTATTCAATGTCTGGTTTTACATTTCAAACACAAGGAAGGTGAAAATACAGTTGCATGCCTGATGCGGAGTACATCTAGGAGGCATCAGCCAGAACAATAGCAACATCTGTCCATCAGATAATTCTTCAGATTTTTTATGTTGCATTTTAGTTTTCAGTGGCTTCTTATGTAATTTTATCGCAGCATCAGGTTTTGCCTATCCCTAGTCAAATCTATTAAATTTTAACAACTCTGACCACAAAGTTTCCAGGAAATAAATTGTTAAAATTCATTCAAGCTTTGATGACTTTTCAGCCCACTAAATATTTTTTTTTTTTCCCTCAAATGGTAAGTATTGAGAACATATCTCTGTACTTTTAAGGGGATGTTATGTAGTTATGGTTCAAAGATTTCTTATTACTATGGTGTTATGAATTATTATTATAATATTACAAGGTGTTTCCAAAGAGATGAACCAAATTACAAAGCTGTGCGGTTTCACAGTGAGTCCATCTTTTTGAAATAACCTGTATAATAATAAAATTTTTATACTATATAAAATGTATACTATATAAAAATATATAATATAGACAGAACATACAGACTTATAATATGTTTTATAATACATAATATTTATTAATATAATAAATAATAATTAAACCATAATAATAATTAAATTAAATAATAATTAAACCAGAAATACAGTTAACAGTAAATGTTTTGTCACATTTACAGCTATATAGTTTTGCTGGACTTTTTTCAGAGGGAGAATTAATGACTAACATATTTAATAAATCCAGAGGGAAAAATATGCAGTGATGACAACATTGAATGAAGTGAAGTTTAAACAGATGAAGCTAGGTAATCCAAGTTACCAAGTCTTTCACTAATATTACATTGACTATATTTAGAGTGTAGACACTAATGGGAACAGCAAATATTTACACATATGATAAATATACACATGTGATAAATATATTCCTACTTAAGCAATGACACAAAACATTCTCTACAATCGAACAAACATACTAGTGATTAGGCACCTTTTATCTCTATCCTTACCTGTTCTACAACTTCTTCTCTCAAAATCATTTCAGTATATCACCATCCAGACCACAGTCAGCATAGACTGCCTGGACACAAGGAAATGCAAAAATATTATCTCTATGTTTTTAGTAAGTTTGAATCCTACATTTTCTACTGCGATAAGAGCAGCCTCATCTGCATAATAATTTTCAAAAAGGTCAAAGATCAGAGTCCTATATGTACAGCTGGAAAGTACACTATATAATTCAAGTTTATTGTTATATTCTATTTATAATGTCAGTTGCAAAGTACAACACATCGATACAGAGCAGAAAAAGACAAAATAAGCCACTAGTGACAGAAGTAGCTTTTTTCAAATAAAAATAGTTTTCACTGACATTATGTAGATGGAAAACCAAATAGTGAATTTACATTGAATTTACAATCTTTTGGTTTTCAAATAAATAGTTAATCTATTAAAAATCTTAAAAATTGTCTCTTTTCAAAATTGTCTAAATAAAATGTTTAGATCTATTGTTCTAAAAAGTGAGTTTATTTTAAGATGGATATGACTTTTACTTCTACATATTTTAATTTCTCCAATTTCTCCTCAGACATATATATATAAATATATATTTCAGAAATGTGAGGTATGGGTGATTATTTCAGGTTGCACTTGACAATGATTTACATTAGCTGATAACGTAATTAGAGGTGCACTTAAATACAATTTCATAAATCATTGTGTATGTAATTGTAAATCTGTAAACTTGTATTGCAAATAAAAAGTTGATCTGAACATCATTAATCCATACCCTGCAGCAGCACAGCAATTCAAATTCCTAATAAAAAAAAATCTTCCTTTACCTTCTGTAGATAAAGTAAAAGAAAAGTTCCAACAGAGATGATTGAACAAGCTCTGTCTAGTAATCCTGATCAAAGTGCTTTAATAGCAGTATGAAGAAAGGGTGTATTTGGTCAAATGTAAAGCTTTCGTAAGACAATTAACTAGAAGATATTAATTCTTAATTAAAAGATATCAAGCAGATAGTAGAGATAACAGACTTCAGTTAGACCTAGCTAAAGACAACAGTTAGGAAAAAAAACAACCAACCAAACAACAAAAAACCTAGAGCTCTTTAACCTTATTTGCTTTTTAAGAATTCTCAGCAAAGCTCAGTAGAAATGTTTCTAACAAACAACTGGATGCTGCTGCAAAACTTCTGACGATAAGTGGACACAGGGAAAAGAAGACAGTAATTGGGTGCCACTCTATATCTCACAATAAAGAATTTTTTAATAAGATAAAAAGAAACATCATGTTTATATTAATCCATAAATACTGCTTTATACTTTCACTGTGCCGGAGACTTATATTTTTGTCTTTTAAATATTACTTTTATTGATTTTAATAATACATAAATTTCTTATTCCAGCTGAAGCACTATGACTGTCCTCCCTTCTCCCACAGCCACCTGTTCAAAGTTAGTACCTGTAAGTCAGTGAAGTAGTTTAAGTTCCATTTGGCTGAATTAATCTGCAGTAGGACAGCAACACCTAGTACCAGGAAAATACAATGCGGCTATCCTTGACTTGTTCAATTTTACTTATGTCTCTAATTCTATTTTTCCTGAGTACAGCCACCAAATCTTTAAGTGTTCATGTTTCATTTTTAATTATGTTCTACTAGGTTTCCTAGAACTGAACAATTACTAAACCAAATTAGTCCATTCCATAATTCAGATGTCTTCTGTGAAGAGACATCAACAGAAATTTGATACATTTTAAAGTAAAGAAATAGCACACGAATTTGCTTTTTCAATCTTACTTGACATTCATGAACACGTGTTTTTCCTGAAACTCTCTTCTTCAGTGAAAAAAATACATTGCACTGTAGTAAAATGACTTGCTGCTGTCACTGCTTGTGAAAGCTTGTGCAAGAATGCAGGAGGCAGCAGTTCCTCTCCGTGTCACTTGGCCTCCAAGGCTGACATTGCTGGCAACCAGTTACTATCAACTCTACTGTCAAAGAACATTTGAGTGTCCTAAGATAGTCATGTAATGTAAATGACTTGCTGTTTATATTCTTGAACTAATCAAAAAGTCCTTAATGCTTACCAAAATATCCAGATAAAACATCCCTTGATCTTCCTTTGGAGTGGTCTTGGTAATCCTCTCCTGGATTTGTCAAATTACGGACAACATGCCTGCCAGTTCCCATTATATTTGGGACTTGGCTATCAACAGTAGTTTTCTCGGATCATTACAACACATCTCTTGTCCTGAAACTGTCATGTTCAAACAATGGCTTCCAGGGAGCCAAAAACCCTACAGAAATCTCTCATTTGTTATTAAGTTGGCTGACTTAGTGTTTATTTAGAACTAGAAATTTACTTTTACATTGCACTTCATGAATTAATAATTATAATAAACTAAATATCTTAAAGACAGGAAACTCTTTGGGTCAGCTGATTGGAAAGGAGATACTGAGCCAGTTGTCACTTGAGTAAGTCAGTCCTTAATTAACATTGACATCAAACGCTACAAATTTAATTGAAACTGAGAAGGGACAAAAAGTGTAGATCTAGTTTTCCTTAAATATATACATTGTAACTACAAATTCAAGTGTTCAAAAATCTTCTAATCCCAAAAATCTTCCCTAAAATTATTGTCCTTAGGGTTTCCTTCATTCGTTTAATTTTTTAGCCATTATTTGTTTTGCATAAATGGAATAAATTAAAAATTCAAGCAATAAGTAAAACCACTATTTTTCACAATATTCATTAATTCAATTTCATTTTAATTCAGTTAAAACAATAAATACATGGGGTCTTCTGTTATATTAGCTGTATTGGCAGAGTTGCAGTCATCTTTTCTGCCTTTCACCTGATCCCAGTGTGCATTAGAAAAGGATGTGAGTGATGGGTAGATTAACCACAGCTTTCTGTAACAGCTGGTGGAAACAAACATATTCAGAATACATGAATCAAGGAGAGTAATTTGTTGTAGTTGCTATCCATTCGTGTATCTCTTACGGTTATTTCAGATTTCTAATTGCATTATGAAGCACAAACCAGATCAGTAACAATGTCAAAACAAAGCAGCAAAAGACAAACACTTCACATAAATACTACCTTTTTATGGAACACTGTCGCCTGTGTCAACAAGCACCAGAGATGACACTCAAGATGCTCATTGCACTAACTCAGAAGCAGCAGAAAAAATAAAGATTCTTACAGAAATTGGCAAGATTTCTCCAACCATCATTCACAATTACATATGTATTGGCAAAAAACTTCTCAATTATACTACACCTTGAAATAAAGTTTCTGTGATAACTCCTTACATAGAGGCTTCTACTAACTCCCATGTGCTTTATGTCATCTCTGATTAACTTAATTTAATGTCACAAATATTATATTAAATTTATTAAGGTATGTTGCAATGTGGATTTTAATCTAACATGAAAAACATATTTATCTTGTATGGAGCAATCCATATTGAATGCGGAAGTAATTTAGATTTCAATAGTAATTACGATAATAAATCTGGTATATACTTTCTCTTTGAAACTCATTTATCAGTAGATTTAGGAGAAGCATTGCCAATTCTAAGCATAAATTATAAGCTATGGTCACCTAAGAATTCTTTTCACATTTGGCTTTTAGTCATGCTCTTGAGATTCATGAATTCATGAAACAGGAATGACTCAAAAGATGTGGCTCTTCCCATAGTTATCATATTACTACCTTCAAAGTGTCAATGGTCTATTTAGGAATTCACTTGAAAACTCAGGTAAGTCATGAGCTGAAAGCCCATATCCTTGTTACTTTTTTCCTTAAGAAATATTCTGCTTTAGCCTTGGATAACTTTCCTGTTGAAAGGATATTTATTTTCAAGAGGCAGATGGACAGGAAGGAAGTTTCCTGCTAAATCTTGAGTTCAGTCTCTCTTGTTTAATATTGCTGACTTTTCTCAGCTGAAAGAATTTATTAATTCTTAGGTTATTATTTGAAAGTTCTGATAAAATACATATTTAGAGACTAAAAGATGCTTGTGACTCTGGCTTGAAATGGTGGGAAGTCTTTCCTCAAGGCTTCTTCCTTTATGCATATTTATTTATTTGAGGGTTAATTGGAATAAGAAAATATAATAAAATTCCATCTGTATGAGACATGGAGTAGTTCTCTGAATATTGATGTGCTTAGAATAGACCCATATTTTTAGAAAAGATCAGTTTATAATAATTTATCTAATGCCCTGGTTTACCTGTATATGGTATAGTGCATTATAATTACCATGTTTCCTGCTGGAAAATTTTGCTTTGGACTGAAGGAGAAAGGAATGTGTTTGGTTTTGTGTACATTTTTGAAGTTGGCTGAAATTATTTTAATGATATGACTGGAAAATAGGACTGGAAGAGATCAGAAGAAACCCAGAGTTTATACATTAAAAATATTCATTTGGGAAAAGTGTTCACATTATGAGTTTATAAAACAAAACAAACCACACACACACACACATACAGTTCTAGGTATCTATTTGGTACTGGATGAGAAGTGATTCTTCCACATTACATATTATTAACTGGTGCAAACCGGCTCTATTGATTGCATTTCAAACATTTTTAAAGAATATTTTTCTTTTACAGCCTGTGTGGGATCAGGTATCAAGTGTCCTCTCCCAGCTGTTAGAAAACTGCCATAAAATCAGAAATCTGGCATAAACTCTACTCAATGTGCTCTTAGTAATTTGCTAGAAATGCCACCAGATTTGTATCATGTAGGTTATATCTATGGTAGAGATCAAATGCTCCAGGGCTTGTACTTATTCACCCCAGTCTCCTCTGTTTGGTGACCAATGACAGATCTGAGGGAATGGCAGGAAGATGTGCCAGGGGAGGTTTAGGTTGGACATTAGGAAAAGGTTCTTCACCCAGAGGATAGTAGAGCACTGGAACAGGCTCCCTAGTGAGGTGGTCACAGCCCCAAGCCTGGCAGTAATCAAGAAGAGACTGGACAATGCCCTCAGACACATGGGGTGAACTGTGGGGTTGTCATATTCAGGGACAGAGTTGGACTCGAAGATCCTTGTGGGTCCCTTCCCACTCAGGACATTCTATGATTCTATGGTTCCTAGAACATGTCTATCACAGATAGCAGTTTCCTGGGCTCGCTTACCTCAACTGCACTTTCTATGGGAACAATTCCTGACATCCAGGTGTTTCCTGGGATTGTGGTTGTTGGCACGAACTAAAACCATGCAAAAGAGCACATGAAGAAACAGTAAGACGTATGTACCAATGAACCTGTGACTTGGCCCTTTGGATTAGTAGAGTATAGAGAGACTAGGATTATCTAGTAGCACTGAGAGCTGCATATAGTGATTGCAAAAACTTAGTGTCGGGTACAGGACAAAAATTCTGGTCTGAGATCAAGCCCAGACCATATGTGACACACATTTGGGACATATAAAGTTCATGTCCTTCCTTCAGCCCATTTGTTGTACTTCTTGAGTGACTTCCCCACTAGTAGTAGTTGGCTGAAGATTAATACTTCTTTTCCTCATGAGAATTCTCTACAGGCTGCTATTTTAATTCCCGCTGTTAGAGTGAATATCTGAAGTCTTGTTAAATATGAACACTCTAGGAACTGTATGTAAATTTCAGATACAACATCCATGTGTAATAGAACAATGACAAAAATTGACTATTTTTAACATGTCATACTTTACCTTTTGAGATGTCAGGAATTTGCAACGAAACAAAACTTATGAGAAATGAAACTGATTTTAGATTTAATTCCAAAATTGAAATTAAAATAATTATCTGACAGTTTAACAAGTTTGAAAAATAATTTATAGTACATTGTCAGAGTTTTGGCTGCATCCAAGGAGGTTTTTGAGGGTTGTTTTGCTTATTGCCTGGTCTGTGGTCCCCCAGGTCCTCCTTCTTGCCCAAATATGTAAAGGGTGAGTGTCATGAGGATGATGCCAGGCTCTTCTTGGTGACAACCAAAGATGAAACAAGGGGCAATGGGTGAAAAATGAAACACAGGAGGTTCTGCTTAAATATGAGAAGAAACGTCTTCACAGTGAAGGTGACAGAGCACTGAAATAGGCTGCCCAGGGAGGTTGTGGAGTCTCCTTCTTTGGAGACATTCAAAACCCACCTGGACACATGCCTGTGTAACCTCATCTAGGTGTTCCTGTTCCGGCAGGGGGATTGGACCAGGTAATCTTTCAAGGTCTCTTCCAATCCCTAACATTCTGTGATTCTGTGACATACAAAGGATGAAAGAGAAAGACATGATTGGATAATAGGTTACAAATATATACTTTTGAAAGAAATACACCAGTTTGAGGGAACCTATTGTTCTTACAAACAAACTATAGTCATCTATTCATATCTACTCCTCAATGCATATTTGCTTATCTAATTTTTACAGGCCCACAATTTTTACATTGGACCCTGTAGCATCTATAAATGTCCTAATTTCTTCCTTGCTGTATTTCTTTTGAGTACATATTGGTTGTAAATTCCCTTGTCTAACAGGGGATTAGAGGGAAAGGAGGCACAAATCACAGCCAATGTTTCTTAGAACACCTTTTATTCATTAAGCTGTTATCAATAATAGAATCAAGCTGTTACTCTTAACATCCAATAGCACAGCATGCTGATGTACTTACATAGTTCACTTGCATCCTCACATGCTCGTTCATAGCCATGAGGATAAAGAGGCAGGAAGGAGGGCAGCCCCAGTGGGGTAATCCCCAGTGGGGTGCTCCCCCAAAGCAGTGAGGCTGGCTGTGATGTGTCATGGGCTTCTAGGGAAGTTTTTGGAGAGGCCATTTAGGGCCTATCAGTTCACTGGGCACACAATCAGCTCTGTAGTCTTCATCTGCATAGACCAGCCACTGGGCATATAGTGCAGAGCCACAGTGGGTACTCATCTGTGCTTGTGGCCTTGTACAGATGCACCAAGTTCTTCATGTTCTGATTTTACCAGTTCTTGTGAGTTTGGCACAAGAAATCATCTCCAGAGTTTATCACTCTTCCGGAAGCTCTCACACTACCTTCCCAGTATACATTTTTCCTCTCTTTGGCTGATTGTTTCCTAGTAGCTGTTTCTCCATCCAAACCCTTGGAACCCACTTACTTCAGCTGGTAGAGATGGGGCTTTTATGATGTATCCGCTTTATAAAAAAAAGATTATTAGATTATTATTAGAGTTATTTTTTTCCCTTGACTAACTCTTTTAAAATTGTCTTCCTCTTTTTTCTCTCCCCCTGTAAGCTATGCATTGCAAATTATGAAATATTTACCAAATATTACTTAGTTGCCTTTTCTATCAAATTCTTTGACTTTACAAAACAGATTGTTTACAACTGCACTGCCCTTCTGCCTAATGGGCACCCTAGGGAAACCTCGTTGGCTTTGAGACTCAGCTACATATTTTCACTAAACAACTCCTGGAGCCAGTGAATGCTGAGAGCCGTGAACATTAATCAGTGATCTATCTGAATGAAATACTTACTTCTTCACCCTTTGGGGGATAGAAAAAAAGGACACACATCATGATGCACTAACCACAGTCACACATAATTGAATAAGCTCAAAAAAAATTTAACATTCCCTTTTGTTACAAGTTTCTTAGTTTGAAATTGTGATAGCAAAGCTGTCTGTCTTATCAACAGATTCTGCCAAATAGAAAAGGAGACAAAACTGCCTCAGGACAAGTAGCAGCTTCCAACTATTAAGAGGTTTTAAACTGCTAGTAGATTACATTTGAAGTTATCTCATTTGCCTTGTCCTTTTGTCCTTGAGTCACATTGCTAAGAGGATGACTATCTGCCTTGGAGGGAAAGCTTTCTGCTCAAGTATTCCCTTGAATGACACTGCATCTAGCAGGCTGATTTACATGTAGCTGTTGATATCTGCCTTAAAGGAAACTATTTTCAAACTCTTGTTTATAAAACAGAGGTCAAAGGTCTAGTTGGCAACTGAGGGTCTTGTGGTACCAGCAAAGAAAGGAGAGATAAAAGGCAAGGATCAACTTGAGGCAATTTACAGTTGCTTATAAAGAAAAATCAGCCATTCCTTGTTGGAAGGGCCCTTCAAACTCACTGATTTGGGAAAAATAATAAAAATACAATGATACTGGGTCTAAAATGGTCTCCTATGCCAGTTTTACACCACAAAGCTGTGAATTCTAAATATCTATAGTCCAGTTGCATATACCTAAAGCACAAACCTCTATAATAAAATAAGAACATTGTATGATGGCTCTTGGCAGTTTCAGTCATTAGGAATTCACAAGCCTAAACCCAGCACTGAACTTCAACTTTCAGTGAACTTGGACTTTTACTGAAACTGTGCTATATGTAATTCAGGTTCCTCCTATTTTAACACTGAATGTCAGGCAGTGTTGTTACATTCATTGTGGCCTTTCTTCCCATTAATTTGAAAATCTCTGTATGCTAACTGCATGGCATAAAAACTTTATCTGGTTCCAACTATTCTAGAGGTCACACTTTATCCTGAAATGGTCTGAATAGGGTAACCTAGGATTACATTATGTACCCTATTACTTAGAATTTCCAGTCTAGAGAAATTCTTCACAGTATTTGAGGAGAAAAAAAATTTAGTCCCTTTCTTCAAATTAAGTAGTTCTAGTGCAGAGGGCTGAATGGAAGGATATTGCTGCACTGGTTCCCATGCCACAAAAAGAAGCAAGAACTGAGAGGAAAATAAATGTTATTAACTCACTAGGGTTTTAAAGGACTGAGCAGCAATTCCAGGAAGCAAGAATACTGAAGAGAATGGTATGAGAAGCTCATGAAAGTAAACTTTTGTGGCATTTTTAGTTACTTCTGCATAGTGTTCAAAGATCTAGTGAGCTGGCACTTCCCCAGTGTCAGAGAGGCCCACAGTTAAAACAGCATGCCATGACGAACCTTTCACCTGAGTCAGTTCCAGGTGAGTAACTATTAATTGCTTAGCAATGTGGTTTCTAAGATCAGGCTTCAAGTTCATTTCCAAGCAATAAAAGAGCAAAGGAGATGAAGTAGAATGGTAGATCTTAATAACGAAAGGACCAGATTGGTTATTTTGGCTGACATCTGGCATAAAACAAGTCATAAAAATATCTAACTCATCCATAGGATTGTACTTGTTCAATAATTGCTCTAAACAGACCGTGCTTCCTTTCAGTCTGATTGTCTTGCAACTTCCAGCTGTAAGGCAAATCCAAGTCACTGCTTTTTGAAAACAACTTTGTGTAAAAAAAAAAAAAAAAGAGAGTAAATTCCAGAAAGAAGTTTTGGGTTGGTTTGTTTTGGTTTGGTTTGGTTTGTTTTGGTTTGGTTTGGTTTTGGTTTTGTTTTGTTTTGTTTTGTTTTTGGTTTTTTGTTTTCTAATGCCTGGTCAGTCCAGAAATGTGAAAAGTCTTATGAGAGAGCTGGCTATAATGAAGGCTCTAGTTCATTTTGTTCTCGCTTCGATTGGCAGTTTTTGATAAGGGCAACAATATGTTGAATGAATAACAAAAACTCCCAGAACATAACTTTTACTGTTTATTGCATTTAATAGTTGAAGAAAGTTTTCAGAAGATCTGCAGATATCTTTTACTCACAGTTTGCTCCTTCTTTTAACTGTGGAAAAATGAAAGATGTTACTCCTTTCAGTTTTCTCTTTTTGGATGTCTTTTGCTGACTTGTTTTCTTCACATACTGCATACTACAAAAACTCTGATGCATTACAGTGCTAAACGGATATAGATACTTCTATGCTTGCTTATAAAATCTGGTACTATATACTTTGATAAGCTGATATTCACTATTTCAGAAGAAAGATTCTGTTTCCAACACCCCTTTTTCTCACATTTTCCTTCCTTTGGTTATTTCCACATACTCTTCAAAGATCTGATATCTAATACTTCAGAGGTATGAGTTCATCTGAAAGATTTTGAAATCATTATGAACACAACAGTCTCAGCTGACAAAAGGATTACTCCCCTTTTGATCCTTTGTTGTAGTTTTTGCTATTAATAGTATTGTCTCCTTCCTGACAGTCTGCCAAATGGACAAAAATAATACAAACCTCATAATGACATAAGTTTTAAAACTGATGAGTAAAGGAAAGAACATCTTTGGATTATATTATTTCTGGCCAATAAACATTTTCATACAGCGAAAGCTTGTCACACAAGTTTTTTGCAGTGTTTGTTGCTAAGGCATTACAAACTTATGTACAGAGTATTTTAATTTTTTTTTATTTCTTACTGCTTCAGAGAAACATTCTCATTAGTTGTAACTGATAAATATAAATTTGTTTTCTTGGAGGAGAGGGAATTTTATATATTTAAAAAAAAAAAAAAAACAACTGATTTTGTCCTAGAGGACATCTGAGAAAATCATATTAGTAAAAAGATATGTAGTTTATGTAACAGGTAAAATCCTTAGATGAGAGTGCTTCTAGACATCTTGTCTCAAAAGAACTTTTTCAACTTATGTAATTGTGTCCATCAAGGGATAAGTAATTGAACTTTAAAACATGCTTTGATAAGCCAGTGTTAAGCAGGGCAGTTGAACTAGATGATCTCCAGAGGTCTGTTCCAACTTCAACTATTCTGTGATTCTGTGAAAAAAAGGAACCATAAGTCTGAATTTCGATTTTGATCAAAAATTAGCGTGAATATAAGATGCCAATAACCTCTTTAGTCACTTAATTCAAATAAAAACATGATTTAATGCAAGTTACTTTAAGATCAGTTGGAATGTTTACCTTAATTCAACAGAAGGTGGGTCGAGTCTTGAGTAGGAGCTAAGTTGTTTTTGCAGGAAAATGGCTACAATGTTTAATCCTTAAACATTAATAAAATTTCTGCATAACCATTCTGAGACAAAAAGGAACTAAAATGCTTTAAAACTCGCCAGTGGCACTGGATTTTTAAAGACAATGCTTAATTTTTGTTGAAAGCTTCCTGCCTGAGAAACTGAATTATCTTACTGCTTAGTTTTTGTGTTTCTATCATCATACTACTTTAGATGATACAAATTCAGACTATCCTTATTTTTTTTGTCCTATTAAATTACTTTACAATACTTTATATTGCAATACATTACTTTACATAATATAGCATAATAAATAAATATAATACAAAATTTAAAGGTTAAAGCTGTAAGGTAGAGTCAAAGATCAGCATAAATTCCTGGCCATAGTAAAGTCCATGGGACAGACTGATGGCCCTGGCATGAAGAATTCTAATTTTATATCACTAATATTTATTGTCATAATGTCAAAAACAATGAGCTGGGTGAGGCTTTTCCTGACTGCAGTGGCAGAGCAGCTGCTTTGGGATTCATGAAACAATGCAAAACAGGAAATGTGCATGGCAGGTTTCTGACGTACGCCATCGTTGGGCCAGAGTTCAGCAGCCTGTTCAGCTGCCTGAGTAGTATAACAGATTCCCTTTGCCTTCCTGTTCATTCTGTTTTCCTGAGTTGCTGGATCATCCTCATTACTGTTCACTTTTCTTTTTCCTTTTTTTTTTTTTTTTTTTCCTTTTTACTTTAACAGAGATCTTCACTTTCAATTTTAAGAAACTGAACAGCAGTCTTTAGTGTTGTGGTGGGTGGATCACATCTGCAGACCTTACAGTCTTTCAGTGTAGGCTCCGATAGACCTCTGAAATGTAGCTGAAGTGAAAAACTTGAAAAAAACTTTGAACTCAGTGACACCTTGGCTCTGCCTCATAGTTTTTCTCCTTTTCACTTTTTATTACTGACATCTGTCTGGAAACAAGATCTTTTGCAGACATTGTTTGCTTCTTTCCCCAAAACTACAATTTTTCCGTTGGCAACAATCTGAAATTGTGTCTTCCAAAAAAAGTGCTTAAGGCTGATTTCATCCTGGGATAGTACAAAGGAGGATTAAGAGTCAGGAAAGAAATTTTGTTTCCTTATAAGCAGTTTTATTGCCTTTGTAAATTTTTACCCTGCTTTAAGCCAGAAGGACTTAGGCAGAAATATACCCCTAAGATCTTTTTCCTGGTTTTAAGTTTACAGGTAAACTTCATTACTACCACATCATACACAGAATTTTCAATACCAGCTCTGTTTTTCAGGCATAGCGATCTTCAGAATGTATTTCTGCATTTCGTTCTCAAAGTGATGAGGGTTCAGAGGTTGTGCTTGGTGTTTTATTTTAATACAGAATTCCTTTTTAATAAATCAGAGTCACAGTTCACTGGATCTACACAGAGATATTTATCCCACAGTGGTACAGATGGAGTGTCATTACACATGCAGTTCTTAGGGTTTCCACATAATGTACATATGAATTCACATAGTAATGATTACATTAAATATTCTAAGAATTCCAATAAACATATAAGAGAGACAGTGCCTTATTTGATGTGTTTTCAAATTTAACTTGCAGTCTTTTGCTTTGATTATAAAACTTGATGACTAATTTAAAACCATCCTACCAAGTTTTCTTGAATCACAGATAAGCAGTTCCTTGAGCCTTCTTTCTATCCCTTTGTCTTTAAAATAACTCACCTTTATGAATCATACTCTTGAAAACTGTGGTTGCAAACCACTGACACTTAAGAAGTATTGAAATGAAATAGTGATGAAATTTATTTTGAAATCAATTATATTCACAAAGCTTTGAAAAGTACAGATGCCCTTTCATTATACAGATGCATCCATTGATATGAGTTAAATATTTCCTTGATTTAAAGAAAAAATATGCCTATTGGTGACATTTGTAAAATAAACAGCTCCTTGATCTCTGCCCTCATACATGATTCATCTTCTACAGCTTCAATTTTGTTACACTTACTGAACAAGTGGCACTTAATGAAACAATTTGCTATGCCAATACTGGATGTCAAAGGGAAAGCACATGCTGTTTCTGCATGACATAGAAAATCGTGGCACATAGCTACAAATGCAAGCATGTTCTTTGCAAACACAAAACAAAAAAATAAAAGTAACACATAGTATCTATGCAACGTAAGTGCTCCAAGAGGCATATATTTATAAACCAATAAATCTTTACATACACACAAAGCAGCATTTAGGGAGATTTGTTCTCAGGTTTACAGATGGGGAAACTAAAAAACAAAATGTAGTAATTTAATGCTGACTGCACACTAGGTCACTTTAAAGAACAGAATAAATAATGAAATTTCTCTTTTAGATTCTTCCATCTTCCTGGTTTTGTTTTTGGGGTTTTATTTATTTATTTGTTTGTTTGTATTCCAATTTCCTGTAGAGCCTAGTGCTTGAACACGAGACATGTGACTGAAAACGCTCAAGTTCACCTGAATTCTGAAGATTCCAATGAGATTTCACATTGTTCCTATCCAAACATGATGAATTTAGCATTCTTCACCATTACTAGGCAAAACAAAATAAAAAAATAAAATAAAAAAAAATTACAGGTTGCATATCTGTGGAAAAAAATTCTGGATAAAATCTGCAGGCATCACTTATTTTCGATTAAAAAAAAAAATCGTATAACAAAAAACGCCAAGCAAACTCTTACAAAATCCAGTAAAACATCCTTGTTGAACTCAGGCAGAGTTGAGTACAGCCTTAAGTGTACGATTATAATCCGGCACTACTATAGTAATGTCGTATTTTTCCCTGATTCCATCCTCATATTTATTGCATTTCCTTTCTTGAAACACTTGGATTTTGAATGTGATTAAACCTGCTGTACACGAGAGTACCACAGTCACATTGGAGTCACCACAAGGGAAGCAATAGAACCAAGGCTGAGGAGGCCAAAAGAAGGGATGCAACAGCCTCTTCAGCCTACAGTGACAGCCCATGAGATCTGTAGAAGTGATTCCAGACAACTAATCCATTCAAACATGATTAACCCTGGCATATACTTAGAAATCATAAAAGATTACTCTCTCAGTGGAAAGCCCTGTACACTGAGAAAGTTTTCCTGGCATAGTGGTATGTTATACAGCATATAGCCTTCTGTGCAGAACCATATTCTTACTCCTGGGATGTAGACAGAAGTAGTCCATGCACTCTTTAATCCAAGCACTCTGGCTTTGAGATTCTCTATCAGTTGATTAACTTCATGGGAAGAAGAGAATTTGGCCTTCAACATATCTGTCAAATTACTTAAACCTCAAGTTCCTGAGATAACATTGAGTTAGCCAAAGGATTATCCAACACCAATAGAAAGCAAAGAGGAACCCTTACTAAATAGTCACTCACTAAACCTTCCATATCACAGAATCACAGAATCACAGAATCACAGAATCACAGAATGTTAGGGATTAGAAGGGACCTCAAAAGATCATCTAGTCCAATCCTCCTGCTGGTGCAGGAACACTCAGATGAGGCTACACAGACATGTGTCCGGGCGGGTTTTGAATGTCTCCAGAGAAGGAGACTCCACAACTCCCCTGCGCAGACTGTTCCATTGTTCTGCTACCCTCACTGAGAAGAAGTTTCTTCTGAAATTTAAGTGGAACCTCTTGTGTTCCAGTTTGGACCCATTACCTACCATTGGTTGTAACTGAGAAGAGCCTGGCTCTATCCTCATGACACTCACCCTTTACATATTTGTAAACATTAATAAGGTCACCCCTCAGTCTCCTCCAAGCTAAAGAGATCCAGCTCCCTCAGCCTTTCCTCATAAGGGAGATGTTCCACTCCCTTAATCATCTTTGTTGCCCTGTGCTGGCTCTCTCCAGCAGTTCCCTGTCCTTCTTGAACTGAGGGGCCAAGAACTGGACACAATATTCTAAGTGTGGTCTCACCAGGGCAGACTAGAGGGGAAGGAGAACCTCACTCAACCTGCTAACCACTCCCCCACTCCCCTTCTAATACATCCCAGGATGCGATTGGCCTTCTTGGCCACAAGGGCACAATGCTGGCTCATGGTCATCCTGCTGTCCATGAGGATCCCTATGTCCCTTTCCCCTATGTTCCTCTCTAATAGGTCCTTCCCCAACTTATACTGGAACCTGGAACTATTCTGGAACTATTTCCTCTGGAACTATCTCAAGAGAGTTAGTAGAAATATTCCAGGGACATTAACTTCATGATTATTCTCTCATTTGGCCAAATGTATGAGTTAGTTGAAACCATTATTTTTAAAGGATTTCCTTCAAAATTATTTAGCTGTTTAAATACCTGAAAACGTACACAGATGACATGAATCGCTGTCACTGTTACTATGACCCCAAGAGATAGAATTGGTCAATGATACATAACTTCCTTATCGTATATAGTGGTCTCCCTGAAGTCATGTTTGTTGCATACTCAATACATTTATGTAATTTTTAAAAAATTATTTTTTATAATTATACTACACCTGTATATTTTAGTTGATACTTGTGTTGTCTGTTAGTCAGGTTTTTTGTGATTATTAGCCCTGGTTTCCATGCTAACCTGCACAGTACTTTTAAGTATGTTTTCTGTTTGATCTTTTTCATCAAATCAAAATGTTCTAATCACTATATCTTCAAGCTTCTCCTGATGTCACAGTGATTTTTGTCCATACAAGAACTTCAGATCTGAATTACTGTTTCAGAACAGAAATTGCATGTTCACTTGTGTAGTTACTTAACAATTCTTAAAATTTACTCATTGTTACAGTGAAAGTTTATATACTGTCTGTTAATACTTACTGTGTTTACCTTGAAGTAAAAGCTTTAATAGATTAATAGACTAACAATATATATTCTTACTATAATGGAATATAATTAGATATTGGTTTCCCAGTCACAGCATTTTTAGAAAGTTAATATGGAATAGCAACCTTGATTGTCAAGTTTTAGGCCAGATTTTAGAAAGAAACTCTCCAGGAAATAAAAAAAAAAACACAAACAAACAAACAAAAAAACTCCAACTTGGAACATTCCAAGTAGAATGACTGAGGGACCAGCTGATGACACATGAATGTAAGGCTGCCATCCAGGGGGACTGACACCAATTCAAGAAATGAGCTAACAGGAAATTTATGAAATTCAACAAGGACAAAGGCAAAATCCTGCCAATGGGAAGGAAGAACAATGATGCAGGCTGAGGCTTGACTGGATGGGAAGCAGCTCAGCTAAAAAAAGATGGGTAGGTCCTTTTGGTAGACAGTGAACTGAATGTGAGCCAGCAGTGTGCCCTGGCAGTAATGATGGCCAACAGCACAGCCAGCTGATCAAGAAAATGGATTATCCTCATCTATTCAGCACTTGTCAGACCATGTTGAGAATACTGTGTACATTTTTGGGACCCCAGATACAACATAGTCATTGATAACCTTCAAGAAATGCAGCACAGACTATTAAGATAGTCAGACAGTGAAGGACTTGCCCCATGAAAAGAGACTGACAGTCCAGGGCTCAGCCTGGAGGAGAAGCTGGCTTTGGTGTGACCTAAAACCGACCCTCAGTACCTCTGAGGACTGTATCAAGAAGATAGAGACACACAATGGTGCGAGGCAAGAAGAAGCAACACAGCATAAATTTGAAAAAGGAGAGTTTGTGCCTGGATAGAAACATGAGGATATGTTGGAATATAAGGACATTCAGTTTGGGGCTAAAGACAGAAGAAATAACACATTAAACATCCAGACACAGATCCTAAGGAACAGTATATAACAGAAACAATAGCAAGAGACAAAGCTCTTAAACTATTTCAGTAGTTCTACTGAAAGCCCTGAGGAGCTCCACAGAGATCTTTATTACTAGTAAAAAGAGGGAAAACAAGATAACTGTGGCTCTCATGAGAAATGGCAAACTTCTTATGGGATATCTGGGGGGACTTGTGGGATTTTGAAAAACATAATGGATGTTTACAGGAAGGACCAAGAGCAGGAAAATGCAGAGACCAAGCTGGATCAGGAAGTAAGAAGAGGGGGGAAGGGGGCAATCACATGTAAGCAGACTGCTGATGAGTACCCTTGTCTGGCCAAGCCCTGTGCATGATCTCTACAATCTGTCCTGTCTTCCCACAAATGTCTATTATTAAGTCCTTTCCTGAGTGAGGATTCTCTGTGTGTGTGTGTGCTCGTGCTGGTCTCAGAGCTGGCCATATGTACACTCTGTGCAGTTGTCTGTGGTTGTGTGTCTGTCTTTCTGTATTCGTGGTTGTGTGTGTTGTTTGGAAATGTGCTCAGCCTTGCAACTGGATAGACCTACAAGTGGTAACAACAGTAGACTGTAAAGAAGAAATCCCCTGAGTCTTAATATCAAATGGATTTGGTTTGTTTAACAGAAAAGAAAATCTGTTTCACCATGAGTCCTGTCAGGCTCTGGAGCAGGTTGCCCAGGAAGGTTGTCTGATCTCCCTTTTCAGAAGTTTTTAAGACCTGACTGTACAAAACCCTGTCAATTTGCTCTGGTCTTATAGCTGACCCTACTCTGAGCAGGAAGCTGGACTGGAGACATCCTGAACGGTTTTCTGACGTGAGTTATCCCATGATTTATGTGTACTAATTCTACAATTATTACTGTGAGGGAAAGGCATGGAGGAATAAAAATTGTATCAGGTTAACTTGACATGTAGGGTTAAAACCCCCTTTTCCTAAAATATTCACTGAACAAAAAGATGTATATAGGTTGACCAATATGCTGATTAGTTCAGACAATGCCTTTTGATTCATTACTCATCCTTTTATATACTTTCACATACTTGTAGAATATTTTTTACAAGCTTCCTTTCTTCTGCTCATCTTGGCAATCCAGAATTCAAAATAGCGGAAGTGAAAAAGAGAAAGGATCTACATTTTTACACTTAAGCTTAAAAAAGTCGATGCATTTTAATTCCTACTTAAGTTAAATAGTTTGATTGCATGGTTGTTATATTGTGTGAGCTGATGGGAGTATGCACAATTTAACAAGATACATCTCAGCCTGAGTGCTGACAGCCATAAGGCATATTAACACAATGGACAAGGAAAGACATGAGAGAATTGGAGGTGAACATACATTTTATGGTACATGAAGAGAAGTTGAGAGCAATAAAAAGCTGGAAGTCAAGACATTTTTAATCAAGCAGTTAAGTAAGAAGGAAACTTAGTCTGGGTTAGACTGCAGATTGAAAAGCGAGAGGATCTACTGACTTTTGCAGCCTGCTTAAAAAACTTAGGGAGTTGGAATTTTCTTACAGCTGGGTTTTCCTCCTAGAGCCTAATGTTTATACTTTAACTTGCAAGAAACATGAGAAAGTCTAACTCCAATTAATATATGGAAAGCATCTCCACACTTTCTATGGAATAAAACTGTGTCTGAGATAAATTTAACAGAAGTAGCTCACTCCAACTCAGCTTACAGAAACCCTTTTGCAATGACACCTGACTCATTCTCCTGCCTAAATACAGAGGACCAAGTCTGCAAGGATTATTCAAACATATCTTACATATAATCATGAGCTTAGTCTTCCTACAAATACACTTGTGACTTTTATTACATGTTGATAATAATATTATTTTTAATGTAAGATCCCACTAGTTAAAGCATCAGTCCTTGACATATGCATTGAAAAATTCAATGTTCCTGTTCTTGCTGTACTTTGCAATGACCATGACAGGTAAACATCAATTTGACTTGAGCTAGATAATTTGGACTAAATGATTACCATTCCCGTTGTCTAATATACATCTTTGTTCTCCAGTTATGAATTTGTATTCCTACTGTAACAATAGGAAACTCCACTTCTCTTAAATGAATTCGGAAATTGCAGTGATTCAAGCATGTTGAACACGGAAAAAGTGTTTGGTATCTATCCTGTAAAGGTATTGAGTTAAACCAATAAAACATTCTTATTTCTTAATAATATAATATGCAACACTAATCATTCTAGACTGATTGTTAAAGGTTAAACAATCAGACAGACTTACTACTTATTTACTTACTTACTACTTAATTGTACAAGTGTCTGTCTCTGTCAGTTGAGGAGTATGAATTCTAACAGTAAATTGTTGTGAAAAAGGGAGTGTGAATAAACACTTGTGGTACTTGGGCAGCACAGTAACTATTGTAATACTGTTATGTTGCAGACTGAAGATACAGCTAGACAGAGCTGCCCTGTGATACGTATAAAGAATATCTTTCCCACATGAGAATGTCTTTGTAACAAGGTCTTTAGTTATTAATTTAGAAATAAAATAAATGTGAAATCTTCCTCAATTTTGAGACTACAGATTTGCAATGACAATGGCTTCCTTTTATCATAAGGGTCCGGATGTCCAGCTGGAGTAATTTGGCACGGATCTGGTAAAGTCAGTGAAGCAACACAAAATTGTTTTGGTTGGGGATATGCTTCCTGAGAGCAATAGGGATAAAGCAGTATCACAGACAGACTTTCAAATACAGTTAAGAATAAAATTCTTCACACATACACAAAAAATAGCTACCCACTGGAAAAACACACTTTCAAGACTGAAATGATTTGTGAATACCATGTGTTGCCAATCACAATAATTACATATGTTAGGTAGATTTAATTAGAAAACTGAGACTTTTTTTTTTTATTATTATTATTCATTTGACAAAATATACTCTATCTCCTTCCAAAAAGCACTTTAGTTGCTCTTGTGATTATTCAAAATTATATTCTTTACAGTTTTTTAATTTCCAAGGTTTCCTGTTGTGTTATTCAGGTGGAAAAAGGAGACATTTGTTTACTATAAAACAGCAGAGAAAGTAAAAAGCAAATAAACCGTGAAATAAACATCATAAAAACTTATTTTCTTTAATGTTTCTCACAATTTATTTTAGGGGATTAAGTAAAAAATTGACTATATGTTCTACTCCTAATCCTAATGGGGACTTGAAGAACTTCCCCAAATTATTTAATCTATAATAGTAATGTGCTTTGAGATAATCAGATTGGAAGACTTGTTTAAGCACAAAGTATTATTATTGTTCCTGCACACGAAATATTTGTTCATATCTGTTGCATTGCAGTTTAAAAGATTTCTTTCCTTTCTACTAAAACTTTATATTGCAGCCATGACCCAAGGGGCTCAACACAAGAATTTCAGTAATCAACATCATAATAATAAATTCTAACTTGTAGGTGTCTAAACCTCAGAGCCTCTTGGCATCTTAGCAGAAATAAGAAAACATGAAGTTTGAATTAAAATCTCAAGCATTTGTAAACAAAATCCCTAATCCCACACAGTCGCAAACCATATCTATAAAACATTAATTTATCTGAGAAATTAAATTTAAATGCATAGAAAAGAGTATTGGGAAGTGTATTTGGGAATTAAGCAGCACACAGAATTGGCCCAAGATGCAATCAGTCTTCATCCAAACATCTCCTTTTATTATGATGTTGGTTTGCTTTAGGTTTTGGGTTGGTTGGTTGGTTTGTTTGGTTGGTTGGTTTTGGTTTTGTTTTGTTTTGTTTTGTTTTTTTAACTTTAATAATTTTTATATGGTAACATGAATCTGAGCAAAGAGCATGACAGTTAACATTAAAAGAAGTTTGTATCTTGATCTATGGCTGGAATAAAAAGTCTACATAATTTTCTAATGTCATTTTAAGTAATCAATGGCCGAAAGGTGACTGAAGGAAATTATGAACTGTCATACCCAGAGAAGTCCTCCAGGTTGCTCAGTACCACAGTCAAAATTAGCAGACATGCATTATTCTGCTTGTGTCACATTTGATAGGCACACCATAAAGCAACATTGCCACTGCTCATGATTTTATTTACAGCATAGGTACTGTAGTGGAAGAGCTGTAATTCAAGTTAGACACCCCCCGCTTTAGAAGGCACAACTGTCCATAAGAATAAGTCATCAGTGCTAAACTACACTTACTAACTCACTATTTAAACTTCAACTGTGACTCTGTGCCAGATGACTGTGTGTGAATATCTGTGAAGAGCAAAATTTGAAGTAATTTCAAGTTCAGCAATAAAAAAACCCATAAGACTTTTGGATGTCTTACTATTCATTACTGTACAAAGATTTTGGATCCAGTTTGGGTAGCTGTCTTGAAGTTTGCATTAGGTGACACAAAAGGAGGATGTGGGAGAGAACAGTTTAAGCTGTTTGAGTCCCAAGGCTGAAGATCACAATACTGTAGGTTATCCCAGGGAGGAAAATGCTTCCATAATTCAGTCATATAACAGCAAATACTAAAGCACAGAAATTAAGTTTTTAGACACAAATGAAAAGGTAGTAACCTGTAGCAGAAATAGATAAAATGATTTGTATATGTTTAATCTCACCAGACTTCTATGTTAGCTTTTGCCTGTACCTATGTAAAATAATTCTGCATAAGTTTTGATTAAATTCGCTGTGTAGTAGACAAATATGGTGATGAAAATAGGAAGTATTTATAAGCCACTTGAATATTTTGATAGCAGCTCTCTGCCCTACAATTTGCAAAACACACTATTTTATTTTTTCTAAAGGAAAAAAGAAAAAAATGCAAATTACTGAAGCTGATGGAAAGAATCATTCTTCCTCTCTTGTTGTATGTGAACTTTTCATAGCCAAAGTAGCCTCCCTCTGGGTGTCTCTAAAGGGTGAAGTGCAACAGCGGCTGAAACTGTGAGACTTTTGGCCATTAATTTACATTAATGTTAGTATGTAAAAACTTATTTGCTTGTTTACACACAGAATAGTTAGCAAAAACAGTACAACCATTTTTTATTGCTTTGATTTATTATTCTTTATTTCTTTATTTATTTCCAGGTAGGTAGGAAAAAGTTTTTGAAGCAAGATCATCTATACAGAAGTGTACCATGGAAAGTAATTTGAGGCAAACACTGTCAAAACACACAAGTTCACCTGAATTCTGAAAACTTTGTTTCTGTAGTCAGATATTCTGACTGTAATTTCATGCTAAGCTCATTCATATAAAATCAGTTAAGATGCTTTACATTTATGACTACCGCAATTTTTTCTGTTATAGACAGAGGGTACATTGCATGCTTCACATACCACTGACAGAATCAGAAAGAGGAACACTCACAAATCATGAGAGAGAACTACAGACTGAAGGTGAGATGCTGCTTGTAGGGTATTATGGTGCACAGACAGCAGCCGTGAGTAGCTGTTTCCTTCCCTTTTTTCTTGCCTAGAAATGTGCAGTTAGTATTTATGGGAGAAGATTAAGATGTGGGACAAAAATGTGTGAGATGCAAAGTAATCTGTTCAGCTCTTTTTCTATCCTGCTCATCAAAGCACAAAGGGCTGCTAGTAAAATAAAAAGGAGAAAGTTTATGCAGAGATTAGGTATCTGTTGGCAAACAGAGATCAATAAGCAAAACAAGAAGGGGACTCTTGCAATATGGATTAACTTGCTTTTGGCTTTCCTAGAGTAGTGCATTTATCCAGGGGGAGAAAACTTTGTTCCAGACAGGATAAAATCGGTTAGCAATCCCACTGCTGGAAGGGATGGGTTTGATCCTCTCTTCTCTTGTGTCCACTTTAAGAAAAAAAAATAATTTCTCTACACCATGCAAATTTCCCTTATGAAGCAATTCTGTGACAGACAAGCAAAAACCTGCTTCAAAATTAAAGAATCTGTCTACCACACCAAAACTGAATCTACAGCACTAAATGTTTAACAGGCTTCCACCTAGCTGTGTGAGTAGTTAAAATTAAAGGTGAAGTAAACACAGGCATCTGGTGTTTTCCCTGAATCAACAACACACAAACTGTCCCATTTTAAGGTATTCAGTCATTAAATTATATGGTGACAATACAGAGAGAATTTTCCTAGAAAAAGGACTCACAGATGCCTCTGCAGTAATATTAATTGAATCCCTTCTCTGATAACAATTTCCACTGAAAATGAGGAAGGAAGATATTGAAATGGGATGAAATAGTTCCGATTTCCCTGGAGATATTTTCTTCAATAAGTTTTTAGCAGTTAATGCCTTATTGCATTATTGGAATTACTGAATTCTGAAATGTATTCTATTTTCCATCTCTTGACAATCATAACTTCCAAATAACCACTGTGCAAACTTACTCTTCGGGTCTTTATTCCCTCACTAAATCAATGATCACTGATCTAACTGACAGTTGAAGCTCTTTCAAGCTGCAGATCTCACTTTTGAGAGCAACAGTATCTTTGGGAATTTATGGGGAAAAAAAATCAGTTTAATAGGGTGATTAAATAGTAGTTAATGACAACAAGACATCTTCAAGTTCATTACAGTCTTGCAACAACACTCTTGAACCTTCTTCAGCACGCTATCAGTCTTTCTTATGCCTGGGGAAGTCTCCTGTGATCACTCATTTCTCAATGGAAAGACTTTCTGAAAATGCCATCAAGTAATTAGGGAAAATAAATGCATCTGACTGGACAGGGCCTGCCGGGATTGTGAGGGTGATGTAGGAAATTAAGCAATGGGTGCTCCTGCCAGACCAGACATGCTGTGAACATGTGGCTCTTTTGGATTGCTAACAATAGGGAGAAACAAATGTGAAAGTGTGAGCTTTTATAGCAATTCATACATTATATATTTATTTTATTGGAAAATGAAACCTTATAAAAGAGGAGAAAAAAGAAAATAGTAGAACTAGCTGGCATGGAACTACAACAGCATTAGAGGAGAAGGAAAATGAATAAGAGGCTGAAGTCTTTCACTTATAAATTAAAGGAGGAAAAACACTGAAATTTGCCAACTGAACCTGATGGTAATAATTAGATTGAGGTTGCTGAGAAAATGAAACACTATTTTTTAAATTTTAATTCATAAAACAGGTACTAATCTTGTTCATTAAGACCTGCCGGCTAGAGCCACGTGCCTGGCTATTGGGTAGGAGTGCTGTGCTGTCTACTTTATGTCTGGGGACTTTTAAAAGTGCCTTCTGGTTTGTGTTCTTAACAGGGGTGGGACTTGATCTCAAATCACAGGCCAAGACCTCTAGCTTTGAAACATTCGGGGTATGATTCCTGCTCCAAGCATTGTAATTAGATCCACTCTTTTGGATAGGCTTTGTTTGTTTGTTTATTTGTTTGGGGTTTAGTTGTTTTTTAATGGTGTGAGAGCTTTAAAAAACAAATATTACAAGAGCAGCACAGAGTCCCACAGAACAGAACTCTGCCAGAGCAGCGATGCAACTCGTCTGTGGGTTTTGTTTATGGGTGTTGTCTGTATCTCCTGATACAAATCAGGAAAGTTCAGGAGCTCAGGCTACTTATCTGGCAGATTAAAAACCACTGAGATACATTTTAGTCTCTTAATCAGGTGGAATCCTGGTTTATTTGCCAAATTTCTTACAACGTATTACTGGCAAAGTGGTGGAAGGCAGGAATTACTGGTCAGGTTCCCTTTGTAGTGCATTGTCAATGCTGTGGTAGTTTATGGCTGCAGAAATACAGTCAAGGTTCATGCTTGGAGAGACAAGTTGTTTACATTTCAACAATATAAAGAAGGAGATGAACAGTTAACCTCAAAGTAATAGAGTTTTGTATTAGGAAATTTGTTTTGGTATAGGAATATATTGCCAACGAAAGTCTTAAAATTCCAGTCACTTCTGCTGTCTGAAAGAATGATTTGTCATTTAAGCCAAGACTATATATTTGAACCTTAATTTTCCTCGACATATTTTCTGGATTCAGTAATAATAATAAAAATAATAAAAATAATAAAAATAATAAAAATAATAAAAATAATAAAAATAATAATAAAAATAATAATAATAATAATAATAATAATAATAATAATAATTTTGAAATATTAAAATTGTTTAGATTAAGAACTTCCAGAAAACAACTGCTTGCATTAAAGTAAGTTTGTGTGTTTAAAAGATAGTGACCTATACCTTAAACATGAGTAGAAGGGAGACACCTTCTGCAGCCTCTAGTGCAAAGTACTTAATCTTTTTTATATTTTCAAAGTGAGACAAAGATATATATATATATAGATATATATATATATATATATATAAAGTCAGCTTCTGCTGTAGACTTTTATCTCCTGTTCTAAGGTACAAAATCTTTACTTCCAATTTGACTGATATTTACTGAAGAGTCATTAGTAGTCATTAGGAGCAGGATTAATCTCTCCTAAATGTAGCCATCTGAAGCTATAAACTATTTACTGAGATTCTATTTATAGTTACTGAATAAAGATAGACACCTCCAGACTCCAATTCTTCTTTTTAACATCCTGACTAACCTAAAATAAATTAATCACCTTCTTCATAAGCCTGTCTCTCTTTTTCAGTCTAGAGAGAGTCTAAGCAGGTAGCTTAGATCAAATGTATAATATATAGGTGGTTACAGGCATGTTAAGAAGATTTGCATCTTAGAGTCCAAAAGATCTTCCCTGCATATCTGTTTTGGGTCTCTTACATATTAGAAGTTTGTAATTTGCAAAGGCTGTATTAAATCCAGATCAGTATCATGATGGCTAAATAAAGATGTAGACAATTAACTTTATAAAGTCAGTGTGGAAAATGGCTGCAGTTTCGTACCATCATTGGCTGGTTTCAAAATGATGATTAACAATCAACTGGGTGAATTGCAGTTGAGATGTTCTGAATCAATCTGGACATGCCAAGAGCATGAGATATTTTCTAATACTAGTTATCGAGTGGTAAGAAATCCAATGCATTCAGTGATGTTACTTCATGCATCTTAAATTAGCAAATACTTAGATGCTCAGTGTGCTGGGAATTTTGCCTCCATAGAACAAAGAACAGTTTTTTGGGGCTTGTTTACTAATAAAATCAATAAAAGCCATCATCATTAGTCACCTTGTACTTTTGACTTTCTCCTTCCAGAAAGGACCCTTGGCTGTTTTACACTGGCTACAGTTTCAGATATTCATTGAATATACTATATATATGCATATGCACCTGTGTGCGTGTATGTTTGTATCTCTCTTTCTATGAACCTCACCATTTATTCACTGTACAATGAATCAATAAGCTTAAAGGTATACATCATAATATCAACTGGTAAACAATTCTGCTTACTCTGTGTTTAGAGTATGTATAAATGTGATGATACTGCAGTCAAACCTCTAAGGCCAAGAAGATTGGAGTTGTTTAACATAATTTTATCTTTTTAGACAGCTCTTTTGTCAATGGGCTGAAAAATGTAACTCCAGGGAAGGAGTAATCTTTACTGTTTCTGTAACGTCAAGGAAGAGATGGATCGTCTTCCACAGGCACATGTCTCTTCACTGATTGTTGGGAGAAGCTAGACAGCTGTCTGAAGTTATATTTGTGGAGGTGGTACTAGATTCTTAACTACCACAGAAACTATTCCAACTATAAATCTCTTTACCATGATTTTCTTTTTGAGCTGTCTTCTTCTATCTCCTTAGCCTATTTACTCAGAATGGAATCCTAGAATCATAGAATCATAAAATGGTTTCGGCTGGAAGGGACCTTAAAGATCATCTAGTGCCAACACTCCTGCAATGGGCAGGGGCACCTTCCACTAGATCAGGTTGCTCAAAGCCCCATCCAACCTGTCATAGTTAATCTCTTCTCATGCATCTTTGTATTTGTAACAGAATGTGACCTAACTTCTGCAAGTGCCCCTAGAGCTTCAGGAAAACAAACAACATTGGTAGGTGGGGTTCAAAAATTATTGACCCTGCAGTCACCAGCTGGTCACAGGGTAATTCTGTTGCTGGCTGGTTTTGAAATACTGGGGCAATGGTTCACTGTTGAATCAAAGGCAGCAGTGAGACCTACAGAATGACTGACACCTGGTGTTTTGCTTGGTAACCTGCCATATAAGCATTCAAGCACAGGCCAAACCTCATCCCGATTAGCTCCTCTGAGGTGGCACTTTAGTGGTGCCATTTTAGTGGTGCCATAGGAAAAAACAATAACTTTGCCAGCTACAGCCTGAACATGTGTACTCCTAGGTAAGATTTCCAATGCTGAAAACAAAGACCTCTATTGCTTGACCCAAAGTAGACTCTTTGTGATAATGGGTCTGTTAGACTGCAGCCAGTCATTATAAAACAATCTAGTTGTACACAGACAGAATAATCATTCTGGATAGGGTTTCAAACAGGTCTAAGGAAGTGACTCAGCCCCCTTGAAAAGCGAATGGAAGCAGGAGACCTGTTTCCTGAGACACCTTTGAAATCCTAGCTTATGTTCCAGTATGGCTTTTATCCAACTTTAACTTGGGACAGTGAAACGGTTTTCTTTCTCTTTATTCTTTTTTTATGCCAAATTGAAAGTATGAGGACCTAAAGTGTATTTACACCAAAGCAGCTTTCCACTGACTTAGCCATATAAAGAGGCCTTGTAGTGGGTATAAATATGATTTATACTCACTTTTAGACTCCTTTGCACCACCTGAGTGGTGTGAAGCAACATTTGTGGAAATCAGATTCAGGTCTACAATTTCCAGAAAGCAATCAGGTTGTGTTGCTCAGATCTGCTGTTGCAGAAGCAGAAACTGTCCTACTCTGGGTGCCAGGACTGCCTCACTACACAAACTGCTCACTCTCTCTGTGTCTTCACATCGTCTGTTCTACCTCGGAACATTATACCACTATCCAGGAAGACCTTTCAGTCTTTGAGAGAGCTCTTTTGATTCTGATAAGTAGAAAGACAGAGATAGAAAAGAGAGAAGGTACCAGAAGAGGTATTTAAGTACTTTTTCTCAAGACGTCATATCAGTTATAGGAAAGTGTAACTCAGCTAACAGTTTCTTAGTGTTCTTAATACTTAATACAGAATTTAAAAGTGGGAATAGACATTTTTAGGAAAATATCCTTAGTTTCCTTAGTTCCTATACTTTTTTTGTTTTTTCTTTTTTTTTTAGGAATGTAGAATGTTTTAGAATGCATAATAGATCCAAGTTGGATATATTACCTCTTCTGAAAGAATACCATCTGGGTTAAGAGAGTAAAGTGAGGTTTTAGTTTTGTTTTTAAAGGGAAATTACTTTATGTTATGACTCATCAGAACAAGTGAATTTTCCTATTATCATGTTTTACCTTTAAGCAATATTTTATTTTAAAATCCATAACAATACATCTGGGTTGCATTCTGGAAATGAAGTTGTTCTGAAAATAAGACCTGAGGCATTTGAACAACAAAAAAGCTCTTTCCCTTGTATTTGAAGGTAATGAACATCAATGCACTGCTTTGGCCTGCAGAAGTATTATAGAATGCCCTATAAGCTATTTCAATAACATTATCTAATTAATTTTACTGAATTTCCGAGACGTAGGTAGAGAGTTATTTATTTAACTTATTTCACAGTTGAATGACAATTAGAAACAGATTGAGCAACTTTCTCAAAATGTTATAAAACATCATTTGCAAGGGCAGAATTAAAATATCTTCTCTCAGGTTCTAATATAATCACAAGTTCTTCTTGTTGGTCTTACAATTCTGAATAAATGTGTCCTTTCAATTGACCTTCTTTCATGCATTAAAAATAAGCTCTGCAACCTCCTCACGTCTCTGTATTGTGCAGCTCTTGAAAGTTCTCTGCAGATCACTGTATCTCTCCAAAATTTAGAAAAGATCTCAGCTGTCATGAGGGTGCTTGACCTTTGCCAGCAACCCAGGTACTCAGTGCATCACCCCACTGCCTTCCAGATATGCATATAAAACAGTGTGACTTTATATTTCCTTTTCCAATTACTCACAAACTAATTTAAGCTGTGTTTTGCAAGCACTTTTTTATTTTCCCAAATGACAAGTGTATTAGCTAAGACTGTCAGCCTAGCTGCCAGCTGCCCAAAGCAAACCCAGCATGCTCTGACCTCATGTGTGCAGCACGCAGGACTGACTATGAGCAGGAGGCTCCTAGGAAATAGATGTGAAGCCTGGGCCCTGTCTCAGCTGCCTTGATAAGCATGTTTTATGATAAACTTTATCTCATTAGGAGAGGGAAGAGGAAAATCTTGGTCAAAGTCCAGCTCTAGAGCTTATGCTGAGGCTGAACTATTCTGCTTTCCAAGTCTGCCATATCAAATTAGGGAGAATAAAGCCGTCTGCTTGCTCGATTATTTATAACATCACAGGAAACTTGGAATGACTTATTAAGAATGGAAATAGTTCTCTTTCCTCAGAAATGGATCTTGCTTTGCCAAGATACACAATGACTGACTGTGTGTAAGAGTGATGCACAAATACCTTCCACATTGAAGGTTATTAAAATATACCTGGCCTCGTTTATCAGCACTTACATGATATGTATGAACTCATGCTGCGATACCTAAAAAAAGAGCTTCAGGGAGTCCTGCTTAATGTTTTGAGGGGCAGGAACAGATCTAGAAATGCAGAAGCAAAAATGAAAGGAAAGCACAGATAGGCAAGCTTGTTGCATCTTTGGCAGTGTTAATAAGCCTTTTGCATGAGCCTTGGCAAACATTTTAGTACAAATTAGTAGCCACTGACCACATAGGATTTTCATTAAATTAAAACAATTAAGTCTATCCCCTTGAGCATTGCAAGAATAGATCTTGGAAAGCCGACTAGCTTTGGGAGAGAGAAAGTGTAGTCTGATGACCTTGGCAGGAAAGTTCATGTTGGATTTAATTTTTAACTCACTCAGTGACCACAAGCCTATTTATCCCCTCTCTGTTCCAGCACCCTTAACATGAGGCTAACAAAACTGACCTGCCGGTGCTGTGAACCAGTCTTCATCAAGGATTTAGATTCAGAAAGCTTAAATCAAAAAAGCTTAAAATTTCTGAAAGAGACTTAAAATTGAAAAATAGCACATAGCATTTGAAAGGAACCTGTATAGCATGAGTAGGGTGGACTAGAACCTCTGTCTTGATAGCCCAGTAATCCTGGCCGTGGTAATTAGCAGACAGAAAAATCAGAGGAAAAATTTGAGAGAGAAGGATGGAGGAATCTAAATTTCATGTATGAAATTAAGTTCATTCACCCCTTTCAAAAAATTTCCCAGTACTGCAGCTGCCTGCATTTCAAAAACCGTATTCCAAAGAGCACAGATTTGGACCTCCATATGACTGATTGTCCACATTACACTGTAATACCAGTTGCAACACAATTGCAAGCCTGTAGGGTTGTAAGGCAGAGAAAGCAGACATTGCCTTGAATATAAGGAAAATTATATTAGCTAAGGACTTTACTTTTTCTTACAACATATAACTGATCTTTTCTGAACTGTGTGTACAAATAATATGACTGTTGTACATTTGTCTTGTCACTGCATCTCTTGCTTCATTTTCAGGTAGCTTTGTGAAACAGAAATCTTGCTCATATAAGTCAAGTTCTTTGTCATCTTTGTGAATAAAATGAACAAAACACAGTATCTGTGCTGCTTTGATTTTCCTATTACTGCTGAAGCTGGTAGAGGAAAAGATGACTTGGAGAGTTTAGTGTAGAAGAGAACTGATATTATGTTTCATCTGCTTAATAGAGCTTTTTTTCTGGGGCTGTCAATGTCCTTTAATTTCTGGCACTGAACATAACTTCTTTAGAATAACTGTGGGAATTTCCTTTCTTAAATTTTGAAGTTATTTGGTGTCCATTTGACAACACTGGGATCTAACATCATTTAGATATTTGGAAGAGAAAGACATTGCACACTCACAGATCCATGAGGCAAGGTTCAACAGGCTTTAACTTGAACTTTCAAAAATCTGGTTAAAGACACAAATCAGGAAAAAAAAAATGTACTTGAGGACTGCTCACTGACTCAGTGCCTCAAAATTGGAAGTAAGTCTGAGGAGCAGAATTCATGCTGCAGCGTGGGACATCTACACTTTCCAGTACAGCCCTCAACCATGATTCATATCAGCCAATATGTTTGGATGGTGGATGTCTAACCTACACATTTGAAAATGTCAAAGAGAGGGGAGCATCTAATTTTTTGTCTTTCTCCTGAATTTAGGCACTTATCCATAATCCAAATTAGGTTCTGTAGAACTAAGACTTGCAACCAAAATGCTGTGACTGCACTTCTCTATGTAAGTCACATGAAATGTCAGCGAAGACAACTGTCCCCTGCTTCTCTTTCAGAAGATACCCAGCAAGAAGGGGGAGGAGGAGGAGGAGGTGATATTACCAAATACATTTTGCATAACAGCCTTGCCATGAAAGTACTTGCCGCCTTCTCCTGACCTATTTTCGAATGAAAGTGTGTGTGGGAGACATGCAATATGCTGAAGCTCTTGCTGTTATTATGCATGAAGTGAGCTCAGAGCTCATCTACTGAACTGGACCACATGGTGGGGTTAGCACCACATACTTTTTTTCATCTCAGATGGACAGGATGGGAGGATGTGCATTTAGATATTTCATTCAGCTGAGAGGGTGACATATTTGGACATGTGAAGTGGCACACTAAGTTAGAAAACTTAGGTGCCTATGGACTCTCAGATATGTAAGTGAATATCTGGGGTTTTTAGATTACCTTCTGCATGTAAGTGTTTAAAATACACTATAATTGTATGGTAGATGCCTAAGTACCATTTTGGATCTCACCTTGGATTGTTTTGAACATTGTCTCTGCATAAGAGTTTGGGCAATTTTACTTTTCAAGCTTCTAGCTAAAGCCTCATCTGAGAAAATTATTTCTATTCTGTGTTCCCAAAGCTGATAGAAATTTTAAGTAAGACTAAATTTTACCCAAAATAACAAGATATACAGCAAAGGTGGTGGTGGAGAAACGCATATTTTTTCTAGACCTTGAGCTCTAACAGTTGTACCTCTTCAATTTTGAGATGTTCTTGTAGATCCTACTTGTTTGTTTTTTGTTGTTTGTTTTTTTTTTTTTTTTCTGTTTGCGATTTGTTGCTTTGTTATTTTTTGTTCAGATGCTGTACTTCATTTTTCTTACTGGGTGTCACTCTCTAAGCAGGTAAACAGCAGAATTGTATTGTTCTGAGATATATCGTGAAAACATACTGACAAGAGGGAAGCCTGTAAGAAAGAAAATAATGTATGGAAAATGTAGAAACCCTTCTGGCTTTTCCCATGGTTTAAGAATGGTCTTACATAAGCCAGAGACTCTAACAAATATCTTTATGACTTTTAGAAAGGCTATAAGCACAAAGGTTAAATCCTTAAAGGTTAACAAGTTAATACCTGGTTAGTAAAAAAGAGGCAAACATACCTGGAAATGTCTTTCCCAGGAAAAGAAATGAGTAGTTCTCTCCACTGCCAGGTTTCCTCAGTGTAATTGCCTCTGAATAAAGCTGAACATCTTCATTCAACACACAAAGTCTCAGTCCATTTTTTTTTTTTTTTTTTTCTAATTTTCCTTTGTCTTCTTTTGAAGACTAAGCTAAAGACCTGCAATGTCATTAAGTGCAATTAGAGTACCTTGAATTGTTCACCATGTGGAACTCTCATGTGTTTAGATCTCAAAGACCTCAATCTTCTCAGCTGATCCCTTGGCTCATAGAGAAGATGTTCACTAGACAGAATATAGCAGATGCTGAGACAAATAAGGACAAGTATATGTGATTACAAGCAATTGAGTTATCCCAGTGTAATGAGTTCCTGCAAGCAGTAATCACTTGTGATTTTCTGCCTCCATCATAAGAGAGTGGAATACTAAGTATGCAGAAGCATGAAGATTATAAGAGGTTGCTAACTAGCAGCTCTGTCCTTCTTGTTCATTGTTTTTAATAAGACATGACACATCATAAGCACAAGGATCAACCCGGACCCTTTTTAAGGTGTGGTTCTTTTTTGCACCTCTATTGATGTCTGGTCAAATTTGTGGATTATGGGCAGCAATCAGTTAAGCTACAGAGACGGGTGGGGTAAACAGACTAATTCTGATAAAATAAGAAATTATTTAAACTTCCTCAAACTTGAAGTGAAGCCGGTTCCAAATTTTTCTGGAGTTTTAAAGACAGTGTTTAACTGTTAAGATATTATATAGAGAGATTTATATGCATATGTACAAATATATATTCATATTCGCTTTTAGTTTTGCATTTTTGAATTCCAGCTGGCCTTTCCCTTGGTATGTCTTATCCAAACAGAAGAAGGAAGTTTCAAAATGTTTCCAGAAAATTCTGCTGTAACTGCATTTCCTGAGCAACTCCATTGTGATCCTCTGGATCTCTGGAGTACTGCATGGGTCACAGGGGGACATTCCTCACAAAGCACTGCATTTTATACACAGATTATCAGTCTTTAAATTGACTCTGGTTTACAGATTATTTTAGATATCCAACAGATTAGAAGATGGGAGTGAACTAATTTTTGTTTTCCTTTTGTACTACGTATTATCTATTTCTGTTGCCTGAAACTAGAAGCCAGGAGCTAAGCTGAAGAAAGCTGAAAGAAGCAGCATAAAATTTGATCTTAATGAATACAATGACTCTTCTAAGAAGATTATATTTATGCTTGTGTTCTCGTATTTCTTCAAAAAAATAATATACATGACTTTCTGTCCATAAAATATTAATTGTCAATAAAAATATACCTTTAAAATAATATGTTTAATCACTCTCACTCCGTCACTTTCCAGTTTTTTCCACCTTCTGTTGCAGTTATCACTCCTAGGCTACTTCTAGAGAGAGACAAAGTGAAGATAAACAAGAAGATATGGAGATCTGTTGATGTTGTATGATGACACATCCACACTTATATAAGTGTCACAGAACTACTTTCTTACCGTGACTTTTTTCTTAATAAAGGCAGTGGGTTTTTTGGGAACTGTGTGCATGCTTATACTAGGGCTAAATTTTTTCTGGTTATCTGGCATAACTGCCATAGCAGAGCATGCTGCGTATGCCAGCAGTACACAGATAGGGAGCTTGTGAGAAGAGACACATTCTGGATTTAGAATGTGAAAAGCAGCTGAGGAGTTCACCACTAGGCAGGGGTGTGAAAACTTTACTTACAAGTTGTTTTTTCCCACTGTGTCCTCCCTGCAGCTGATGGAGTAATAGAGTTGTAATGGTTTGCTTACAGACAGTCAATTAGGCACCTACAGTTACTCCACAGGGTGTAGATTTTACACAAGTGGCTTATTCATAAATAAAAAGGATTACTGCAAATTTTGCTCTCATGTTCTCCGTTCCTAAACTTCACTACATTATTTATTCCAAATCTTGTCGCACCCACGTGCAAGCTCTTTGTTTCCTTTTCTGCTCTTTATGGTAGATAGACACAGACTAATTTGTGATATCACATTCTCTAGCACACAACACAGTTTTTCCTGCTTTAGAAATATTAGAATTTACGTGTTATAAGGTCAGTATAAGGAACCAAATTTATTGAGTTAGATGTAGTGAGAAATAAGATACATGACTTATGTTGTAAAAACACAATTTTAAATGATTTCTGGTCTTTGTACATGTAAACATAGACATGTATGTATATGCAAAGAGATAAGCAGTATAAATAATAGATTAAATATTTACAATATTTTAATTATTAAAATGTGAAATAACTAAGAATCATAGGTACAATCAGGACTGCTCAATAAATCAGATCTTAACTCCTCTTAAGCAGTTCCTCCTGTCTTTATTTGACTGCTCTTTTCTCCTGCTCCTCTAAGCAGCAGTCTCTCACAGAACTAACATTAATACCCCTGCCCCAACCCCCCATTTTTTACATTCCAGACATTGTACTCTCTTATCAACTTTTTTCCCTCTTCTCTGACCCTCACGTCCTTCCCCTCCTTTCTCTCATCCTTCTCCCACAGTGGCCTTTAAGCAGAATGTGGGTGGGATTGAGTTTAAGTGGCAGGCAGACAGACAGGAAAAGGCTGTATATACAAACGTGTCCCAGGTGTCCTGACATGTCCTTGCACTGCAAATGGTCATACTTGCTGTTGTCAGGATGATAAACTTCAGTCCACAATCAGTGCCCATAATAAGACAATGATCTCACTGGCTCTGTCCCACTACAAACTATGGTCGAAGAGGGAACACACCTACAATGTGAATATAAAAGAACTGTAAGAAGTATTTTGTAGATCTTTTCACTTAAGAGAGATTTTCTCTCTCTTTTCTCTCTATTTTTAAATATTCAATATAGCTCCTTTGCACTATTGTTTTATTCATTCTCTTCTGTAGCACTAGGTAAATAAATATGTATAAACACAACGCATCTGTTAATAGTCACTGAAGGATCTTTTTAAAGAGTAATAAGAGTCTTCAGGTCCTAAAAGATTAAACGTCTGGCCAGAAGACGTTGGATGTTGACATTTGGATGTTGACATGTCTATCATTATTCCACCTATGTTTGCCAGGTTTCATAAAACACTGCCAGCCTCTGCAGGCTTGCTCTGCAGTCAGCTCTCTCTCCAAGGAGAAGTGGGATTTTATAGTATCCAGGACACAGCAAGGAATACATATGAGAACTTTGATAGACAGATGTATAAAAATATAAATGTCACTACACACAAAATATATCTGTTTTGCTCATTTGATCATGCAAAAAGAAAAATGGCCAGACAAAAGGAACAATGTAGGAAATACAATTTCTAGACCAGTATTCACTTTGGGGTACATTATTTAATGGATCTGATTCTTTCAGAATGGACCATATCTACAGAGGTATAGCTGTTATTTAGCTTGAACATAATTTCATTTAGTAAAGGTTTTTTTGAGTGATAACCACTTATTAACTGATTTCCTACAGATGCCACAGAAGGGGAGTTCAAAAGAGACATGAAGGGAAAAAGGCTAATAGTGCCATACTCCAGTCCAGAAAGACTATGTTGGATGTAGGAGTTAACATGTGCTACACATGATTAATGGCCTCCAGGGTGCTTTTGTCTGAGTAAGCTCAAAGCAGGAGCCACATTTCATAGCTACTGTATAGGGTACATAGCTCATACCTCTAATGCACACCTATGATATAGTAGCTTGGACTGAATCCCCACACCATGGCTGTCTGGAACAGTCGAATTGCATTTCCACAGATTTAGCTGCCAAGAATAGTCTCATTTTGTTAGAAACGTATTTTAAGGCTAATAAAGCTTCCTAAGGCTTCCTAATAAAGGTCAGCGCTCCTCTGGTCCCTGTAGAATGCTGCTAGTCACATGGCCACCTGATTCAGGCCAGCCTATATAAAGAGGGAATTGCTGGGGTACCGTAAGCCTTTTTCAGGGAGAGGCTTGCAGTGTGTACTTGTAGCTGAGGAATGGCATTTAGATAAGTGCAGAGGTAGCTGTAACCTGGCAGAGTAAAGAGTACTAGCAGAAAGCGGGAGATGTATGGAAAAATAAAGTGATTCACCAATCTACAGAGCAGCAGCATGTAGGGAGATTAAGAACAGGTCTAAATGAAGTTACATAAAGCTTAAAGTCTCTCAGCTGTCAGTGATGGGTTTAGAGCTGTTATATGAAGAATGTACATTTGGAAGGTCACCTTCATCTTAAAGGTGAAGAAGACAGTGATCCATACTGAAAGTATCCTTGCCCTAGAATGAACAAACAAACAAACAAATAAATAACAAAAAACAACAACAACAACAAAACAAAACCAAATCAAAACAAACCCCATCTTTCTTGCTTTCTGACAGTCTCTGCTCTTTCAATTCATAACTCATGTAGCTTCAGCATGTAACTATTTTCTTCTACAACACCTTTATGAGTCTGTACTTGAAAATTACTCCCCAATCTCAACAGCCTTCTGAGTCATTCAGTCCAGCTTGCACAAGCCAAAAGAACACATCCAGCTGTATGAAAGAGTTAAAGTCTTACTGGTGCATTTGAAATTATCTGGCAGAACTATCTCAGTGTATAAAACTGAGGTTATGATCAACTTTGTTAACTGTTTTGAAGGAAGTTTTTGTTTTCTACAGAATATATTTTAGCCACTGTTAATAAGAATCTTTAGAGTCAAATTATGATATTCAAAATCTCAGAACTTTTTAGTTGAAAACAGCAATGTCAGCTAAAATTTCTTGATTTGGTTGAGAGGAGGGCACAGAGTTTAACAAAGTGTTTAGATTTTAAGTTTTTAATTGAACTGTGGAAAGCACCACCTAGACCACCTCTGTCTTTCAGAGACATTCTGTATTGGCATCCACTAAAGAAATGATAAGGTAACATACTCCCAATCTCAACAGACAACATTGAGATAAATACAAACTTTTTCCACACATTTGTGATTTTCTGTACAGTCCATAAGAGAAGTAACTGAACAGCTGTGAAATTTAGATCCTGACACTCACTCCATCTTCCTGTAAACTATTTTGCAGTCTATTGTGTTCTGATATAGGGAATCAAAACAGATATCCTTTCTGGATGAAAGCCCAACCAGAACCAGGTTGTCTGACATAGTTCACATATTTCAATGTACACTAAGTCTGATACACACCAGTTTAACTAACAACTTGACATTAATCCAATAGTGGCATCATTTCAAGGGATGAGAGAGCCATAGGAAGGTTTTTCTGTTAGATTCTGTCTCCTGAAACTGCCTTGCTTAAGGGATCAGTGCACAGACTTCCTGGAGTTTCCTTTAATTGTTTGTGGAGAGCTGTGTTGCAGCTACTCAACAGATCAGGCCACATCGTCACACATGATTTGATTTGTTTTGACATTTTATTTTACAATTTATATGTATAGCCCACTCGTATTTAACACTGTTGTGACTGGGCTGTGGGTAGTGGCTGTTCCTAGACCAAATGTGACAGACCGTCACCATGGACTACTACAAAACAAAGTTCTTTGGTAGTTCAGTTAATAGGAGTGGGTACTTCTGAAACTGTGATTGCAGATGCAATAGTTGCACTGCAGTCATGGGTGAACTCTATTTCATGTGATGCTTGGAGATATATTTATTGAATGTCTACATTGTGATCTAAATGTATATTGTTAATGTCAGCTAGATTAGGTGGGATTGATGCTTAGAAAGGGTTATGTTTGGAGAAGCCTAATTTATGTAGTTAATATGTCATCAAAAAGTCCAGAAGACAGCATAGCAGAAGATGATACCATTGTATTATTCTTCAAGGTGTTTAAAAAATAACTTGCAACACCTAAATCGTATAAAGCAACACAGTGAAGAGAGTCAGGCAAACTTTCCTCCTTTCTTTTTGCTTAATCCCACTCTTGGAGCAAGAGTCCTTCAGGCCTTCTGCACAGGTGCCAATATCAATGCTAAATACCAGTGTAGAAACAAAAAAAAAAAAAAAAAAGGAAGAGGATTCTGATTTAGCCAGATATAGGAGAGATACAATAGAAAGATTTATGTAACTCTTACCACACACCTCCTCAGATAATAATTTCTGCCAAGGCTTTAAGCTGCTGACATTCAGTTGGCTATTTTATTTATCTTTTAAAGTGTTCAAATGTTTGAGATTATGTTTTAAATTGCAGCTTTGCAATCTTTCTGCCACGTTTTCTCAGCTGGCTTCTCTCAGTGCAATATTGTTGAGGTAATAAATATGTATTCCAGCTTTAAATCTGCTTAAAAAGAAAAGACAAAAAAGGCAGCACAAAAAGGGGCAAATCTTTCACCTCTTCAAAGAGCAGGTATTCACAGGGTCATATCCAGCTCATAACATCACATCTCGCTAATAGCACTTCAGTTTTTTTGAGAGGGTTTTGCAATGGTTCTAAACAATGTTAACCTACATTTGCCAGCATCCAGTAGGTCAAACGTGAATTGAAGTACCCACTGGAGACATAAGGCCCTAATCTTTATTTCTCCTTGGATGATCCACCATTAAAACACTACAGAACAGTTCTTGTCATCGTAACTCGCTGGCTTACTCTCAAGAGCCTGTCATCAGCCCTGTGTTTCCAACAAGCTTTATTCTTGAAAGAGAAAAGTGGAAGGAAATACCTGCTTGAAGTTTAAATTCGGTCTAAAAGAGATGACAACAATCATTTTTATGTTAAGCATTATTGTTTTCAAGAAAAACAGTGTCTTTCTTTGTAACATGATTGCTAAATTACACTGACAATATATCTTTTTAAAACTGTTGGGAAGATAGAAGTCAAATGGTGCTGCCTTGGCACTGCTAAATTTTTGGTTGTTCATGTGATTATTCTTTGTTCAGCCTAATAAGCAGAGCAGAGCTGAAGTGGTGTAATGGTGTGTAGCTGCTATAGCGTATTAACAAGGAGGTCGTCACCTAACTGTACAGGTCTTTTTAGGCTTCAAAGCAGGAAATCAGAGGAAAATTCCATCTCAGTCTACAGCAGAAAGCCTTAGAAAATAATAATGTTTAAGTTGTTATGGCTGCTATGACACATCAGTAACACAAAGGCATTGCAACACGAATACATATTTTAGTGTAGCACAGGTGACTACAATATTTATTCTAAGTCATAGGGAGACTATTATGACTATATGTTCCTGTGTTGTTTACATCCTGGTACTCCCTATTATTTCCTGTTAGTAGTTTGGATTTTTTTCCACAATTTGTCTGAATTTTTCAAACAAAGAAAGAACTAGTAAGTCTCCCAAAGCAGCAAATCCTTTTCAGTGATGTGTCCATTTCTTTTTTTTTTTAATAAGGAAAACCTCAAGTGTTTCACACCTGTGCAGAAAATTTAATACACAGACATCAGTGTTAAGAATATTTTTTCAAAAGTGCGTTAGGAATATTTCTTCCATATTCTGCTTACATATTTATGCCCTTTTCAAGAAATGTTTATATGTCACTCTGTTGTCTTTGAACTCCTTAGGCTGACTCACTGCTATTCGGCAAAACACCTCGTTTGCCACTTAAGACTCCTCATCACTAGGATGATGGAGTGATAGCTGGGGTCAGCAGGAGGAGCTCTTACATTGAATGACAGCTGAAGCAATCAGGAGTTGGCCAGTCATTCGTGCAACAGATCAAGCCGGGGGAAGCTCTTCAACCTAATATGTCAGCTTTTACACACTATTTTGTTAGGTTTAGTCACCCAGAGCTTTCTGGGTAGCAGGGTGGTTTTATTTCTGCTATGGGCTTTGCTATGAGTTCCTTTTGAAGCAGATTCACTCTGGGGATCAGACATGGACATTAACCAGAATATGACAGGAAAATTATATCTTGCAACCTCATTCTGTCCTGGGAAAATGTGTACATGTGCATAAATGAAATGTGGGGAGAACAATAAACATTGAACATATCTGGCTTATGGAACACCATTGATATTTTCTGTTTCATAGGTAAGGTCAAAACGTTTAGTCCTGTGAAAAAGATAAAATATTTATCTTGCGACAGTTTCCACCTTTCAACAAGTTTCTTGTCAAGTTTCTTCTCTATTTTTTTTTTTTTTTCCTAGATTTGATTAATGCTGGACACAGTAGTTGTACAAAAGAAAATGCGGAGCATCCGAACTATGCTTTGACATGAAGCAGAACAAGCGACAAATCTGTGCAAATTATCATTGTGTTGTATATAAATTTGTATAAAATTTGTTCAAAGAGGTCTATGTATAAATACGTATGTAGACCACACACCTTTACAACTTGGACTTACTGTCCTAATTTGGGAGCAAGCAACACCAACAACAAAGTCAGAGTTTGTGATGCAGGCTCATAGCCATAAAAATCTGGATGTAAATTGTCAATTTATTCCACTTTAATCTAGAAATCATTTGGTATAGGAGTTTCTTAGCAGCCTGGTTTTCATTCCAGCTCACAGAAGCATTGAAAAGACTCTCTGTTGTGCTTTCAGTCTTGCTGTCTGATTCATGTTTGACATGCTCCTTTGCCTTCATGTTTCAAGTGGAGATTATAATTTTATATAATCACTCACCTGGTTCATGATAGATCATAAAATAGCCATTATTACTTCAAGTCCCGTATCTCATTGTTTGATAAGCAGTTTCTGTTTCCTCCTTCTAAAATTTCTAGTTATGTACCTGTTAATATAATGTCTAGTGTTTTGAATTAGGATCTGCATCCCTAATAGAAAAAAAAGTATCTCATGAGAAGTTTTCTTACATAATGAAATTAATAACAGCCTGTATATGTATAACTACATATATAAGCATAAAAAGTAAAACAGAAGTATTCTGGAAGTTTTTTATTAGAAATATTTTCTAAACTATTTTGTCATTTCTGTTTCCATTTACTCTTTTTTTACATACTTCAGAAAACTACTTGTTTCAAGTTTCTCTTACTTTATAAACCCAAAATATTTTCATGAGAAAGGACATGGAATGGAAAGATACCTTGACTGACCAAGTAGATATAAGACATGTGGGTCTATGTTTGCTTCTAAACAACCAAAGTGCACTATGATGTCAACATGTCAGCCCATCTCACTGTGCCTCATTTTTCCACTCTCTAAAATGTAGATGATGCTATTTACATACTAGAGCATGTTGACATGAAAATTAATAGTATTTGTAAAGGTATTTTCAGGTATCACAGAAATGTAATAACAGTGGTTTTGGCAAGGTTCTTGTGTGTGACATAGTCCTTTTAAAAAAACTAATAGACAAAAAACCAACATTGGGCCTGAGCAGCAATGGGCATTCCATGTGTGTGCAGGATCTCACAACACTCTTCCCTGTCTGTTTCCCTGCCTCTAAACCCATATAATGCCCATCTTTCTCTTAACTTGCCCTCTATTTGATACACTGCTGTCAGATTTGTTTTTACCAACATGTGCCATTCCCTTTGATCTGTTCTGTTTCTGTTTTCATGTGCCTTATCAGTAGTTGTGGGTTATCTATGGACTTATTTTCAGAGAACAGTTCTTTTAAAAGAGTACAGGTTATCTGAAGATGGATTATTCCCATGAAAATATGGTAACTATTTCTATCCTTGCCCCTTGTCTTTCAATACTTCTGTTAAAAATCTTTGTATTATTGTCACCTAACACCCCCAATGAGGCAGTAAAAATTGCTGCCTGTCAGTACTGGACTGTTTTTCATCATTTACACAACCTGCTCTGTGACTTGAGCATATTTACTGTTTTTATTTATATTCCGGATCAGTTTTAGAGCATAATGCTCTCAGTAGAAGGGCTAGAGATGGTTCCTTTTTAGCAGTTTTTGTTTGTTTGTTTTTTCTTCCTCCCATCTCCTAGAAAATAAGTTTAAATACAATGCTGATTCCTCCCTTTCTTTTATTACCTGTTGTGATGGTTCTCCTGGTTTATGCCTATGAACAACCTTGTCATCCTTTTTTAAACTGACTTGATGAAGATCAATGCCTATGATGTTAAGGAATAATGGGTTTTTTTGCTGCAGTCTCCTGAAAATATTCATACCTTGTCTTTTCACTGCCTCATAGATTGAAAACTCTCTGGTGACAGAACTTCAGTTAGTTAGTTAGTTTTCTTTGCATAGCACTTCTGTGTTTTCATCATTATGATTTTTAGGAATCCTGGTCTTGGAAATTAATTTCAAATTATTTTCAATTCAAATTAGTAATTTTATGTTTAGAAGATCCATCTTTTTGTTTTTCTTTACCCCCTCAGCTGCTGTTAAAGATGTAAGTTCCATTCAGTTTTCTTATATGTCTTTGCAACAGTTACATTTGCTATTGAGATGGATTTGCAGTTTCTTTCACATCTATGATAAGAAGCCATTGTAAAAAAATCAGGCAGTCTCAATACAAGTAAAGAAAGGAATAGAGAGATTACCTCCTTTAGAGCTTTTTCCTGTTTCTAAACTAGTTCCTTGTTCAGAGGCAGGTGAAAGTGAATCTCTGATACTCCTCCCTCACCTTAGGTCAGCCATCTCAAAGCATGAAAACAGACTGCAGCCATCAGGTGTAAAAGACTCTCTCAGACGAGTATAAATCAGTGCTGTCAGGTACAAGAAAAGACTCCACTCTTTGAAAAACATGCAGGGAAAAAAATTGGAAAGCTTTTACAAACATCTTAAAGATTTTACTACGTGTACTAAATTTGTGTCTCTTAATTTAGTTAGCCTTGTGCCATGACAGGCCACAAACTTAAATAATAATTATTATTATGGAGAATGTTCAGAAGAAGAAATATAAAAGGCATGTAATTCTTGAAAGGATATGTGGGAATGAAGATTTGTATAGAAAATTATGAGTTCATGAAGAGAAAAAAACCTGATTTCTAAAGTGAAGTTAGAACAGAAAAGACAATTCAGAAGGTGAAGATTCACACATACTGCAGAATGTATCAACCATATTAATGAACTCTAAACATGAGAGCAATCAGCGCCCATGGATTCTTGGACAAACTTGTATGACTGAGTTATTTCTGCCTGCATCATCCTCAGCACTATAGCTACTGTGCACTTACCAGAGAGAAATTATATTCAGTGCACTGTATGAAGCCAAGTACATCTTCTGAACAAGCTACAATGCTGGTTTGATAGAGAGGGAAATACACAAGGGACATAGATGCTAGTATATCATAATGCAGAACACCGGAGTCAGAGCAGTTCAATTCCTACGATGTATAAACCACATTTTTTTCTAATGTCTGCAGTGAGAAATATTGATAAAGTCAGCCTAAGACAAGCCCAGGTTTTGTTCTTTTTTCATGAATGGAGATCAACTGGAGAATTATGTCCAAAATTTAACTCTAAATGTTAAAATACCCGAGCTCTCTCCAGGAAAGTTCTGCAAGAGATAAATCCTTAGGATTCCCCAGCTATATTTTGTTAACTCCTCTTTTTGATAGACACTAAAAGGTGTAATTAGAAATAAAGGGGTCTAGAAATTTATTTTGACCTCTCTAAAAGGGTAATGAGTGGAGCCTCTGAATGGGAAGAAGAAAAGGTGTCATTGTCCACTCAGGATGTCAGAGTGTCAGACATCTACTTCTAGAATACTCTGCATCCCCATTTCTCACTTAATTACTCACTAATCAATTAATGATTCAAATTTCCAAAAATTTGGACAAAATGAGGGAGGTACCTCTTCATAATACATTCCAGAAGTTGAGAATTAGGTTCTTTATCTGTAAGAGAGGAAGGAATAGTTTATGTCTTTGAATTTTCTATATCTAGACATATTAGATAGGTAATTTAAATAAGAACCCATGCACAGGTGGTGTAAGTATTTCTGCCTAGAACAAGTCCAAGTACTTGTCTCTAAGGCTGTTGCTTACCCTCTTGTTCACCTAGACCACACACCTTGATTGACCAGGGTTCAGTAGCCCCTAAAAGATGTTAAGCAAGTTTTACATAAATTACTGAAAAAGAACAGAGAGGTAGCTATAAACTCAAATTTTGCTGCCCATGAGAGGATCCAAAGAAGCTGTCCACATTCCTATTATGGGACAATACTTCAATAATTACTCTTGTGTTGCAGAATAGTGCCACAAAGATCTCTGAAGTAATGACAACATGATCATATGTCCACGATTACAGACACATTGCTGCTAATAATTTTTTTCATCTCTAAACAAGTGTGCCATCTTTCACCAATGATACATTTTCTCTGATTCTTCCATATCTAGAGAAATCTAAGGTTATTAAATCTGCAAGGTTCGATCAGTTCAGCAGCATAATAAATGGCTGATATATACAAAACACCCATGTCTGATTAAGACTGGGAGAAAAGCTGAATATCATCCTGGCAAAAGCAATACATAGAGGATTAAACACAAAATTATATATATATATACACTTAGGACGATTAGAAATAGATAAATGTCCAGATAGTAGCTATAAAAAGGAAAATACTTAAATGAAGTGGCATATACTCAAAAGTGGTTCCATAAACTTCTTGCAGAAAAGGTATAAAGTGTTATTCTCATAAAATAATCTTCAAAATAGTTTAGAGAATATATTTGAAAAATCATTGTGTGTTATTATCTAATTCAAAAACAGAAAAAGAGGAGAAGTTTAAAAATGTTAAGTAAAGATGGCTTATTAAGCTGTCATGATTATTAACTAATGCTGTTGCAAGCAAATTTCCAGTTGTCTTTTATGACAGGGAGAAATATTTTTCTGACTTGCTCAAACATGAAATGACCTGGATTGTCCTTCATTAATATCAATGAGAATGGTTATTTTAAATGAAATTTTACCTATTAAGGAGGACTTAGAGCCATATGTTCATGTTTTTGGCCTCATGGTGTTATTGCAGTTGTGATGGCTTGAGATTTACAGAAAAAGAGCTTCTTGGTTTTTTTGGTTGTGAGTTTATTTTTTTTTTTGCTTGTTTGTTTGTTTTGAGGGTTTTGTGTTGTGGGGTTTTGTGTGTGTGTTTGTTTTTTTGTGTTGTTTTTGTTTGTTTGTTTGTTTTGTTTTGTTTTGTTTTGTTTTCTTGCTAAAAGGACATTTCTTGAGAAACACTGTGCATTTTTTCCAGATATATCAGCATTTTTAAAGGTATTTCTTTCCCTGTAAACCTTTATTCCACTATGGTTTTAGATTCCATAGGCAGTCAAATTACCATTAACATGGAGGAGCAGCTTTTTGCCTCTTATTCCTGAACATCAACAATATGCAAAATAGCCCAAATTTCTTTTTCTAGAAAACAGTCTGAAGCTGAATTTAAGTAGGTACAGTCACCTTGAAATTCTCTTTTCAATGCCATAATAAATAAATCATAATTACAACAATCACGTACCGTAGTGAGTTGAAAATGAAAGAAAATAAGATCAAAAAGCTCATTTTTAACTTGTGACATGCAGTTAAACAGTCTACATTTCTATTTGTTCCATTATATTTGATGTTGGCTTCCTTGGACATAAGGCCTATAAGTTGCTGTCCAGCCACACTGCTTGCTAAACAAATCCTCATCCTTATGTCTAAATTCTCAGTGGCATCATTTGAGGCTTAGGTATTGCTCTTTTCATGTGTATTAAAAATAATTAAAATATTTCCAAGGAAGTCTTGAGAAACAAATGCTAGCCTTGGGAGCAAGGAGGAGTCTGCAAATCACATGGATGCAGCCTTAAGCTAATGAGCAAGAGGTTAACCATTTTAATGTGCAGTATCCCAGAGAGGGTGAGAAGTGCAAGAGAAAACAAAAGTAATTCTATGTTAAGTACTGAACTAATGAAAGTTGTCATGTAATCATTTTGACAGGGGTGGGGTTGGCTGCTACTTTGCATCTGATGTATAGTGAAATCTGTGCCTTACTCACGCAAATCTTAGTGAAAATAAACAAATAGAAACAAGCCAATTCTAAATTTTTTGGAGGACTCTTTTCATGGAGTTCTCTTACTTCCTGAGCTGAAGAAGTCATATTCTCCATTTATTTCCTGTCATTACTGATGACTCCATCCTTTTGGATAATATTTCAAACCAGGCAGTTGATAAAATAGAAGTGGCATTACCTTTTACACAGAGAAGAAAAAAAAATAAATTGAGACAAACAATGCTGAGGCAATTATTTTACCCCAAGAAACTGAAACCAAGTAGAGAGAAGTAATTACTTAGAAATTACTCATATTAAAATTGTTGTATGCTGAGTATTCTCTGCAATCCTGAATCACACTTTCCATTCATTTTTGTGTTGGTGAGCCCCACAAAGAAAAATACTATTTCAATTTTCCATGCTATATTCAAGGTTCATATTGGAAACAAATGTGAACCCTCTTTAGAATAACAACCTTCTGTTACTTTTTCCATAAGCCTTTTTTTCCCTTTTCTCTTTTAAGTCTGTAATTCTTTCTGTCTGGTTTTATTAAGTGTGTGAAAAGGTAGGCAGGCTGCCCAGGTCTTGGAAATTAAAGTTCGCTAAGCAGCTCAGGTGGCTGCATGAAATCCAGAAGTTCAACAGCTAAGAAAGAAAGAACATATGACAGGATGATCCCACTTTGTATAAGAAGAAATTGAGGACATCCTTATGTGCTGATCTCCCTGCAAACTTATTTCTGAAGTCTATTTATTATGGTGGTAAAATGAGGAAGGAAATTAATATTAAAAGCTAGACATTCTGTTTGGGATGTTGTGGAGAAAGGAGAAATCATACAATCTCATTTTTTCATTTATAGGGAAAGCATAATAGAGCTGCGTTTTTTGAAAATGTGGCGTGTTTGTATGACACTGGGAATATGAATTATATAGACATCTACAGCTATGTCTACATAGTTAACAACATGGTCATTTTTTCTGCTGTTCCCAGCTACTCTTAAAAACAAAATGCTATATTAGATGAACATTGCACTAAAATGCTGACAAAATTCAGGAGACCAGACAGACAAGAACACCATCAAACTTCCTGTGCCAGCATTTTGTGGTAATCAGGCAAATACAGATCTGCAGCCTTTTTTAGTCTAGTGCAAACTGTTTGGAAGCAGGTGATTTTATTTATTTTACTTTCTTTTACTATATTATAATTCATTGCCTTGCTATCTGTGTTAATTAATCTATACATTTGAATAACGTATACAGAAGCAAAAATTACAAAATTGTATTTTTTAAAAAACAAACCACAAAAAAAAATGCAAATCAGTTTAAATAAAACAAAAAGCTTGTTCAAAAAAAGGAAAAAGCTTAAAGAAAATATGTTTTTTGTATGTTTTTTTCTGTCTTTCTGTCTTTCTGTATTTTTCAAGCATCATTGTGTATTTCTCCTCTGTGTGTTTGGCCACTTCCAGTCTGTCTACATTTTATCTTCAGATTGAGTTGTGCTGGCCTGAGACTGTCTAATTTAAATTGCAACTTGCCATAGAAACATATTTACTCCTTTTCCCGTTAGGGTTGATAAATAAAAGTGATTGAAATAATTCAGTTTCAAGTTCCATAAAACCTTGTCTGATGTTTTACTTGACCTCAGAGTATCCCCTAAAGTACTATATGTTATTTGTTTCCTATTATTGCACTTGAACATACATACTGAGACTCATCCAAAACCACCAAATACAGTGACGAGATCTGAGTGCATTTTAGATGGCCTATGATCAGGACCATAGGCTTGTTTTTGTTGGGATTCTACGTAGGCTCATACTTTTACCTGGATGAATCTTCTTTTCATTTAATAGAAACCCCACACTGATATAATAATTTATGATACAAAGTTCACAGCATGATCTGGACTGTAGACAACAAATCTCTGAAGTATGAATTTTGATTTATCTTTTGTGTGTGTATACATTTCCTTTCGTGAAGCAACTGTGTATATATACAAAACTAAAAACATCTAATGATACCGATAGAGGCATAATAATGAAAAATGACCACTTTCTCAGTGCATATTGCTGGGTTACTCTGGCTATTTCTACTTGTTTTCTCTCTGTAAGTGGTTGGGCACATCCATCTCAGTTTATAGCTTTGTATCTCAAAGTTTTCATACTGTACATTCTATTGTCATTCTTTCTTAACTTTTGAATATTGAAATGTAACATTTTATGGGTTCCATCACTGAACTGCAGAGCTGTCCTGCATTTCACTGCCTTTTCTTTCACATATTCAGGTGATGAAACTAATATTATTGAGAATTAAGAGGATGGCAACTTAAAATAGTAATGCAACTGTTTTATATACCATTGTTCATCATTGATCCCACTAAAGCTTCCACATTTGAGTTAGTTGTTTTTCACTAAAGTCAGTTAGGAGATTTTAACTACCTTTCTTCATTCCACTCCCCAGCATCGCCTGCCCGCCCCCGCCCAGTACCTTCTTTTTTGTTTAAAACAGAAGTTAGCACCATCACCTAACTTGCTTTTTCTTCTTATATGGGCAGACAGGTTGTGAGGGATAGAGCACCTTTGTTCATGTAATCTCAACCACAATATATGACAATGAGGATGTGGTCGATTCCTAGATAATATGTAACAAGTGATTAATTCTTTGGTATCCACTAAAACCTCGTACAGAAACAGAATTAAGTTTTACACATCATCAGAGGAACACTCACAGAATTGCCCAAAAGCTTCTTTGAGGTGCTGTCATGAAAAATCCCCTACAAAGCAGTGTGTGATTCCAATGTGAAAGAAACATCACCAAAACTTTAACAATATGGTTCTAACACAAGTTTTCTTCAGTAAGAGTGGAATGGAACTTAATGTGTTTGTTCTTATGCATTATGTATAGTTCCATAAGGGTTATGCATAACACATAAAGTTATACCTATTCATATAAAAACATACTAGCCTGATTTAAATGAAAGACAATAATGCTGTAAACACCAATGTTTTTTTTTTTTAAAAAAAAACTTATCCAGCTGCATTTACAAAAATATTTTTAGAAAAAAAACACAAAAACAAAACCAGTATAAGCTCTTCAGTGGCGAATGTATCCCCACAAGACACACAATCCCCAGATTGTGAATTCTTAAAACTTTTATTAAAGGGACACCTTTATGTCTAGATGTCTAGAACTAAAATGAAAACTTAATTAACTAATGATGAGACCAGCAATAATAACATAAGTTTCCACTAAATATGGGTGCTTCATCCAGGTTTCTAGAAGAAATTTTACAAAAGCTGCTAAAAACCTGAGAGTCACAAGTGGAACTGAGCAAGGTACTTCTGGCAAATCGGCAGTTTCAGTAAGACTACTGACAAATTTGGATTGAATTTGCAATTAATTTTGACTGAATATTTATGCTACATAAATGTCAAAACAGTCCATTTTGACATTTACTCAACAAAGTGTATTGGCATTTTTGAGACATTATGTCTTTAAAGTCTTGTAAAGACAGACAGGGACAAGCAAAAGCAAGGTTCATGTACTAACTGGAGAAGTGAGCCCTTTTTCTGTCTGTAAGTCCATTCAAGACATGAGAGAGACAGGTATAAATCTCCACTTTGTTTCGGGGTGTCAGTTCCACAGATTATCCTTATCCTTAATCTGTGATCGAGTGTTACAGAACTGAGATCTGACAACCTCGTCTGGTATTAAGATAAGGAATGCATGATATGTTTTGAAGGAAGGGAGAGAGAAAGAGGCATAATAGCAAATAATTAAATTTACTTTCTGTTAAATAAGGTAAATTCCAAATATTTTCTGTAAGATACTTTTTTTTTTTTTTTTTTTTTCCACAATGGCGAGTTGAGATATCAAGAACTTAAGTGAATTGTGCAGGCAGATACAAAGCTAGTGACAAAATGAAAACTAGATCAATCTCATTCCCATGCATCAAGTAATAGTTTATCATTTGACTCCATTGTAGTGTCTAACATTTGTATTCTAGATGGACAGGAAAAGTGAACGCATTGCTATACAAAGCTGATGGCTATGAAATGAAATAATATTTGCAGTGACTGGTAAACCCAGAGTTTTTTTAATAATTTTGAGTTTACCAGGATTCTTCTTCATGGGATAGTGGATAGTAATAGAACAGTTTTCAGTATTTTTCAAAAATCTCAGTTCATATAAATGAAATTGATGACAGAATCCACAATGTAATCAGACTGTAAAATGTTCTTCATTTTGTTTTTGAAGCTAAACTTGGAGTTACACTTCCTGTAACAGTGCAGAAGCCGCAAATTGGCTTAAGAGAAATACTAAGTAAAAGTCATATGCACATCCACCTAAGTGCATTCATTAGAGAAAGGTACAAAACAAATGATAATTTTTTGCTTCATGATATTTACATTATTCAAGACAAAATGTTTGAGTCATGCTTTAAAAAAAATTGATATTTGCCATCACATCCTGCAAACATTACAAAAACAATAAAATCATACTGTCTTGGAACAAAAATCAGTGGTTGTTAGACCTTAAAGCTGAAATTTACTAAGATAAGCTACTTGCCACTGTGCCACTGAAGCATCTGAAAGGTTGCAAATTAGTGGTCAGAAATTTAACACCTTTAATATTGACTGGATAATCACTGACTAATTGATTCCAACGTGACTATTATCATTCATATATCCGCATCATGGTAGCCCCTACATGGACTTAGAGCTTCCATTGAATTAGCTGTTGTACAAAATACAAGATTACAAAAAAAATTCTTGATCCATAAAGTTTGCTTCCCCAAGTATGCCATTAAGGTGATTACCAAGAGATGGCACAAGTGAACAATGCTAGTCATCCTGACAGATCAGTGTCACAGCGCACCAATTCCTGGGCAGTTTTCTGGAGGGACTCAACAGATAAAGAGGTGACTTGATGACTTTTTGCAAGATCTACAAAGGAACATAAGGAGTCAAAGTCCAAAAATATAGGATGGAAATCTTTACTCCATACTGATGCTGGAATCCTAACAGAAACACACAGAAGCAAACAACCTAATAGTGAATGGGAGATGATGGAGATGGCTGAGAGATGGGAGATGGCTGAGCATTGACCATTAAGGGTTTTAAAGAGTGAAAACATATAGCCTGTGCTTGGTGTGGTAGCAAAGTAGTGGCCAAGATAGAGAAAACAAGGTGTGACACAGTTAAAACAAGAAGCAAGGATAATTGTTAATAATAATTTGCAGCAGCCTTCAGATGGAATAATTGTCAATTATATCAGTAAACACATACAGCCAAAGATTCAACTGTGAAATAACATTGATAACTAGTAGTCAACAAGCAGGGGTGCATGTTTTCTTACTAAAAAGTAGTTTGATATCTGCTGAGGATGTAGATACCATGCACCTGCAACATAATCACATAACGTATGTCACTCTGCTTTCCTCCACTTTCAGTGACAGAACACTTTCTCTTACATCCTTGACAGCTCTTCACTGCTGGAAAACTGATCTACTTTCTCCTTCACATGCAAAATTTCAGGTTTACTTCCAGTAAAACTGTGTAGAAGTGTCATGACAAAACATGTAATATATACTATGTTTCAGTATCCATTTTGATTAGTACTTGATGCATAACCTGGTTTAAAATATTTTAGATTTGTGAAATGCTGGACTGGGCTGAAATGACATTCCTTCCAAGTTTGGGGTATTTAAATTTAGTCATGCAGTATGAGGCATTCTGTAAAACACTAGCGACATTCAGACACAAAATTTTGTCTAAAGTTAATTTCCCACCCTGTATCTACTTCCCCTACTTTAGATCAAGTTAGGTAGAGATTTCCATTTCAGCATCAACAATTAAGGCAATATGATCAGTTTATGCTATAATATTATAAATACTTTCCCCCAAAGAAAAACAGCAAGCTTAATATTTTTACTTTTATTGAGGCAAAACTTGATGATTTGTACAGAATTTCACATAGAATTTCACATGCTTTTTTTGAGTTTGTTTAAAACTGAGAGCTTGAAGCCAAGCTCCAGGATAGGAAATACCATATGAATCAAAACAAAGAGAATTTTCATCCCTTCAGACTGAAAATGTTGGCTTTTTGGTGACCTATAATTACATAGACTCAATCTTTTTTTCATTCATATAATAAACTGAGAGTAGATAGAAAGACACAGAAGAATGACAGCATAAATATGCTAAATATTGAATCAGTCCAAGCTATGCTCAGGTAGAATTATTTAAATAAAAAATTTGTAAAGAAAGAACTCACTGAAAGCATTTTTTATAACATTTCCCCATAGTGGTACCATGTAATGAGGCAATTCTGTAATTGTAACAAATTTATCACTTCTGCAAATCTTTTCATTTTAAATTAAAGCTAGTAAAATAGTAAATTAGCACACAGAGATGGTCTGTTCTTGTTGAAGTCATGAGTAAAACTCATGCTGATCTCAATAGATGAAAATAACAAAAAATCTTCCTTTTGTAAGCAGAATCCTTCATTATGAGTATATTTTGTTAAGTTTGCCCCAATAAAGAAGATTATTAATGGATAATAAAAATACAGCTAATCCAAAAAAAAAGTAAGAAGAAGTCACTGTTGTATTCAGCAAAATCAGTGAATGTCTAGCTATTTAGTAGGTGAAGACTCAGCTCTTCAGAAGAACACTCTTACAGACCCCATTAATAATACAACAGAGAAAACAGTTGATGTATTCCCTTGAAACTACATCAGAACAGGTCAACTCACTCCCCTGAACAAGGCAAGAAAATAGTCACCAGCTGAGTAAAGCTGGGGGCTGACAAAATGATGGATGGCCAGATGGTTTTACCACAAAAAGAATAACCTGTCCCCAAACAGCAGAATACAGTTCTCAAGAATAAATACATTGACCCAGTGCACAATACAAAATGGAGAATAAGCCAGTTTAAATTGAAGGCCCTCACAAGTTTGTTGTTTTTGTTTTTTTTTTTCATATAGTCTCAGTGATTCTCTCTACTGAAGAAAAAGAATGTGAATAAAAATGAGAATCATGTTAGTGCTTTTGCAAACATTATTTATTTTTATTTTTCTTCACATAGATGCACTAATAAATATTGATGTATAGTTTATGTATATTTTTATTAAATGCAAAACTTTTGTATCAAGCTATGTTCAAACATCTCTTGAAACAAAGTTTTGTTCCAAATGTAGTTTTGAAGTACTTGTGTTTTCTTCTCTCAGGAATACAATCAGTTTGGAGAAAACAGTGCTTTATTAGAAATATAGAGATTCCGATTTTTTAGTGAAATATTTATTTTGTGGGAAAGATTTGACTTGAGGTTGAATTTTTAAATAAAACTTTTTTGCTCATTCCAGGGTCTCTTTTTCCATTTGCTAAGTAAGTTTCATTACCCGAGGTCTCCTGGTGCAGACACTCAGGCATGGATTCTAGAATTTCTTCTTAAATTTGCAAGGTTCAGCTTAGAGCAGGTCGAGATGGGGACTTCCAGAAGAGGGACCCCTAGTAAAGGAAACCCCCGGCAATTATACTCTTGTAGCCTAAGCTTCCTGTCCCTTAAGTATCATTTCAGGCCATTTGTAAAATTAGAGTCTGGGGTCTCCCTGTTCTTCATTGGAACCCTTCATTTTCATCAAGCGAGACATTTCTTATCTCTGCAGGTAGTTGTTTGTCTTTTACTGACAAGACCAGATGTCACTCATAGTCCTGACCTTCAGTTGCTATTTTGCATCTGCAGCTTGAGAGAAAAATAAGTCCTTGGCAATAACCAAAAGATTCTTCTGTTTCTCATGTTTTTTTGTAGACACGCCATTCCATTCCTTTTCTTATCTTTAGGGATGCAACTCTTGCTGACAATCAAAAGCTCCTTTATCTTCTTGCTTGAACCAACTCTGGGGCCTTTTTTGCTTTACTAGGCAGGAAGTTTGAAAGTTCACAGCTTGCAGCCTAAGTTCCTTATGCTAAGAGAGTTCTGTACAAGCAATTTCTAAACAGGTTCTATAACAAGCAGTATACCAAATAATTCAATAAGACAGGCAGTCTATACCCAAAAATCTGTCAGTCTCACTTTAATAACTTTGAAATTCTTATTCAGTCCTTAAAAAAATGCACAAGAAGTGTTCCAGTCTCATGGATGTCCTGTTTGTTTTCTGTGTAAATGAAAATGTTTAGGTGGGTAAATAAAGTGAATTCTGTTTGTTTGTTTGTTTGTTTTTTTGAGAAAAAATGTAGTCTGAGTTCAAAAGTTCTGCTTGGAATGCTGCATCATCAACAGCAACCAGAGTATACCCTATCTCTTTCCCAGATGATGTTTTGATGATGCAGAAGGTAACTTTGGATGTCATTGGAAGGCTTAATTAAGCTGTGATGGAAAGAATTGGAGAAATTATTACAGAAGAGTTGAAGGTAAAGAAAATGTCAATTAGACTGTTGAAGATATTTTAACAGGGGATTATGTGAAGAGCCACAAATTATTAGGAAATAAGATTTATTTTATTCCTCTCCTCATAGCACATTTTGTTCTTAATTTTATTTTTCAAAACTAAGAAAAGAATAAAAAATAAATCAGATTATTTTTACAAACTATTTCACTTTTTTCATCTTTCTGAGAATTAGATTGATTCTGAAATAAAATCAAAATTTTGAAACTAAAATTTAAAATAAGCTTGCAGGTAAAAAAAGTCAACATTAGATTTTTTCTCTCACCCTATTCTTTTTATTGTCAAAATTCGTTTCTGATATTTAACTAACTCATTCTAGTCATTTGGATAGAATCCAATCTGACCTTATGTGATTAGAACAATAAAACCTTACATATATAAAACATTGCAAAGTGTCACCTTTAAAGGAGAATTGTACTAAAAAGAGTAACAATAGATCTCAAGTGTTAAATCAATGCACATGTTCATATGGTATAAGCATGCATACAACGGACAGATAAATGGTTTAAGAAAATGCATTGAATCATTTTTCATGCCTATATAACTATGGCTATATTATGTGGAAATTTGAACCTTGTCTGGAATATATTTGTCACTGGAGGTTTTGCCAGGAGTCACGATAAAAGTTCAACAGAGTTCTCACACTTGCTTTACTGTATCAGAGCAGAATCTCTTTTTCCCTTCAGGTTCCTTAAGTTCCTGGTCTCTTCCTCCCCTCAGTCAACTGCCATTCCCTGTTACTGAGATTTTTCACCAACAGATTCCATTCATTTTCTTTCTACTACCTATCTGCTTGACTTCATCTTGTGAGTAGGCTTTCTAGCACACTGAAAAGGGACAGGAACTGTGACTAACCTTCATCTCTAATGCTTCACTTAAAGCCTTCTTCAATATATTCACAGAACAGTGAAAAGGAAGGGAATCAGGGACTGCTGAGCATGTCTGAGAAGAAGGATTGGCAGCCAGAAGGGAGGATGAAGAGACTGCAATCAATTGTTTTTACTTTTTTCCAAACAAAATCCCTCTGGCAGCCCTGGATGAGAGGAATGTTCATTAATTAGCACAGATGATTGCCTGCTTTAGTGAAGGGCAATTCTACACCATTCAGATAAGGTTTTGCTTCCTCCCCCTAAAGCTACAGCAGGGAATTTGGATTAATCAGTCATAACTGGTGATGAAATGAAGCAAAGCCTGTTTTAAATGTTACATAAATGTAAATTAGAACAAGCTTTGTGGCACTTTCAAAAGCTACTGGGGTTTTTTGTTGTTGGTGGTGGTGCTTGGGTTTGTTTGATTGTTTGTTTGTTTTTTTCCTGGGACAAAAGGGGACCAAGTAACTAGTTACAATTTTAAGTTCCAAATAACTAGCAGATTATCATTGAAACATTTGAAACACTATTGCAGTCACAGACTTCAAGGTGGTTCTCAGATCTTTCTGGGACTCAGGATAGGTCTTTGTCCTGCTAGAAACTTCAGATATTGAAGGTTAATTCTGCAAAGCAAGGTAAAACCAGTTTGTAAAACTTATTTATTTCTTATTAAATGGTATGGATTCTCTATTTGTTTGTATGATGGACATGGTAATCTCCAAACAAATGGAACTAAAGAAACCCAGATCCTAAAACAACATTTAAATATACTAGTCTGAACTACTTAGAGTTTTCTCTAAATATTTTCTAAAGCATAATTATTATAAGACATAGTCAGTTGAGCTTAGCACACAATGCGGTTTTTAATTATATGAACCTGAAGCTACTATTTATACTATGCATGGAAGATTTTTGTCTTCATTCTTGAACACATTCTGGCCTGAAAAGCTTTCTTAAAATTACCTTCAGGTGTCTTATATTAGTGTGTAGGAGTTGAATGCACTTAGTAAGATGTAGAATTTGTATACACTGCCCGTGTTTTTAGTATGGTACATATATTAAATCACATTAGTTTAGAAGCCAGAACATACCTCTGATAGGTTTCTGCTAATGCAAGCTTGATTCCATGCCCATGTTTTTCTTCCCTGAAGCAGTACACCACTGAACTTTGCTTGAACTCAGTTTCTCAGAACAGCGCAGTACATATTTGATGCATACCATCCTGTTCATATATAATTTGTACTTCTTTTTATTGTAATATCACAAAGTTTATTAACACAACCCTGCTAAGCAAGAAAGACTATGATCGGTTCTGTTATTTGGTCAGAAGTCTGAACTCTATTAAGACATGCTCCAGGAAAAGCTATCACAAAAATACTATTCTACTCTCTAACATTTTTTTCCACAAACTCAGAAAAACAAGATGACAAAGACCTCTGAAATGGAAATTCTATATTATGATCAATAATTCATGTCTGAAATGTAATTTCAATAGCAAGATTCTTACATTAGCAAGTGCTAATAATAAGTGCATTATTTTCTCAAGTGTATTACATTTTGACATGAGAACTTCATTTAAAAATGGAACACATTTCTTATAATCTGGTTTTCCAGAAAACTTGTTTACTGTTCTACAGAAATGAGAAAAAAAAAAAAAAAAAAAAGTGAAATTTATCTGAGAAGTAGCAATCTTATGCTGGAATTAACTGCTCAACTCATGTTGTAGTAGGCTGTGATGAATGCAACAAACTTCTTATGCATGTTAAAATCCCATGACCTTCTTCCAAGAATTCAGCTCACTGAAAGCATTCTAAATATGTTTCACAGCTTTAATTGCATGTTAATTTCCTCAGTTCCTTATCTACTTGAGCTGTACAGTATTTTCAAATACCTGCTCTGTTTAGTTTGGTGTTAATTTCAGCGAAGCGTTCTCCAGAATAAGTATCTACTGAAACACAAAAAAATAATGTAGTCAAATGGCATCCAGGTTCATCTCAGAAACATACATAGGGAAAAAACCCCCAAACAAACAAACAAAAAAGAACCAGAATACTTGGTTCTTGGTCATCACTTTTGATCACCACTTATGAAAGAAAAATATCTTCGTATTTTCTGTACTAGGGAGATCCAAAGCTCAAAACCAAATATAGTCCATGTTCTCCCAAATGCTTATAAATCATGTTAGGTGGCAATAAAATAGCACGTTCTGAAGAGGTAAATCCACAAAGGAAGATATTTCAAAAAATGTCCTTGTTATAATATAATATATTAATATAATAATTGGTGCACTGGCTTGTGAGGAAAGGGAAGGGGGAAAGGAGCTAATCTAGAGCTGGCTTCAGAGCATTAGTCTCACAGGCAGACAGCTCTGCTGTAAGAATACAGTATATCTTCTGAAGCAGAGCTGAATAAGGATTTAACAGGCATTTGCAGTCATTTGTAACTGTTGAAAAATTATGCTGCTTATCATATTTAACAGGGTAAGAAGTTAGTTTGTTGCCCTCATGGGACAGAAGGTTTTAGCAGAAAAGCACTATGTAGACAGTTTCTTTCTATCCTACAAATACTGAATATCTCTTCATAAGTCAGTTGTAACAGCGCAGAGCTCTTCTGATGAAGTTGGAAATGCAGCTGTTGTGATATATTTTTTATGGCTTTGTAAGTCAAATAAGAACACAGTCGTAAATAATTCTTTTCTCTCCTACCTTATTTTCAGGTCTCTTAATTATACTTGAAAACAGCTAGATATAAAATATCTTCAACTTTCACATATTTTTCACTGTAATTTCATTTTAATTTGGAATCCTGTGGTTATTTTTAAATTTATTTTAATTTATTTTGAGATATCTGACATATTTTGACTAATAGGAACTGGAAAGCATACTGGTTACTGTTTTTTTCCAAATACATGGAATTCACCATAGTTTTAATTTAAAGAATCCACTAGACGGCTTCTTATCTGAACCTTTGTTTCACTATTTGTACAATCTAGAATGAAAACACATTCTAAAGCATGCATGAAATTTGAGGATGTGTGCAAGTTTTAGGTAAATATAATTCTTTTAATTTTTTAATGGAAATAATTATTTCTAGTTGTGTTTTTTTTTTTTTTGTGGTGGTGGTGTGGTTTTTTGTTTGTTTGTTTGTGTTTGGTTTTGTTTTGTTTTTTTCTGATTCAGTATAACTCACAGAAAATTTTGTAGAAGCCTTTTTGCTGCTATTAGTTTTGGCTTCTAACAGTAGTTGTCATAGTTGTCATGCTGACAAAATGGGAAGAATTTTGGCCCAAAAGCAAGATGTAGCAAAAATACACCATTATTTCATTGTAACAAGGAACCTATAGCTGCTATAGTGTTTTCACTTAAAAAAAAAAAAAAGAAAAGTCATGTACAACTACTATTAATACAGAAAAGTCCTAGTTGTGCTTAAAAAGAAGTATAAGACTTCCCATGATATCGCTTCCTGTGGAGTCAGACATTCCTCCAAATATTATGAATGCTAGCTTTTATAAATAATATCAGTTATTATGATAATGTTGTGAGGTAGTAGTTGTTACAATAGTGTTGGAGATAACAATTGCTACTGTATTTAGCACTGGACAAATAAAATAAAATAAAATAAAATAAAATAAGCTATTTTATTTTTGTTACTGTTGTTTGATTCTGTCCTTTTGATAAACTCACCAGGTTTGGTTAGTGTATTTCACCTTTAAGTTTGCTATTTTCACCAGCTACTGTTGGAGGATGGTTTTATGGGTCTCTATGGTCAGTTGCTCCATAACTGTTCTTCAGTGAATGATGAAAGAACATATTTGGTTTTGCAAAAGTTAATTTGGAAGATACTGGAGAACTGTCAGTCTATCTCACACAGAGCTGAAGAGAAACTTAAGGCAAAGGATCCACCCGAATTCTAACTATGCTGCAAGTGGTGACAGCAATTTTCACTGAAAGAGTAGCAAGATTTTGGTAAGGATTTAATACATATAGATTAATATGCATTGATAAGGTAGAGGAAGTTCGGTACAATAGCTTGCTAAGAAACTGAGCTAAATTGAAGTCCACTGGATCATTTGATTTCTCTTTCTACATTTCCAAAAATTATATTTTAGCTAAGGATGAGAATATCTGTAATCTGAATAGAGGAAAATTTGGACTTTTTTATATGCAACCTTTTCTTCATATATATCCTCTAAGGAATTAATTTCCTTACAGACAACCAAGAACTCGTATTGTTTGCTCAAAACCACTTTGCTCACAGAAATACGTTGTCCCAAAATCCATGGCAAAATTTTTGAACACAAAAAAACAAAGGCTATGGTGAAGAATACTGGTTAGATATGAGTCATTTCATTGAAACAGGACACACTATGACTCCAGCTGAAAGAAGTATAACATCTCCCGAAAAAAAAAAAAATATATATACTGTTTTGAGCATCATAATAACGTTAGTCCTAACCGCTGAGTGACGCTATTTTTGCATTTGATACTTTTATTCAGTGGAAATATTTCTAGAAGATTACTCTCATTTGGAAGGTATCAGACAATTTGAGTTGGAAAACTAATCCGTAAAAATAAACACAATCTGGCCATTGTCTCTGCTTTTCCTTTGCCATTCACAGAAATTGGAGGTGCTAAGTATTTTCACAGGAGTAAAAAAATACAACAGTAAGCTCTTCCCCACTTACAATTAGGTCTTAAAGTAATGTCACAGAAATGAAAATAATCCATTTCACCCAAGTTTGTAGTCAATCAAACTGCATAATTCACCATTTCTTTATTATCATACTAATCTGATGCGAACCTATGAAATATTGTTTAGTGTCATATTCATTACTTTTTGCCATACAGTACATGGTGTGAAGATCAATGAATGTTACGTATTTGTGTTCATTGGATGTGACTTTTAAATCTACTGAAAAACAATTCAGTCAAAGACGGTAGAATCCTTTTAAAATCATGATTAGTCTGAAGGGATAAAGACGTTGTTGACATTTTTTCTGAAATTAAATTGGAGATTTTGAAAAAGGTATGTAAAATCAGCATCTGCCTCCTAATGTGTCTTTACTAGGGAGGAAAAAAAAGATGTTTCTTATCTTTCCAAACAGTGTTCAACTTTTAGTCCATGTATAAAGCACCTAGAAGGGCCTCTACAGCTTAAAGTAGAGATCCATAGATTATAAGGTCAAAAAGAACTACCATGATCATCTTATCTGACCTACAAACAAACCTAAGCTATTAAATTTCACCTCTCATTCCTGAAATAGGGTAATTATTTTTTCCTGCTATGTAAGTGAATGTTATTGAGCCAAATGTGGATTGCTTTGCTTGTCCTTGGAAAGACCGCTGAGAAAAGGTGCTACTGTCCTGCTATAAACAAATTCAATTTATTAATTTCATCTGAGTTGCCTGCTTCCTCATAGTAAGATTGCTTCAGTCCTTTAAGTTTCTACTGGAGAATATGAGCAAAAGGATTGCTTATAACCCCAAGGAGAAAGCAAGCTCATAGAAAGCTTAAAGCGATCCGATTGCATCTATCCTATTTCCTTCAGACCAGTAGCTCTGTTTAGCAGAAGCCTGAATCAGGCCTGCAATATTAGGATTTATCTACATCCATATTTTGCCTCAGTTCAATGATATTGGTCTAGGAATACTATGTTTTCTATTAACATATTGCTACTTCTAGAATTTTCAGACATCTATAATCCAATCCATACATTACACATGTTTTCAGTCAAATATATGTATAATTAAGATCACATTGCCCAAACGTTTTGTTGTTGTTTCTAAATAGCTTTAATGTCCTAAAACTTAAACATATAGAAGAGGGGACAGGAAGCCCTTGTTATTATTACATCTTAACCTTCTGTTTCAAAAAGATGACTATTCAGGCAATTTTCCATGAGCTTGGTATGTTTCTTCCATCAAAAACAAAAACCTGAGGTTGCTAGAACCCAGTGTTTATGAAGGTTGCTGGATTTCTTCAAAGGTTGCTGAGGTCACATGCTGGACTTGGTAATTAGGAAGGGTTTAATTTTATTCCTAGAGTTTTTAAATTTTACATTCCTGGGATTACCTTTAAATGTAATAGTTTAATTTCTAATGAAATCTCTTAATAAGTTGCCACAGTGCCTTGCAGCACGAAAACTAAACTGTAGATATTTTGGCACATGATAAGCAGCCTAAGGATGATACAGACATTCAACATGCAACTGATATAAAGGGACATTTTGTTTATTTGTATAGCATATATGTAAAATAAGCACATCCTCTGCTTCATACACAGATATAGGGAATTTACTATACCAGCTGGCTGGGGTGACCCTGCTAAGATTTCCTAGCAGAATTTTCTCAAACAGGTCTCTCTAAAGCTGGACACTTGTGCCAAACTTGGTCTTGAGCCTAAGCTGCCTTTGGATCCTGACAGAATGCACTCAGATCACTGATCTCTGACTTTAAAAATAAGCAATACCCTCTAGCATGTTATTTTTCTTGATGATTACTCAATTGTATTGCAGGCAGATGGATGGGTAATATGGTAGCTGCATCCTGTTAATCAAGTGCAAAACTAATGATACTAAGAAATCTGACTCATCTCGATTTATGGACTATCTGTCTCTATCTTGATTATCTATAGTCCTCTTCTTCACGTCCTGTAGCTGGACCAATCAACATATTCACTTCTTTAAGAGCTGGCTCATATTTCTGCTCAACAGCTTAAACTGCCTGGTGCTAAGACCACTAAATAATCTACATTCCATATCCCTTTTTACTCCATACCACCTGAGTACTGCAGAATGAATGAATGGTATCACATTATGTTTTGTTTCATTTTTAACTATCTATGTTAAGAGCAATTAATGAAAAGATTTAAAGTCATACATATGTAACAGTGACAAATAACAAACCAGTGAACAACTTGCTGCAAAAACAAAGGACTACTACTTCTTTTGTTCATTTTTGAACACTGATAGTCAAACAATCATTTTGCCTAATCTGGTTAAATAACCTTTTTCACCCTGAATGACTATCAAACTTCAGGTATGTCAATACCAAATAATTTTGGAATTATAACCGTTGGCTGATGAAAAATAAGTTCTTATATTAGTGTAATTTCTCCACTTATACTTTATTATATCTGAAGAAACAATAAATTAATGATCTTGTCACCAGCCTGTCAGCTTTGCCCTTTTAGTTGGTGAAGGGCAAAACAAATCATGCTAGTGAATACCTTGATTATAGTGAAACCTCAGGAAAATAAAATGATTTCTAAAATCAGAGGTATTTATCTCAAGAAATAGTAATACATTTATATTTCATTTATGTGATTTATACTGTTCAGCATTGTTAAAAAGTTATGAAAAAAATGATGAAACAGGTAATTTTGGATAATATTAATAATTCAGATGGCTAATTTGACCACATCTTTTTATGTATGGATAATTTCCAGTTATGAAACCCCCTTCTATATCGCTTGTAGTCAGTTATGAAAAATACTCTCTATTGCAGCATGAATAGTATGAGATACTGTATTGTGCAACATCAGAAAAAGCAAAACAATAAAACCTCAAAAACAACAATAACAAAAAGCCAAAGCCAAAACCAGAAAAGGGTGTTTAAATAATCTCCAATTAATAAAGAAAAAACTTAGTCCTCCAAATGTTTTGAGCATGAAGGTGACTTGTTTTCTGTTCACAAAAACTTCAATACACTGTTTTGACTGTTCTATTTTTAGTTTTCTCACTTTGCTGGTGTCTTTGTTTGGAACTGGACTAAAATGATCAAAAATAGAATAAGATCTCTTATTGAATTTCTCACAAATCTAAAAATTCTTCTTTAAATTGAAGATCCAGGCTGATTTCTGAACAAAGTTTTGAGTAAGTCTGGGATAAGTCCAAACCTAGGGTGCTTATATATAGAGAGCTTCTGTTATTGGCTGCATAATCATCATCCATCAAGGCCAGGCTGGATGGGCCTTTGAGCAACCTGGTCTAGTGGAAGATGTTCCTACCCACAGTAGGGGTGTTGGAACGATAAAGGACTCAGCATTCCGATTCAATGTGAATCATGCAAAACCATTTATTACAGAAACAAGCCTCCTTATATATGCAACTATTCTCTGATCACGTGTCCACGCTCCAAGCATACATTCACTGATTGGATATCATCTATGTTCACAAGCTGTCCACACGCTGAAGTCTCACTGATGATAGGTCCATTGATTTACGTCACGTTGAGGCCTTGTTATTGTAGAAATGCTTCTCTCCCACAGCAGGTCCTGTTTTCAGCATTTGAGTTGGCCTTGAAATTCCTGGCTGGTTCAATAACAAATTTCCATCTAACAGAAACCCCTCCACATAGGGGGATTGGATCTAGGTGATCTTTAAGGTCCCTTCCAACCCAAACCATTCTATGATTCTATGATGATACAACTCTAGCTATGAAACTCAGTGGGCTGGAGAACACATTACTGCAAATATGCTTTACTAATTTTCTAATCTGCCTTTCAAGGGCTTCTGATAAACTCACAAGAGCCTGAAACACAGACAGTTGTCTGCAGGTTGAGCTATTCCTACAAATCTTCGCTGAATCTTTTTGAAGCAAGATCCTTAAAAACGCTGAAAAATTGAAAGAAAAATTATTCCTCTATTCGGGACTAAACCACGCAGCTATAAAGCATGCCTTTATTTTTGTAGTAGTGTGTGTGTTCTCTGGAAAGAGTTCTAGGACTTCTTTTAGTCATAATTTAGCTAAATAAAATAAACACAAGTGAAGAAACACTAGAAACTTTTTGAAATATGAATATTCTGAAAATTCTACCTTGTCACAGCAACTAGGAAAAGCTATATGGGCAGTGAAATTTGAGTGGGTGCATGTGTGTGCATTAAACAGAGAGTTACTTTTATCCTTTTACCTGGACATATTGTTTATTGTAAAGAGAAAAAAACAACCAAACAAATAAACAAACTTTCACTGTAACTCATGTGATCTCTTTTCATTTGTTCCTTTATATAAACTTCCTCTGTGACTTTAAGAAAGGAGTTTGATTTCTTTGTGCATCACTTCTTTCTCTGCAAATGAGCATAATAAAATTTCCTTTCCTCTAGTCATGGTCTACCTTATTTTTCCTTTCAAATTAGAAAATATTTTGAACAGAAATGCTTACCCACTTTATGAAAAGACACTTGATTTTTACATTGAGCCTCTATTTTCTTCAACAAGGACAACAATAACAGTAATTTAGGATCTATTATCTTGATCAGGAGTAAAAGAAGAAGCACCCCTGTATTTTGTTTGACTGTCTCCAGAAGGATTTCTCCCCGAAATGACTTGTTTAATAAGGGTTCTGATTATTTAAAAAAAAAAATATCATTTCCCTCAGGGACTTTTCTTGTTCAAATGAAAAGCCATCATGGCTTCTCTTTCCTGTATTTTCTCATGTTTTAAAAAAAGCCATGATGGCTTTGGTATCCAGCGTCCCATATAAGCATGGAAGGAAGGGATTATTCAGTTTTTATCATACCACTACTGAAGCAAACAATCATTCAGTCTAAGTTTTCCACACTTATTATTGTTCATTATAATCCCCATTAGAGAGCTCCTCCTTTTTAAAATTATTTAATTCACTACACCGTCCTCAGGGCCGCTGTTCTTGGCGGGATGCTGTCTCTTTGAAGGGGGGACACCGAGGCCCCACTGTGAGGAAAATGAGGAACAGACACCTGGTTTCGGTCCCAGGAAGGAAGACGCGGTGTGAGGAATGTGTCTCCAGGAGAGCAGGTAGGCATTGCAGCCGACAGAGAACAGTGGGCAGGTGGGATGATGCCATCTTCAGCAGGCAAGGAGGCCGCGTGGAGCGGCCGAATGTGGGCCTGGCCACACAGCCCGTTGGGCCGCTCGCCTGTGGGGGAGGCTGGGGCCAGGCCCGGTGATCCGGTTGCCCTTGGGAAGGATCCTCTGCGTGCCTGGAGCCACTGGGGCGAAGGAAACTATGCCAACTTTTACTGATTTTCCTAGTGTATTTACAAGGCTTGTTTCTATGGTTAATGTTCCCGTCTAATGCCTACTGATGCAGGCACTCACTTTAACTTCTGAATGTAATTTAATATGGTGATAAATACAACGGCCAAGTTTCTTCACTTCCATATAATATGCCATGTTGTGTCGTGTTTTGCTAACTGGTAAACCAGTTTTCTGGCCTGCTGACAGTTCACATCCACACTGATCTGAAGTAATCCCTGAAGCAAAGTCCTGCTGGTGGCTGTAGATTTACAAAGGGCTGGAAATATATTTAAATTGGGGTAGAGCATTTATTATCTTATGTAAGTCAGTGAAGTCCTCTGAGGGGAGGGAAAGTCTTTATTTGTATAGCACTGTATTTCTTCTCTATAAATGTTGTTATCTATGGTTCTGGTGTATTAGTGATGGTATGGAATACCTACAATGTTATTTAAGTCCCAAGGAAGTACTATATTATTATTATTATTACTATTTTTATTATTATTTTTCATTCCTGATTACCAGTTGTGTTTGCTGCCAGTGTGGATGCACTCCTGGGCTGTTGACGAGAATTTGCAAGGGCCTCCTGCTGTTTAGATAATAGAGGAGACTTGTTAACATCACCGTTTCTCAGAGAAATTCTGGGGATGATTTAAAGCCCATTAAATGTCCTCTGAACAGTCATATAAAGGAGCAGAATTGTGCTTTTTGACAGACTTGATACTATGCTTCTGATGTAATGGGGAATTTTGCTACTGGTTGAGGAAAGGAAGCCTTGCATTTCCATGTGAAACAGAGAAGTCATGATACAACTATTCCCAACATTTCAAGTTATCATCTTTAGCAGAGATGTATCATTGCCCTTTAAAAAAGAGGGGAGGGAAAGAAAAAGTGGTTTTCTAGTTCTTGCTCTAATTCTTAAATAACATTTTCCTTAGCAATACTACCATTTATGAAACACATATTTGAGTCTAATTCATCATATACAGAAAAGCCACTGTAAGGGAGCCTCAGTAAATGATACATAAATTAAACTTATCAGTAAGAATAGCTAGTCTAATACTTATTAAAATAGACTGCAAGGAGTACACGTATTAGAATTCTTTTAATCAAGCAAATTTTAGCCAGATCCCACTATGTGGATTAACAGAGATCCAGTGAAGGCCAGTGAGTTAGTTGTATTTACATAATGTAGATATCTGCTTACTTCTATGAATATCCACCCTTATGTCCTTACAATACAGCTCTTTTCAGTCAAAACCCAAAACCAAAACTCGCCTTTTCCAGAATAACAGACTTAAAATACTATGAATCTAAATGAGGCAATTTGAGAAATAAGAGTTGGATTTTTTTGTTAACTGAATTAAAAATAACTTCTTATTGTGACACATCTTTTAGCCTAAGGCTCTTTTTTTTTTTTTTAAAGCCAGACCAATAGTATAAACATTAAAGAAGGACCACATGTGTAGCTAAAATTTAAGCCACAGAGGGTTGCGCATAAATGAAGCAAGTGCAGCTGTTTACACATCCTTGCAACAGAAACTTTGTTCCAATGCAGTTAAAGACATTAGTTAGGGATATGGGTATGGACAGCTGTTTTCACTGGAGAGAGGCATATAATAATGTGCTTTTCTCTCTCTGAATCAGAATATGCAAGAACTACAGATTCAGTTGCCTGTTTATTATGATGCCCACTGCTGATGAATGAGATCGTAAGACTATTTTAAATTACTTGCTGTTGTTATATTTTAAGTATTTTGTATGAAATCCAGAAGGAAGAATAATTTGTTGTATTTGTGTAATAACTGGAAACAAAGACAAGCTGAACTGTTCAGAGGGACCTGTCAGAAGTATTGTGCCTGAGCTTGAAAGGCTGTGGAACTCTTTGCAAGCATAATGCTTACAACTCCAAATACTTTGGGTGGGATCCTCCAAGCCTTTCTGTGAAAAAGGCTTAAAGGTCCTCCCTGAATGATTCAAAGGGGGATGATGCAGTTCTGAAGGATAAAAGAGCATGAGTTAGTAAGCAGTGGAATTAATGGGAAGGAATTAAAGCAGCTCGATCTTCAGAGAACTGGATACTCTCCTGTATCCTCAAGATAAAGGTCATTGCCAAGATAGAGAGAAAAGACCTTAGCAAGGCAGGAACACATGCTTTCAGAGAATAACTTTTTTTTATTACTTTGTTTTGTGATATCAGTAAGATGATTAGTTATATTTTGGCATGCAATATTCTGAAAATAGTAAGTCAGGTGATCCATTCTATGGACAGCTCAATGCGGGAGCTAGGCATGTCAGCCTGATTCAACCCTCACCCTACCCCTTGCTTCTGTGTTGAGTGCTGCCAAATTTGTATGAGGTTGCCTGTCTTCATAGTGCTGAAGTTTAGATAGCAGGGTTTGTGCATAAATCTGGGGAGATTCATTTATTGCTTATTCGATGCTTAGTTTATACATAAAGAGTAGAAAACAAAAATCAAAGAGGGGAAATGAACAGTCAAACTTCAAATAATAATTTCCAATACTTCCCTCTATTGTAGACAGTGTGTGAGATGACTTGGTTCCTAGTTACAAGAGATGAACAGTAATAGAAGGAGATAATGGGACACTGTGCTCATGTGGTTCCTAAGGCTAACTCTTTGAGTCAAAAAGTAAAAAAAGAATGAATGCAGGCATAGGCCATTCTTTTTCAAGGACGAAATTAGCATTTATTTTAATGAATATATTTGTGGCCAGTAACTTAATAATCAATAGAGGGAAAAAAAATAGTTTCAGATAGAATGGTTCACTGCAGTTGTGATGGTGCTGTTCCATTAAAAATGATGAGTAGAATGTAATTGATTTCAGTAGAAGCAGAATCAAGTTTTTAAATGGAGGGGAAGGGGTGTGTTTGTGTGTGTAGGAAGACAGAGGTGAACTGAACTTTCTTTCAGTCAGTAATTTACATTCACAAACTCACAAAAAGAACAATGGAAACATAAACCAAGAAACATTCCCAGTGTAACAGTATTTTTATTAAAGGAGCAAAATGAAAGGCTAAGAGTAATGCCACTTATCAGAGAAAGGAATTAGAATCAGTGTCAAGAATATTTGAAATGTCACCTACTTCAGTTTAAGAAGAAAAAAAACCCCAACAGTCTTCCATCTGATCATTGTTTTATGCACTTTCAAATATCAAGGTTATTGCTTTCTTTCCCCAGTATTTATGGGAAAATATATACAGGCCTGGCTGCAAAGCTATAAAAATCTGAAAACATAATATAAAGTGTTCCTGAGTCTACTGTATCAGCAAGATGCAATATACATACACACGTAGGGCTGCTAATCTTTTTAAAGTAGATGACATCTTTGTTGCTACAGGCATGAGTAACTGCTGTTGAAAACAAGAAAAGGCTTCTTAAGTGTATCCAGAATGGCTACATCATGTGCATTCAGTGAAGTTCAAGGAAGATGACTTTGACAAAGTGCCTAATACTAGAGAACGACCTATTTCCTTCATGCGAGGGAGAGCAAGACATCATTCTGTTAACGTGTAAAGATGAGAAAATTAATAATTTAAGTTAATTGGTTTACACTGGTGGGGAATTAACTTGGTTGAGAGAAAAACAGGACTATACCATCAGAGCTGTTATAACAGTACTCAGAAGATGGATATGAAGGAAATGCAGTAGCTGAAACTTGAACATCGAGTTGTGGTTCAGAGTTCTGTGACTTTCTTTTGCCACTGTTATTTTCTTCTTAAAGTTTTTTGGTGATGAACTAGAAAATAATTTTACTGGAAAAGTATGCTATCAGTAATTCATGGCATGTAGTAAAAAGTCAATTTTAAATAATATTATTTGAGAAGAAGCTGGAACTGCAATAAGAAAAGCACGAAATATGTGGAAGCCAGTAAGTATGTGATCATCATATTTATTTTCCAAAAACTATGGAGTATAAATCAAGCTAGGTGCAATTCAAGTGACTTAGTTTAAATCTTCCCTGAACTTAATTTGATAGGTCTTGATAAGCCAAGTGACTCCTAAGTTAGTTGATGTTTGGTTAGATGGCATATGCAAAACCCAGAGCTAGTCCAGGTTTGGCAAGTTAGTGGTCCCACCCGGACCTTAGTCAAGCCTGTTTGATCTCCCTGTGAGCTCTGTCCACAGTCTTAGCCCGATGGTGTCTTTTAATGAGGATGCAGATATCTGATCATCTTATTCTGAGAAGAATTGTAATGCTGGTAAAGTCATGGAAATGTCCCTGAAACTAGCCCAGTGTTGTCTGCCATACAAGGAAGGTCTTCTGAGCAGAAGGATTAGCTATAACTCAGTCTTTTCTTACTGTTCCTTCCTGAGTCAAATTTGAATCGTTTTTCTACTCCAGCTTCACACTTTTTCTCACATTATGTTTCATCCCAGTCATACCTTTATTCATTACCCAGTGGCTGTTGTGAATATGAAACATTATTACAGGCCACTTTGCAGGACCTAGCCTTAGCACTGAATCACCAGCTATCCTGAACTCTGGTTGCAATCCTAAATTTACCCAAATAATTCTTCTCCTTCCAAACAAAAATTAACAAAATATAAACTATGAACCAAGCCAGTGGTAGAACAAAACCCTGACCTAGGTTTAGAATTATAAGGGGCAGTATAAGGGGCAGAGTTATGGTTAGAATTTGGCTTCATAAACCACTCATTTTATGTCTATTTAAAAAAAAAAAAAGGCAGTATTCTTTCTTGCTTACTTTGCAATTTCTTTAACTGTTAATGCTATATTTTTATTGTTGTTCTTTTTTTCTCTTACAATTTACTATATTTTGTATACATATTTAATTTTACTGTATCTGCTATTTCATGCTGTAGGAAGCTTCAAGTCCATGAAGGCCACATTCTCTGCCGGTTTTGAGATGGAAAGGACAAAAAATAATTCCTCCTTATAACTTCATCACTAGTTCAGCTCTGGTAGTATACATTTCATCCTCATTTTTATACTAGTATATTCAGTCTTCACTTTTATCTTATGCAGGTATCAGATGACTCTGCCAACAGTTACCCTTTGAGAATCTACTTAGTGCAAGGCTTCTTTGCATCGTATGTCATGCAGAATCCTGAGTTAATGTTGCTGGCATACTTCAAAACTAACTAGAAACATTTTCTTCATAAACAAAACTGGCCTATAGTGCTTTTATGCAGTCTGTTCCCCAACACAATGTGTCAAAAAAAAAAAACAAAAACAAAAAAAACCCAACCCACAGAAAACAACAAACAAAAACCAAGCAAAGAAAATCAAGCCCCAACAACATGAAAACAACCCTCTCCCCCAACTTTCTGCTTCATATTTAAATGACGATACTTATGCACCACAATTTTATTTTCCTCCATTGAGTCAGACAATCCAAAGGCCCAGGCACATCACCCGTGATTAGAACTTAGATTACTAGTGTGATGAGAAAAGAGAGTAAGATAAAACTAGTGGGTAGTCATAAGACTTAAGTAGTTATTTGATTTTGTTTATATATGTTTTATTGGATCATTTGATAAGTGCTCACAGAATTTTGATATTTGGATATTTATGTAGAATAAAATGTGTGCAATTATTTATGAAAATGAGAAATTAAAGTGAAGTTGTTTTCTATTGTGTATTTCAACAAATGTTAGGAGATATTTCAAAGGTCTGGGTGAGTGTGTCAGACTCCTCAGATTCTAATGGAAGTTCTTTATCCAAACTGTAAAATAAGAAATCTTACAGAATTGTTTGAGAAATACACTGCATGTGTGTTCATCCTTAAGTGACTGTACTGCCTCGGGAGAGAAAAAAAGAGAAAAGTATGCCATGTAACACCGAAAACCTGGGAGGAAATAAAGACTTCACACACAGAAAAATGCTGTTTTTTGGCAACATGAAGAAAGACTCTGGACTTGCACAGATATTTAGAATAGTTTCATAAGCTCAATGGGAGCCAGAGTTCATGAATAGTAAATCTTACTCTTGGTGGCTGTTTGATTCCACTCTGTTCATTGCTTTTCTACAAAGTTTATTTTGCCAATTAAAATGTTTGAGTACCATCTTATTCTCCTATGAGTACTCAGCTTTACAAACAAGGGCTTTTATGTACAAATGATGATGTTATTCACAGTTTGGATATTGAAGGAATATAAAAAATGTCGTAAGTTTTACATGCTCAATAATATGTAGGTAATAACTACTAACAGACTACACAGATTTAAGTTTTTTACATGTCAAACTGAAATATATGTAAAAGATGTATAAACATATTTACTAAGCCACTTTAAGTAAACAGTAAATTGGTTTTAAAAAATAATTTGATTAACTATGTTAACAACAGTTCTACACTGAAATTTCCCTCTACGTTTTGTCTATAAAAGTTAGTACATAACTATTGAAAATGATATAAAGAGAAGGTTAAGTCTGCAAAAATTGATACACTGTGAGTCTGGCCCCTTTGTTCTGGTTTCAGCTGGGACAGAGTCAATTTTCTTTCTAATAGCTGGTATAGTGCTGTGGTTTGGGTTTAGTATGAGAAGAATGTTGATAGTGCACTGATATTTTGGTTGCTACCAGGTAGTCAAAATTTTTCAGATTCTCATGCTTTTCCAAGTACATAAGAAGCTGGAAGGGATAAAAGCCAGGACAGTTGATCCAGGCTGGTCAAAGGTGTATTGCTTACCATATGATGTTATGATTAGTATATAAACCTGGGGAGTTGTCTGGGGTGGTAAATACTGCGTCTTGGGAATGGGTGCCCTATTGGTATTATGAGTGCTGAATAATTGCATTGTGCACTTTTTTTGTTGTCTTATTAAAATTTATATTCAACTCTTCTGCTTGACTGTTCTATTAAACCCATGAGATGTTGTGTGAGCAAATGCAGGCAGGTTGCAGGAAAACCAGAGACCGCGAATGTGATTGCAAAGAGCAAATTTATTTTTGTTAACTCACTATTGGGGGATCTCCAAAACAGCACCCGAGCTCCTGGGCAGTGGTGACACAAGTGGAGACACAAGTGCTGCAGAATTCAACCCTGGCTGAATATCAACAAGCCTGCTAATTTCAGCCGGTATATAGATATTCACGCAGGCACAGTTTACCACACTTCAGGAATCTCAAGGATGTATGATAAAAAGAGCCTTTACAGCTCTTTTCACATGCTTGTTATCTAAACACAGAGGTTCTGCTTGTGGTTTATGCCTAGATGGAAATGTCACAAGAGAAGTCTTCCTTACTGCATTTTGCTTCTTCAGGTTAAAATGTAGTAGTACTGTGGAGTAGGTTATAGAGAAGGACTCAAACAGTCTGCACAGATGATAAGAGAACCCTTTGCTGTGTCCAGGTCAGGTTAAAGTGTGCTCAGCACTATATAATACATACTGAACTGCAGCACCAGTGTTCAGCTCTGTTACCAAGAGTACTAGTACAGTTGAGGGTGTTTTCTGGAGGAACAACATCAAAGTTACTTACCTTTATACAGATGACCTATATACTTTCAGTCTGTTATGGTTAAATCTGTGGTAGCCTGTAATATCTGAAAACAGACATATGCTTCATAATTGCTTTAGATAACAGTGAAATGGGTTTCTGGCTCTATTAATACTTAGCTCTTTGTCTCTTTTGCAACTAGCTATTCTTATTTGTGTTATTTTGTGTTCCCTCCCTTCACTTAAGGAAGTAAAACACTGCTTTTTTAAAACTGGTTTATTTGTTTCATTAAGAGGTTGGGTTGTCAGGTATGAAGTATTTAGGAATTCATTAATGATGACTTTGCAAGCTATATGGATGCTGTTGTTTTATTTGAGGTGTCATTATGGGACTAAGTCTAATGCTAACAATTTAATATTTGTTACTGTTCTCACTGCTGCCTGGGTATATAATACCCCATTGGACTCACCAGAGAGCTCTGATTTTTGTAAATTCTTTAATGATGTTGTGGCTTTTAAGAAGGGTAAGTCAAATTGACAGTTATACAAAGGACATTATTACTATTTGCAAACCAAGCATTTTATTAGTGTCAAAAATCTTTTATTTTATTTTTATTTAACTTTTTTTTGCTATTTGGCTCAACTGGTCATTCCTTAGAAAAGTGAACATTTCTACCCAGAAGTTAATGACACTGAAAATCTCCTGTGGTGACTCTGGGTATAATAATATGAAAGATACCTGTGGCACACATCACTGTAAAAGCAAGCAGAAAGAAGCCAATGTGAAGAGATGGAAAAATAAAGTTGAAAAATCTCTGAGATGACATGTTTTCTCATCATTGCTACCATTACTGTGCTGTCTGTCAACTGGAGAAATCTCAAAGCCCTGGCAGCAGCACTAATTTCATCCAGTGGTAATTTATGTGCCACTCAAGAAGGGGTCTTTTTTTAACATGAAGAAATTACTCTGATTACATAATTGAATGGCAGAATTCATTACTGGGAAATGCCACCTGTGGAGAAAGATTTGCTCTATATCTATTTCTACTATGGAGTAGCAGATTAGTGCAGCATAAGTCACTCAAGAAACCATCATGGAAATTATAGATGGAATAGACCCAATAAACTATGTAATCCATCCCCATCAGAGTATGATTGTTCCTTATAATGTATTTTGTATTGCCAATGCAATTTGAAATGGCTTAGATGATGAGTATTTAGCTGCTTTTTTAGGAAATAAATGAAATGACACTATATTGATCACAGGTGCTGACTGTGACTGCTAAAGAAGTATTATTAACACCAGCATTAGTTGGTATTTCTTCAGGATAGTGAAATGTAAGGTAAGTTTCAAATATCCTATATAATGCATTCTGAACCAAAAGGACAAAGAAATATTTACTTTTAAATCTTTTTCAGGCCAAGTCCATGATTTGAAGTGACCAATCTAAAGACAGAGAAGCATTTGTTTCTACCCAAAGTGATAATGTATTCTGGTTAGAGAAACCAGATACTTGTATTCTGCATATTCCTCCCCCTATTTACCTAAGTTACCCAAAATTCTGGCTATTAGTTATCTCTAGGTGTTATTAGTCAAAGGTTGTTTACACAACAACCTAGTGGTTATGTCCCCAAAACAAAAGAAAATAAGCTAATTACTAAGACATATGGTGTCTTAGGTAGGAACATTGTTGAAAGAGAATCACTCCCACTAGAAATGTAGGAGTTGTGGAACAGGAAAAAGAGGTGGCAAATAGGAATATTTTTCTGTCCTGCTGGCTTGTACACTCACTGGTGAGGGACAAGAACTGATCAGCTTGATCCTTGTCTCTAGGATGTTTGCATCTTTCACTGCTTTTAGTACAGAAGGACAGATATGGTTACGTGCCCAAGGAAATGTCATGGTAAATAAAGAGACATTCCATGACTTTAAATGCCTCTGTGATTAGAAATATGGGCAAGTAGATAGGTTGGATAGTTATCTGTCACTAAGATGGGTAACAGCTGTCTAAACCAGAAATTAGATCCAATTTGTTGGAATAGAATCTCACCTAAAATGTGCAGAGAACATGTCTACTTAAAAATAAAACAAATATATCTACTTCTTTGTTTCTGCTGTACCCATCTGAAAAAAATGTTCTTTCTGTAAAATTCAATTTATTTATGTTTTCAAGCAGTTCAGAGATCCTGGGAAATGTTAAAAACTTAATACATGTACAGTCTTTGGCCTCTTAGTTTTTAAGCTCTATCAGTGGCTCAAGATTCCAGTAATTATGCCCAAATAAAAAGTAGCCATACTACTGTGGAGCCAAAAAAGAGGAGGAGAAAAGAATAGTGGTTTAGTGTGTCAAGCAGTGCAGACATGGATTTATTTTTTTTTAAAGATTAATTAAAAGAAAAAATATCTGGGGAATACATTGTCTTTTCCAGGAGGAATTCTGGAGAATATATTGCTTTTTCTGATGGCAAGACAGAAGTTTTGGCTGTAAAAATTAAAAAAAAAAAAAAAAGAGGATTGAAAGGATTGGAGGAAAATTCCTTTGTCTCTAGGCTAGTGTTTGTAGTCAGTGTTCATGCTATATATCTTGTAAATGCTGCAGTTTTTACTTTTATATATATATATATCTATAACATATACCTTCATAAAAAGTAAACGTATACAAACATAGGTTTCTAAGTGTATAATTTATAAGCATTTGTCATTATCTGGTAGCTTACTTGGGAATGTTCAAACAAACTCTTTACAGCTATCATTTATAGAAAAAATGAAACCCAAAAGTAATAAAAATATTCTATAAACTATATTTCTAATTCATACAGTTAAAAAATACTTATTGAAACGGGAGTATTTTCCATTATGTCTTTTAAATCTAAAAACTGAAATGTCATTTTGCAGAGATCAATAACAATAAAATAAACCTATACCACTGTAAAGCAAGAGTTTGTTCTGAAAATGAAATGGGAAAAATAGCTCTTGTTACTTTTTGCAAGTACTGCCGTTAAAAACACCTTCCTGGACCAGACTGATGCACAATCCAGTACAGCATCCTGCCTCTAATTGAGTGTTTCTGTATTAAGATTTTTGTTCTGATCAAGAGTGCATTTTTAAATCAACCTACTGAATGTGCTTTGGTTCACACAATACCATGACCTTGGACAACTCCCACAGGCTTCCTTAAAGTGAAACTAAACTGGAAAATGGATTTGGGGAGGACACCTAGTGTGTGCCAACCACCAATCATCATTCACTCCTTTGAGACCAAACTAAAGCTAGTACACGGTAAAACCTTGGCAATATGTATCATGCAGACATTGGGACCTCAGCGCTAACTGGTTTACTCTAGCAAGTAATGTGACCCATGAGGAGCAGACTGAAAATGTTAGGTATAGGAAATGATCAATATCCTTTTCTAAATATTAGCTATCAAGAGACAAAGCATATCTAGAACAACTCTTTCCTAGGTGTGCTTTGAATTTATGGGCTTCTCCTACCAAATTTCTGAGTGCACTATGGCTGATAAGATTCATGATAATGTTTGCACTGCTCTCTAAGTCTATTATGAGATTATGATTAGCACGATCCTCTTAAGAGCGAAAACGGCTACCTCCACTTATTTTTCCTTTCCTCACGGCTAAAATGCATTTGCAAAAAAGCTGTATCTTAGAGTGTAATTACTGTATTCCCAAAACAGTATAACCTGTTAGAGTAGGAATTGCTTAATCTTTTCATTCTAAGGAATTTAAATATAAAATGGCATAGGGTGCCTGAGTGGCATTCTTTCATCCTTTTAAATGCCGACTTTCCTTCCTGCCTTATCTGTGATACCTTAATGCTTCTACTTTTCAATTGTACTGAATAGCTTCATATAGCTTCAAAGTGCTGAAAATATTGCTGCAAGATACACTACTCATAGACAAGTACTACCCTTTGCTTTGAGAGAGCATCTGAGATGCAGAAACCTTTGCAGCCTGGTCAGATACACTGAGAAAGGTAATGACTGTGGGTTGATAGCCAGACTATGATGCATGTGGAAAAATCACAAACCATCCCTACTTTTTTCTAATCCACTAAACAGTTGCACTAATCCCCCCTGAAGGACAAACATGTGATCATCCTTATGACTGAGGGAGGATCACTGCTCATGCTGTCAGATTGGTCTTGACCTAGTCAATATACCTAGTTCATGAGAAAAAGTGTTAACCAATAGTTCTAAGCTTAAAGTGTTTTGCATGGTAGCCAACTGATCATGGAAAACATGCTGCATGCATTCAGAAATATAGAATATGGAGTGCAGCGTTAGTCACCTTGACTCTCTTTTTAGGAACTGAAGAGGTGGTAAAAGTAGGCTAGTCTGAACCAATATTGCCTCTCTGTTTAGATTTATGATTTAGTTGATCCTCTGAACTGAGCAAAATAATCTTTATTGGTGTGTAGTACCTTTGTAAAAATAGTATTTGATAGGCAAAAACATGAGTGGCCTTTTGTGAATATTTTCAGTTAGGAGAAAAAGGAAAAAAAGAGGAGATGTAGAAATATTGTTTTGACAGTTTTTAAATGAAGCATTTCAACTTTTCTTACATAGCTGTACTTTTCATTTCAAGTGTGATACAAATTAAAAAGGAGGCTAAAAAAAGCATTAACTAACATGGTATTAAGCAAAACACTTCATTTTTAGTTGAGCAAAATGCTTCGTTGCATCTGATTGATTTTTTTTTTTTCAATTTGGAATAACATAAAGCTGTGATAGATCTCAAACCCTTGTTTGTTAGGTTTTTTTCACTTTGTATAAACCCCTGATTATTTCATTTCAGTGCAAAATGAGCTGATTGTTTGGTCCCCAGTGTTCTTTAACCAGACTGTAAAACCCATTAAGAGGCCAACTGTATAAGTAATTATTTGTTAACCTTTAACATGTTTCATAAAAATAGCTATCTCCAGTCATGCTGCTTATCTCATTCAGAATTGAGGAAAAATGTGATATATTGTACTTCTGTAATGCTTTTCCCTAAGTCCTGTAACTCTAAGGTACTAATCATTCAAACCCTGCTGTTAGATAAATACTATTTGCACATTTTACATATTGCAAAACTGAGACAGAAGGAAGCAGATAATATAGTCCTGGAGAGATCAATTTATATCTTATCTTTGCATAATGTGAATATTCCCCTTAATTTCTGCGGTTTCCATTGCATGTGGAAAAAAAGAAAAGAAAAGAAAAGAAAAAAAAAGTGTGTGTCTAAAGTTACAAACTAGCATGAAGCAAAGTTAGCAACAGAGATCAGGTCTCATCAGTCTTCTTGCTTTTAAATACTAAATCAAACTGGAAAATAAGCTTCTTTATTTTAAACTATGTCACAGTGGACAACTTGATGGTATGAATTATGAATAGAAAGTCAGGGTCAGTCTTTATGGTTATCTGTTCAGAGCCTTATGAAAAAAAATCTTGGCAGACAGTTGTATTTTGAATAAATTTGTTTGTATTATGAGGTATACAGCCTCAAAACTTGAGGGGAAAAACTCAGTCATAGAGGCAAATAGTAATGAGATTCAGTACAAAAAGAAACCTGCAGCTTCAAAGGCAATTAACTTGTCTATCTTTTGCACCTAGAAGTGTAAGAGCAATGCAGCTGTCACTCTGAGAATGGCTTATAGTGATATTGGTTTTGAAAACTCACTTTAAGTTTTTTCAATATTTGTAAAATCTTGGAAGTGAAGGAGAGGGAATGAAGATAATTCAGCTGAATAATTCTATTGAACTATTTAATATTTTTATTCTTTTGTTTCCCTTTAAAGTTGAGGGCTTTATAGTGGAAAACACAGCTTAACTTTACTCACACATTTTTATTTATTTATATTTGGAAGCCAAATGGAGACTAGAAGTCCAAATACTGTCTTCAGCCTCCTGGTGATTTGTTTACTACTAGAAAAATACCATTCTCTATTTTGTTGTGTCTGTGGTAAAAGTTCATATTGCTACTCATGACTGCTTGTGAGGATTTCATCCAGATCACTTGAGGAATTGAGAGTCACTAGTGTAATCTATACTGTCAGCCTACTGGAAAAATATATGTATTTAATTATGACCAGGTGCTTAAGTTCTTTAAAATAGCACAAAATAATGGGCCAAAAGTCAGCTTCTCTGCCAAATGAAAAAAAAAAAAAAAAAAATCTTGACATTTCCTGAAAACTTCTTTTTATATGCATGGACAACCCCTGGCCTGTCTCAAAGCGTTGTTAATTAGTCTAGAAGAGTCTTTGAATTTGAGAAGTACTGGACTTTCACCCAGCTCAGATGGATTGTTAAAATTAGAGGGCATTGGCATGCCCCCAAATAAACCAGACTCTCAGAGTGCTCCCAGTTCCCAGAATATGTTGCTCAATACGGCACTGGGCAGTAGGGGCACCTGAGTTAAGCTCTCTCAGAAGCAGTATGGTCACTGATGAGACTCTGGACCTCTGGCAGGAAGCATTTAAAGAGGATGCTTGCAGCTTTAGATAGCTTCACAGTATGAAAACAGTGCCTTTAAAAGAATGGTATTCACATAGCATACGTAAGCAAACACACTCAAATGTACAGGGGTGTGTGAACATATACACATATAAAAAAATTTTAAAAATAATTGATGCAAAGTGGGATTCTCTGGCAAAATTTTCTAGTGTTGCATTAGTCTGATAAGACTGTCTTCCCATAGTAAATACCACTATGTAAATTCATCATTTCTAAAAGTGTAAATCCATTTTAATGATTCAGACACTTCCTAGAAGTGGAAAAACCTTGGTTGTCTTGTTGAACACATGTGACACCAGCTTCTGATGGTGGAATTTAGCCAAGGCTGTCTGTTCCTTACATTATTTGAAGGGGACAGGGACATTGGGAACAGAAGACTGAGACACAGAAACTGCAAGGCAGTTTATCATAAATTGGAGAGACTGGCAAACTTCTGAGGGAATTTGTTCCCTTTTGTCCCGGTTTTGTTAAAAACAAGTTTCCCTTTTAGTGAATTTGCCTGTCAGCTAAAGCCTTCATATTAGCTGCATTTTTCTGGAGAACCACACACATGTTTTGTTAAACCTAGCAATGGAATGCAAACTTATTGATAAGCATGGATGGACATCTCGCGAGAGGGGTGACGAGAAACAAGTGACCAAGAAACTGACCAACTGTGTATAACATTCCATTCACATGAATACTTCATATAAAAGTGGGAGATCACGAGGATCTCGCCCCTTTTCCCTTTTCCTTTTCCCTTCTGCTTATGGCCGACATTAGGAGAAGACCTTGCTAGTCATCCCTGCAAACTGAGGCCTAGTGAGAGACTGAATCCAGCTCTGGTTGGCTGCGGAGTCCAATCCAGGATTTTGGTTGTCAGCTCTGCAGTTGCCGAGACTTTCAAGATTGGTTTTGTATATTTTGTATTATTTTCTCTATTCTTATTAGTAGCATTAGTAAAACATCTTTAATTTTTTCCAATTCTCTTCTATCTGTCCTTCTTTCCCTCCCAATCGCCTGTCCTGAGTGGGAAGGGGGGAGAGGGAAGGGCAAAAGGGGGAAGTGAGAGGGGGGAGAGGAGGTTAACAATACATCTGACAGGGTTTTATTGTCATCCCACAATCTAAACCCTCGACACCTTGTATTTCTGAATTTAAACAAACTGAATTAGCAGTTTTAATGACACTTTGACTTACTGTAATTGGATGTTTTGTTTTGCTTGGGATTTCTTATTATGCATATTCTGGTAAAAATAAATGAAGAAATAGTTGAGTGTCTGAGGATTCCATGTAGAATCTTGACTTCCAGTTTAAAAAATGTTGCTGAAATTGCAGCCAGATGCTGAAGTTTTAGCCGTAGAAATGAATCATCAATATTGCCTCTGTTTCAACTTTGAGTGTAATAATGGAGTAGTTAGAGCTATGTTGAGAGCAGTGAAACAGAATTGTGACCTAGAAGGGACAGTTACCTTGTAGAGAAGTTCTGAACACAGAGAGCAGCCCTACAGTGGTTTTGAAGGAGCTACTTGAATGCTAAGATTAGAGTAAAAGATAAACCAGAATAAGTGTTCATAGACTCTAATGGAAAGCTTGCCCACTTCATCTAGTTCCAGACCATTATCTACCACTCACCCAGAGTACTGGCTCTCCCAGCAACTGTCAACTAAAGCAGCACTTCCAGATATGACATCACTTTCTCAATTCAGAAGTTATATTTAGTTACTTAATTTGATGTTACTGGAGATAACAAAAGTTGTCTCTGCCTAGCAGGTGTCATTGCAAATAAAAAAAAAAAAAAAAAAAAAAGGAGAGATCAGTTAAACATAAAAGATTAAAAGATTGCTCCACCTCATCCTGAATGTCTGTTTTTTCCACATTGTTTCTTAAGTATCAGCTTTCTGGCTCCTTAGAAGAAGTTTCCTCTTGAGAAGTAGAAGAAAAATACCCCTTACTCTTTAAGGAAAACCTAACATTTTTGTTTATATTTAAATTTATAAATATCTATATACAGAAATGTCTGACATGAAAATAATTAACAAAAGGTGACTCAGATGACTATTCTTGTACTTGACTTGTACTGTCATACATCAGAATAATTTATATAACTATAATGATTTTCTACTAGTTTTAATTCTGGACCAGGTTCTTTGTTTCAGTATTGTCTCCTGTATAAGCTTCCTTACTTCTAATGCAATCAGCTGTTTACTCTATTATTTCTCAAGCTCTACTTGGAGACTGTTGCAGTTCTTAAATGTTTTCACTTCTTGGTATTAATCAGTTGTGAGTTATAAGGTTGCTTTTGGACTCTCTGGGAGTGTTGCCCAGATCAAAACTGAAAGATACCTGCCTGTTGATTACCTAGACTTGCTGAGGGCTGAATGATTTGTCCAGCAGCAGAGGCCAGACATGGGTGGATACTGGAAAGAGACCAGCAGCCAGCGGTGTTTTGATAGTGGTCTCTGGTCAAGATCATGCTGACTAGCGGATATGGGATTGTCTAGGATTAATTCCCTTTATTTTCCTATAGGACCTGCTTCTTTCATCTCTCAGTCATATTGACAAGTGCATTTTCATCCACTGCTTCAAAATATGTCATGGTTTAGTTATTTATGCTACCTAATTCTAACTCAATCACTTCCTCAATGTTGCAAGGTCCTCAGTTACACAGTCTCTCCTCCTCTCTGATTGTTGGCCTGAAATAATTTCAAATGCTGAGGAAAAAAAGACTTTAATCTAACTTCGGGCTACATATACTGTAAAACTTACCTAACAAACATGGTTTCTCAGACTTAGGTGATCTAATATTACCTCCCAGCTATAAACTGCATGAAACCTCATTCCATCACTCTAATACACAGGAAAAACCACAATCTGTCCTGGAAAGACCAGACATTTCCTTCATTAGTGTATTTGTTAATTAAAGCATCTTCGCATCTTCCCTTGATCAGAGAGGGAAGGCTATATTTTTTTTTTTTTTTTCCTCTAAACCAGAGGAACAGCAATTAGAGATCCTGCTGTTTCCTGGCTCTTGCTTTCCAGTTACATGGTTCTATTCTTTTGAAGACTTATCTTGGAAAACAAACAAGACGTAATTCGAGGCAGAGAGACAGAGCCTTCAGTCAATGGAGGTGTACAGTGGCAACAAAATAATATAACACCTTCCAAAGTACTTTAGAAATACACAGGAAATATTCTCTCCCTTGTTCTTCTCCTGATTGAGATGATGCAATAAGACAGGAGCAGCAGGTCCCGTTAAATATATATTTAAAAATACTTTTAATGGGAACACTTCCTTCAATCCATACAATGTTTAGTATGAACTTTGATGAAAAAGTAATGGGAACTAATGCTGTAGTCAGCTCTACATCAGGAAGCAAGCTCTGATGAACAAGTTTCTGTAGTCTTTCATGAGCAATACAAGCCTAAAGTTCATGTATGTATTAGGCTCATGTGAGGCTTATAGATCAAAGATGCAACAGTGTAATAAATTGCGACGTAGTTTTAACCGAAAGACAAGTTCACTGGAAGGTGGAGTGTTTTGAAAGTCTGAGACCTGAGTTACAAAATGTTAATGAGTGTTTTCAGGTTTCAGCTGCAATTGTATTTTTATCTACAATCTAAACAATCTAAATATTTAGGGACTGATCTACTGTTGTTTGCAATTGAAGGAGAAACTAATTCTGCAAAGAGATTAGTAGTGGTGGGGGTTTTTTGTTTGTTTGTTTGTTTGTTTTACTTTTTTTAAGTGTGATTCTGAGACTACAATGCTGATGCCAAACTCCAGAACACTGAAGTCCATGGTGCTCCATATGCCATAAAATAGCACACCTAAGAAAATAACTTTTTTTTTTTTCTGTGCCTCAGTTTCCATTTCTATAAAATGTTCTGTCTTTAAGTGATAATTTAGCTTTACTCCCTAGAAGTCAGGCTATATGGGCCATCACTATATTTTGATAGTGCACTTGAGCACACCTCAAGTTAATCAGCATTTGGACACAGAATAGCAATGTTTTAGCACAAGTAGGCAAGACTTGGCAGTGTGTGAGCGATGTGGAGTGGCCCAATTTCCTGTCTTGCCCTGACCTTTCAAGGTTGTGGAAAGCTTCAAATAGACAAGATGTTGCTACAGCCTTTTCAGGAAGAACACTGACTTCTCTTGCCCCTGGAGGTCAGGTATGAGTTGCATGCTAGTGAAACTCAGGTGACTGTATTGAAATGGTGGCTTCACAGCATTGCACTGAAAGCAATTCACTTTCTGGCATATGTATGTGTGTAATATAAGAATAAATGTGTACTTGACTGCGATTATGGGCTTACATTCCTCAGGCAGAATAAATATACAGGTACTGTGGCTCGTTCAGCCTTTGTGAGGGACAGAAAGGAACAGTCAAAGGTACCATTCTTTTGTCCACACCTTTGCACTAGGTCAAGGAGTGGTCTTGTTTTCTTAGGTGCTGGCCCCATCTCACAGAACAGCAGATTCTTTCATTCTTCCTTTACTTGGCAAAGGATACATATGCACAGATAAAGTGCTGACTGTCTGACAGTTTGTCTTATGTTGACCACCAGGAGATGGTGTAAGATTCATAGGAAATAGTAACTGGGTACAGGTTTTTATAAAAGAATCTGCGGTGTTTTGAAGGATGAGGAAATTATAGGAAAGGACAGGCAGGGGATAGTGACAGTTTTATAAAGGTTTGTTTTTAAAAGCATAAAATCAGAATTTTGGTAGCAGATATGCTCTTTGCCATGTACACTACCTCATATTGTTTCTACACAGTAAGTACTACAGGATACTACATCTTAGAGTTTTGGTCTTAGAGACTTAAGCAAGATAATTTGAAAGTTGTTTCATTTTAGTATTCTATGATTCATGCCAGTAGAACATGGCTGCACAAATACCTGTGAAAAATTGAAACAAAAGAGGGCAAATTCTTATGTGAATAATTTATATAGTAAAATATTTGTAGAACAATATTTGCACTGTCAGCTTTTTCAGCTCATTTTGGTGCCTATCGAAAGCCATGAAGAGAATTTAGCTGAATTAATCTGGGATTGCATCAGGGTTTGTAGTTCTTATCCTGCAAGTCCATGAGTAATCTTATTTCCAGTGTAGAACTTTGAAATATTTTGTGGGTTTTTTAAATTTTGTTTTGTTTGTTTGTTTTGGTTTTGTTTTGTTGTTTGTTTGGTTGGGTTTTTTGGTTGTTGCTGGGGATTTTTTTAATAAATTAGGAGAATATCAACTGAGGAATGGTAGCTTTTCAAACTCTTTCCATTGTGTATAACATAATGTGACTTCAGATGGAGGTCTTGCAGTAAAATAATCCTTAATTCCTTTTCTCTGCTATTTCATGAGAATTGTTACAACTGTAGCTGTTACAGACTTCGTGTCTAGGTTTGAATGTAAACCAGCAGAAAATAATGGTTAGACTCTATGATCTTGAGTGTCTCTTCCAGTCAAAATGATTCTGTGATTCTGTAGGCATAGATTGGTGAGAAAAAACAAACTGATTAATATACAGCCAACCTTACAGATACTGTGTATAGTAAGTATAGAAAGGATGGCTCTGTCGCAGATTGGTGCTGGTCTATGGGAACCTGGATGACTTGGAAGTCCATGCATCTCTTTTTGTGCCTAACTCCTTATTTAATTTTTTTCAGGGAGTAGAAAATCAATACTTTAAAATATTTTCAAGGTGTTTTTTCTTTGTTCTTAAACCATGCAATAAATGTAGATGTTGGAGCATGATATGACAGCAAAAGCTGAAAGGTAACAGTAGTAGGGAGAGAATCTGGAGCATAAGAGAACACCATAACTGAGTTTAAAATATTAAGTAAGCACTGATTTTGTGCATGTTACCAGTATTTCTGAATTAACTAATTGAAGTCTTGATGCCAGTGTTCCTAGTGATATGAAGAAGGCAGAATCTGTCTGTATCAAATAACCTTTCCACTATAGTGAAAAAGCTTTGAACTAAACCACAACAAAATCCACCAATAATTACATCCCTGATTTCAAAACAGGAATACTTCAATGTAAGTGTATCTTGTGTTTTGGCTATAAAAGAAGCTGATGCAACTAAGCTGATGTAGTTGTCTGATTCCCACTGAGAGAGACAGTATCCTTCATTTTCCTTCACTCTGCTTTGCCCACTGTCCATTCTCAACCTTGGATGGGCAGTCCTGGACCTGGCACTCATCTGACCTCTATCAGGTTTATTCAGCTCTCAGAAAATATTAACTTTTCATGCTGATTTAATTTTCTGCCAAATTAGTGAGTTGTGTCTACTCAGTGAGAAGCCACAGGAGTGCTTCAGCTGGTGGAAATCAGTGGCCAGGAGCTGGTGTGGGCTCTGCAGGAGCAAGATCATTCTGGCAGCAACTAGGCATTAGGTCAGCTCAGCAATCCTGTTTAAATACACTTGTAGATATAAATTTAGCCATACTTGTTCTTTCTGCACAGACTGTCTTTACTGAAACCTGATTTAGTTAATATTTTTTTTTTTCTTTTTGTTTGTAGCTTGGGAATTTTTTCTATTGTTTTATTTTACCTACATCTTAGGCTTTTTGAGGTCATTCCATATCCACTGCTTGGCACGGCAAGAAATTAAATCAAGCCTGACTGTTGGCCAATGTCAAAGAATACATGTTTTAATACTTTTAAAAGCTGCAGCTCTTTCTTGTTTTGCTGTAAATACATTAATGGAGTATCAGAAAAGTGTATTCTCCACTAGCAGTGAGGCCTCAATACAGCATCAATTGGAAATATATTGTTGCACTGTGACTTCAGGACTGGGCCTGAGAGAGGAGTAAATCAGCAGTGTCGGCTTAGTAACAGCTGTAGGAGGTTGAGAGTCAGGAATTATGTTCTTCCCTAGGTCGTACTCTTTCCTGGACTATGGAAAAAAAAAAATATATATTTGGTGCTGTTTTATGCTAGCAAATAAGTTCATCACCAGGTTGCTTTTTAAGGAATGAATCTGGGGACTGGAGTCCAAAACAGTATGCTCTTTGCTCTGTCTGCTTTTAGTAAATGTACTACAAACTCCATGGATTTAAGGCAGGTACTTCATAAAAGCTTTCTCTTGCCACAGAAACTAGTGCAAGTGACTGTTCAATAGAGGTGATCAGGATCCTACTGTACCTCATGTCTGTTACAGATCTGCTTGCCTCTCCTCACGTCCCATTGGCCTATTTTGGTAAACAGCTAGTAAATCCTAGAGAAATCTTCCCTTGCACATTTTGTTTACAGTGTAATGCCCATTTCTTTGATAGTAATCTCCAGGCAAATATCTATATCCTCAGTGGCAAATAATGAATTGCTGTTTTAGGAGCCAACTGCTCTCTATTCACATATTTGTGAACATGTTTCCCCTAGGTTAATATCCAAAAAATACTGATTCTTTTTTGGTTACCCGCGAAGACTCTTTACCTAACAGTGATTTTCATATTTATTTTTAACTTCATTTAACACTAAGTTCCCTTCATCTGTCAACAGATGTCATATTGTTCTTTTAATTGCATTTAACTGTGAATAATCTCATAATACTATTCAGATGCTGGCTTTTGAATAGTTTTCCTCCTTCTTTTTGTCAAAACACTAAAAATATCCTGAATCTTCAGCTCACACTGTACTACTTTCTGTAGACTCTTCAGTCTGCTGAAAAAGTGTTGTCTTTTGGTATTTATCACTCCAAGAGCAGTGTTATACAGAGGTGTTGTGTCTCTAAGCCACAAAAAAAAAAAAAAAAAAAAAAAAAAAAAAAAAAAAAAAAAAAAAAAAAAGTGAGAGAAAAAAACTAGGATATATCTTTGTACAGGCAGAAGAGGTGTAAGCACATCTCATGCAGCTAATTTAGATCAGCAAGATGTGACTAATTTGGATCAGCAAGATGTGACTCTGGAGCTTGGTGATAAGCATCTAGAAAACTCAATCCATTTTTGGTGCATAAACTGACTTTTTCAGTCTTCTCAAAGACCTTGTTATAGAAGCCCAGATAAAACATAAGTCTGTTCTCATCCTCCCTAAGAAAATAAAATTTTTCCTGTGCCCAAACTTCCTTTGCTGTAACTGAAATATATGAAAGAATTTCAGATAAAAGCCTGCTGGACCAAGTTTTTCAGTAGCAGATTTTACTTTCGTTCCTCAGTCATCTTGTAGTCAGTAGAGACTGAGATTAGATATTGGGCTGACAAAAACTAGGCTTGCGTCCTGCTAATATCCAGATACATACTTCTGATTATTCAGCAAACATCTTTTATAAAACTGTGGCAGACTTTTCAAGGCACTGACTATTTCAACTGAAAGAGCACTACAAGCTCTCTGATATTAGAAATGTGAGGCCATGGACCTCTGTGAGCAGAAAAATTAGTGTTATCACAATAAAGAAAAAGATATGCTGAATCAGTAGTACTGAGATTCTTCACATTTTTAAAGTTTGGCATGTGCTCGAGGATTCTATTGATTTGTGGCATTATGGTGTCACCCTCTCTCCCTCTTCATCTTGTACAGATTGTGAAATGTCAGCATACTCATCATATCTGTGAAAAGAAACATAAAGATACAGGGGTGGGCTAGGCATTCTCAAAACTAACTTCATCTGTTTACTTCACAAACAAAACTCAGAATTGCACATTTCCAGTCTTCAGAGACGTTATGGCATATCTTGTCCTCTCACAGTAGCCTTTATCATATTGTAATTAACATCAGTGGGAATCTTGCTGTAGACCCAAGGGAAAGTGCATCCACAGTGCTCACAGAGCAGAGATTGTAGAGCGACCTCCCTCTGTCATGGCATCAGTTCACATCTTGTTGTGTACTCCAGGGGCACTGGGAGGGCTGCATCTCTGTTGCCCACTCCTCCTCCACAAGCTTCTCTAAAGTCAGTCTTACAGTTCGTTGTAAAAGTCCCAGTATGAACACACAGGCAAGTTACTAGAACAGTAAAGCATCCTTTGTGGCAGTGCTGTTCTGATGCTGAAACTGAACAAATATAAAGAAGGGAGAATACAAGAAAGAGGAAAAAAATCAAGAGATATTAGGGGAAAACTCTGAAAATTATCTGCTCTGATTTTTTGAGAGAATTTTTGTCTGAGTTTCATGAGCATTTCCTGTTCTAACCGTTATGACTCATGTTTAGAAATAGTACACTATAATATATAGGACATTATATTTTTTGTAAGATTAGACTTTTAACTTGAAATTCGACATCATTTATTATATAGCTGAAATTAGAAAAAACTTTTTTTTTTCTTTTACATTCACTCAATCAGCTGTATTTGTAGCCAAAATGATAATACATACCCTTAAAAACATCACAAGAATTTTTAAAATTAATTTCAGCTGCTGGTGTGTTTTGAGTCAAATATTGCAGTCTAATAAGAATTCGTAATTTGAATGTTTCAAATGTATTTGTATATCAATTCACCCTTTAACTATTTCTAAGCTCTATACAAATTTGGGATTAATTTAACTACATAAACTATTGGTTTGCAGTAGTCACTACTGAACAATTGTTCAGGCCACAAATACTTTTGTAAGAAATAATAAAAAAGTAGCAGATTTTGTCAACTTTTTGGTAAAATTTAGGAAAAAAAAAATTGGAGAAGAGCAATATGTTTATTATTTGTGGTAATCAGTTAGCTGAACTCTCATAATTGCGTCATACTACTTATCTGAATGCTGGAGAAACGGCATAGTGGTAACAGACAAACCCAACATCTGGGTAGCTGAAATTACTATTTCCAGTTTTTAGAAGAGAGAGGAAAGGTGAGAGCATAGTCTGTGCCTTGAATGATTGCATAAAGGAAAAAAGAGAGGAATCAATAGAATAAAATATCATCTATGCTTTAATCAAAGAACTCTATTGGATTTTACTGGTACTTCCTCATTCTTAACATAGCAGAGAATCTGAGCCTGGTTTTCTGCTTTATATTCTGTACTGAAACATGAGATGTCTCATATTTTGATTAAGAGCTTGGATAGTCTACCATATGACCATGTCTCTGAGCTATGAAAACATCACACTAAAACTCATAGTTTTTGCTTTCTTCAAGGGATTGAATGTCCTGGGAGATAGACGTTTTCTCTTTAAAACAGAAAGAAGTCTGTGAGCTGATATGTAGATTCACTAGTACGTAGATTCACTAGGTAAAGTAAAATATATATATATATATATATATGTAAAGAAAAAAAAAAGTAAAAACTCAGTCTCATGAAGCAAATTTCATTTCCTTGAGACTAATTTTTTAATGTTCAAGATCCACATCCAACCTTTTTTTGGCCTATCTTCACTGAAATGTTGTCTAAAACTAGTAGTACAAATTTTATTCTATTGTTGTTAAAATATACCCCAAATCCCTTAGCAATTTTTAGTGTTGTATTAACTCAGGTGAGCTGTAAATTAGGATTTACATGCAGATGTTACTGAAAGTATGTATCTCTTTTCTCTCCAAGTAACAATTTGAAGATCCAGTAAGAATATAACTAATTCAGTTATAGCTTTACAGAGTACTTTTTCTGCACAGAATAACCCAGAAGCTTAAACTCTGATATTAATCTCCATAATATTTCTAGCTACATCCAGCTGGAGATAGAGCACATCCCTTCTGACAAACTCTCTTTGTCTTTCTGTTACCTACTTGAATAGGATGTTATGTTAGATAATGTGTATATATTGATTTTCTCTGAAATTTCTGTAGTACTCCACTGCATTTTCCATAATCTTTTACTTATTCTTAGTGCCAGTTAGCAGCATCATTACTGGGTCTACTTCAGCTAAGCTTAGAGTGTGGAGCAGATGGCAAAGAAGGAGATGGAATGTATGCAGAAACAGCAAGTTCTTGGAAAGATTCTGTTCAACATTCTGCCCTACTTTCCATTCTTTGTGGGTTTTCTCCAGTCCTTCCTTAGTTGGTGCTACTTTCTATCATTACCTATATGCTAAAAGGGTAATCTCAAAAAAAAATAATCAAAACAACAAAATAAACCCCCGTGAAACAACAACAACAAAGAGGATTTACAAATTTGTGCAAGAGCTGAGAAAGGAAAAGAATGGTGAAAACCAGGAAAGACTTAATAGAACAATTTAGGTTGAAAAAGACCTTTAAGATCATTGAGTCTAGTTGTTAACTTAGCACTGCCAAGTCCACCATTAAATGCGAACTGAATGTCCCTAAGAACTGCATCTAAATGTCTTTTAAATTCCTCCGGGGATGGTGGCTCAACCAGTTCCCTGGGTAGCCTGTTCCAATGCTTGACAACCCTTTCCATGACAAAATGTTTCCTAATATTCAATCTAAACCTCCCCTGGTGCAACTTGAGGCTGTTTCCACTTGTCCTATTGCTTGCTACCTGGGAGAAGAGACCAACACCCTCCATGCTACAACCTCCTTTCAGGTAGTTGTAGAGATTCCCCTCAGCCTCCTTTTCTCCAGGCTAAACAGCCTCAGTTCCCTCAGCTGCTTCTCATAAGACTTGTGCTTCAGACTCTTCACCAGCTTTGTTGCCCTCCTCTGAATACTCTCCAGCACCTCAATGTCCTTCTTGTAGTGAGGGGCTCAAAACCAAATAAAGTATTCAAGTTGCAGTCTCATCAGTGCTCTTTGGGCCTGGCCATCCAGCCAGCTCCTTACCCAGCAAAAAGTACACCTATCCAAGACATGAGCTGCCAGTTTCTCCAGGACAATGCTGTGGGAATCAGTATCAAAGGCTTTACTGAAGTCTAAGTACACAACATCCACAGCCTTTTCTTCATCTAGTAGGTGGGTCACCCTGACATAGAAGGAGATCAGGTTGGTCAAGCAGGACCTACCTTTCAAAAACCCACGCTGACTGGGCCTGATTGTCCCATACATGCTGTGTGATAGCACTCAAGATGATCTGCTTCATAACCTCCCAAACACCGAGGTCAGACTAACAGGTCTATAGTTCACATTCTTATAGATGGGAATCACATTTGCCAGCCTCCAGTCAACTGGGACCTCCCCGCTTAGCCAGGAGTGCTTGTAAATAGGAAGTGGCTTGATAAGCATCTTCACCAACTCCCTCAGTACCCTTCAGCATTAAAACAGAATGTGAAATTGAGAAATGTTGAGAAAGGGGTGTAGGACTGTAATAGGAGGGGTGAAACACGGCAATAGCCTATTTTCCCTTTGTGTAGTACTTACATTGTCTGTGCACGAATGGATGCCCTTGCTCTTCATGACAATGTTTCAAGCATTTATCCCATCGGTTTGGATGGATTCTATCTGGACTTGCAAATTATGTTACTGGAGAGCATTCTTCTGTTTTTCTTGGTTATTCACTTTGCAGTTTGCTTTCGGAAAAATGCCTGGAGATTCCCATCTGCAATCTTTTAGCTAAAATCAAAGACAGCCCAAAAAATAGTGGAAAAAAAAAAAGCAATAAAGCTTTGCTAAATAATTCCTGTTCTCACAATTACAGTGCATTTTCATTAAATGGCTCTCCCGAGACAGCTTCTCCAGGTGCAAGATTGCTGTAGGTTTCTGACTCTCAAAGGTGCTGAAAGTCTATACCTCTTTATTATCCTCTGCATCACATTATTCCACACAGTTATGCTGACTCTCCTCTTCCAAGAAAACCTGGCTAAGGAAGGAGCTGTCACTTTAACAAGAATGTCAACCACACACAGGAAAATGCATAGCTTACATTCCTGAGGCATTGAAATATTTTTATTATGAATGTTCCAGTATAAAACTACCATCCTTACAGGGAAAATTACTTTTCCTGAAGAGACAAAGAGGCATCGTACCTAGTGTATACTATAAGTTAGGAAGTTCAAGTGGTCTCTGAAGGAAAAAATGAACCTTTCTGGAAACGGAAAGTTCAGAATATATTGTATAGAAGCCACAATAAATAGATTTATTTTATACAAACTTTTAGGAAAAGTGCAGAGTTTAATAGTACCTAATTAAGAGCAAGATCAGTAAGAAGATGTAGACAAGAACAAAGTGTGCATTGTGTTTCAGAGGGGAAGGGAAGGTTTTCTTGTGTGTGGACAGAGTGCTTCAAGGTTAAAACTGCATAACAATAATTGCTCATTGTCAGACAATGCAAAGGGTATTAGGCTCTGATGGCATCCTAGGATATATAGGAGTAGATGTATAGACATATAGACATATATATATGTATATATATTTTTTTTTTTTTTTCTACTCTGTAGAAAAGGAGTTCAATGTGTGTTCTAACTGAATGATTCAGAACACCATTTCAGAACTGGTTTCAGGCATCAGTAACTTTTATCATGGAATTATTATTTTTTAACTAACATTCTGGTTCAGTCTTGCTTATCTTTTGAGTACTCTAATATTTCGTATTAGCCACAGCATTTTTGTGAGAGCTCTGCTTTGTGAAAACTAAAGGCAGAGAGATGCAGGATGAAAGGATGTGAAGGTGCTCTAAAAGGAATAGCATTGTCAGCTGCATTGACTTACCCACGAGGATAAACAAAAAGAAACAAAGCCAAAAAAACCCCACCACAAAACAAACTAAAAACCCACAAAAGAACCTGCTGCTTTTTCTCCTTCATTTATCAGTCAGCAAGAACTTAAAATGATTAATTTGCTTAATGAATCCTTTGAGATGTGGAAGTCATGTAGACTTTGGTTAAATATATGGAGTTTTTTTTAGACAAGGATAGCATGGGGTGCCTCCATTACAGATGACAACTCTGGTGTTACATGTCCTTTACCTGAAGATGGTTAACCCTTCTGGGTTTAGCTATGAACCTAAGAGAGAGGAAATCTTACCAGCTATTCAGTTCAATGTAGCTACCAATCAAGAGCAATAACTTAAGATAATTTCCTGAGATTCATTAAAAAGTGCCCATTTTTGGGTACCCATTTATCATTAGTCAACTCCTACTCACAATAAAAACAAAGTAGCTAAGTTTGGATGAATGTAACAGAATAAAGCATGCTTAGTTTTTTTTTTCTGATATGAAGCCCATTTCTAGTATAAACCAAAGTAACCATACGGTCATGCTATGCATATGGATTTGACACTTGTGTGGCAAAACATGTTCTGTTGTAGAATTCTGTTGTTACAGGGGTGGGAACTGGCATGATTGGAATGTTTACCAGAGAAACCATTTCCTCTTCCAATGGCATAATTTGACTTTCCTGTGTTAGCCTGAGCTTGTGTCCCTTATAAAACATTTATCAGTTTCGATAAGTGAATTACACAGTTTTTATATACTGTGTTTCTTGTGGAAGTTAAGCTAAGATTCTTTAATAATGCAAGGTTGAACAACAGTGTAAGTTTGTGACTTTTGTATTTTAATGTATATGTTTATTATATTAATATAGAAAGTTTTTAATATGATAAATACTTATTTTGGAAGTGGATAATGTGCATTATTTTCATAACTCTTCTGTGAATAAATCACTGTACTGTTTTTCCAGACTTGTACATTCACCTATTAGTGGCAAAAATGCATGAGAAAATGGAATCTAACTAATCTGCTTTCTTTGCTTCATTGCTAGACTAACCTTCTGTATTACATCTTGCACCTCAGAATAATACAATTATTTGGAGTTTGTTTCATGCCTGACCTGAATTTAGGAAATGTTTGGGGTCAGACTGTAATCAATAACTACACAGTTAGCAATATAAAGAAGTTTCCTAATTTCTTTTGTCCTTTTGTCTGAATCAAGCACCAAGCCATCTCAGGCCTACTGCATGCAAGATAAAATCAGTTTTAGCTTTTTCTATTAAGAGGTTTGTGCCCATAGAAGTCTAAAAAATTGGGACACTTGATTCTAGAGCTAGCCAAATGCTGTGTTGTCAGTAAAGATAAGGTAATAATATTTTTGAAATAGCTAATAAAAAAATCTTAATTTTTTTGAATGAATGGGTAAAGATGAATTAAACCTGGAACATATGCTTAGAATGGCTGTTACAATTGTAGTGTCACTTAAGGAAAGTTTATGATCCTGGCTTAATGCAGTAAAATGTAGGTTAATCAGGGAGGATTCTCCATTAATTATTTTGAGACAGAGATGTATAGTCCACAGAGAACAATACAAAAAGCACATTATCTGTTCATCAATATCTTTAGGCAGGATCTTAGAAGAAGTCTGTCAGAACACTGAATTTCTGTAACAGAATCCTACTAGGAATAATGGAGACAAAAAACCTGTCCAGCTTTAATACTGATGATACTGAGAGTGAACTTGATGATCTGGGAAGTCCCTGCCAATGTTCTGTGTTAAAGAGGGTGTGGTTTGGCCAGTACACCAGTGAGCTGACCTGCATTTACGAAGAAAATATAGTACACCCCAATTAGCATGACAGCTGTAGCAAACTTTTTTGTTAAAGTTTCATTGAGAGCATTAAGGACAAAGTTACAGTATCAGCAGTGACTTTCTCTCTGGACAATCTTGAAAAGGCTCAAACTCTCAAATGACAAGAACATTATTATCTTCTGCCAGCCTGCGTTATTTTGGGGGCTGTAACTGTTTCTTACAAATGCCCTAGCAACAGTGAGTCTTCATAAAGTAACAAAAATAATCCAGGAGGAAGAGGGGTCCTGTACTTATATCAACTATTTGTTGCGTGATAGGAGAAGGCAAACAGAAACAAATAGGCTTAGAAAATAGCCTGGCAGAAGTGCAGTGAACTCTACTGGGTCCTGTAGGTGTATAAGCGACATCAGGAGCTCTTAAAAAAAAAAGGCAGCCTTGGAAGGAGAGGAAGGGTCTGTCTATGTGAAAACATGGGAATAAAATAATTTAAGTGGTTTAAAAGTGTGAATTTAAATTGCATTAGTTAAACCACATAAACAATCATGTGAATACCTCAAAATTAAAGTAACCTAAATCTGTGGTAACTCAACCTACTTCCAAGGTAAATTAAGAAAAAATGAATTAATATTATTTTAATTCTGAACCAAGGTGTTTACACAGCCCTATAATAAGGTAAAGGTAATCTAGTAATTTGGGTTAATTTTCTATAGTACACTGATGTAAAAAGTCTAAGAACTGAATGTGTTTTGCAGAATGTGTACAACTAAACTTTTCTTGCTAACAATATCTTTAAACACCTATACTGTCCCAGCACACAAGACCAAATATCTCAACAAAGACAAGATAGACTAGGACAGCAATATTCTAGAAGAGGTTTATTTTATTTCCCTAAACAAAACAAACAAAACAAAAACAACAACAACAACAACAACAAAAAGCCAAACAAGTTATTTCTTTTAAAAATAGGTATTTGAAAACTAATGTAGAAAATAGAGGGAGAAGGCGACATTAGGTTGCAGGACAGTCACAACATGGATAGTTATGAGAAAGATCAGAAAAAGGGTTTAAGCAGTTAAGGACTGTTAGTCTTTCTTAGGCAGTTAGTTTTTCCAAAATGGCATATGGAAAGATGGGTGTGAACCTCAAAGAACATGTCCTACAGTGATCAATATAAATAGATACTTTCCATTCATCATAGCAGCAGCTACATGCACTCCTGAAGGATAGAACAAATCCCTTAATCTTGTCCTGGTATTAATAGGCTTTTAAGATCAGTTTTTCTAACTGATCAAGCTTTCTAACTGATGTCAATGTCAGAAGGGAACTCTAATTATGAATTGTTTTAAAACATCAAAGTAGGACTTTGAATCAGAGAGTTTTGAATTTTTGTCATGTAAGAGGATTCATTCTGATCTTGTCTAAACCTTCCTCTATCACTAAATACTGTATTAAATCAGTGAGACTTGGAGTCTCAAATTATTGTATAATTTGGGCTTGTGAGATTAGTGTTATGTGTTTATATTATTCCTCCTCAAGACAGTCCATTATTTCTGATTAATTTTAATTAAGCCAGCAAATGGCCTTTTATCTCTGTACTTCCAGTAGCTGCTCTGTGCTAACATTTGTTTCAGTTTACATTTAATAAATATCTCCTGCTTAACCCTTCAGCAGCAGCTTGAACTGGAGTGCTGATAACAAAGATGTATGGAAATAAAGACAGGAAAAAAGCATTAGAATGAAATAGATTAAGTTGTCTGAGAAGTCTGGAAGGCTCACATAACAAATAATGCTAGAGGTGCATCAAGGCTGAATAAATATCAAATTGATATAATTGAGTTACTTCTTCAAGGTCACACCTCAGAGATTATATTTATGGCTTTTGCCACACAACTTCTATTTGGGTTAGTGAAGCGTAAAGAGATGCCCTGGAGGAAAAGAGAAGGTACTAGTAACTTCGACACAATGACTCCAGTTCTGTTGGACAATGTGCAACTGTTATATTGTCCAAATATAAGAGATTATTGAAATCCCATGCTAAGTGACCAACTCTTATAATACTTTGCAGAAATTACATATTGGCCACCATCTGTCCCCCTGTAAGCTGACTGGAAAGAAGCTACTGAATAAAATCTGGCTGATGATGATCCAAGACTATGCCTTGTCTGGTGGTCTCAATAGTTGAGAGTGAGTGGTCTTCATTTGAACCTGAACAGTGACTTGAAAGTAGGAGCAGTTTAATAATAAGGAAAATATCTGCTAGTATAATTTTGTTTTGTTTGATATTTTATATTTCTTGCAGTTGAGATTTTAATCCAAAGAGAGCTGATGCAGCTAATTTATATAGCAGAGCTGTCAAACTAATTTTCACTGGGGGCCATATCAGCTACTGTAGGAGTGATTACATTTATACAGTCCTAAAATTACACTTGGCCCTTTGAAGGCAACCATGAGGCTGATGTGGCCCCCAATGAAAATGAGTTTGACACCCTTCTTGTATAGGCTTGATTTTTTTGGTACTGAATGAAATAGATTAAGTTGTCTGAGATGTCTGGAAGGCGTCTCAGGAGTATTTAATTTCTTCAAAACATTTCCAACTGATAAGGATTTTTTTTAATTACCAAAATTATTTTTATACTTAATAATAAGTCATTTAATATAAAATAAGCATCCAAAAGCATTATGTAGCTTTGAGTTATAGTTGATTGGAATACTTACACATAAGTTCAGTGTGCTTGAAGTTTTATGCATGTTTTAGGGTTGGCTTTCATGGGGTTTTTTCTTCTCTCTTTTTATAGGATCTGTTTAGAAACGGACAAAGGTGTTATGAAGCCCTGGAATTCACTGGGAGATAAAAATTATAAAGATCTTAGCCTTTAACTTCAGCCTAGGTACTTTCTCAGACTGCAGAGGGCAAGCAAACAGTATCTTTCTAATGCTAATTTTATTAAGAGAGACCATTTATGGTATGAGTTTAGAAATGCACAGAAGTACAGTATTCAGTATCCTTGGTCCCCTGGGTTGCTTGAAGCTTGGATAATGTGTTATTTGGGGTTCAGTAAATTCTAATGAATAACACATTTTTCACTTAAGAGGCTTAGGGCACCCAGTCATGTTTTGCTGACATTATTCCACATTTATGGTTGGCATTGTGAAAGTATCAAAGCCTATTCTAAGGAAACTTGTACTTTCTGGTTATATTTGATAGGTGGTGATTTTGTGTTTGGTTTGTATTTCATACTGGGAAATAGAAAGAATGGATACTTGCATAAAAAAAAAAATCTCATTAAAATGAAAAGAGAGATTGACATACACAACTAAATACTGTGGGCTTTTCTGAGTGAATTACAAGGATATGCTGTTTCCTTTCTGACTGTTTTCACCCATGAAAAGGCATCTACAGATGTCTCAAAATGAGTGAAGGAATACAATATTTAACAGCATCATGTAGTGAGGATTATGCAGCCAATGCTAAGATAAGGGGCAGGAAGTAGGCAGAATTCCAGAAAATAGACTGCATTTTAAACTTACTCTTTGAAGAGAATTGCTCCTTTGCCCATTACCTAAATACTCTTTTATTTTACTCATGAAACTAGCTGGTGTTTCCATGTCCCTTTTTCTTAAAAAGTCAGATGTTTATTTTCATATTTGGTAAACAAGACAGTGTCTGAAAAGTGAACCATACGGCAAATTTGCAGTTGAGGTATATCAGTCTAAATTAGCTGATGTCCATGGAGTTAAATCAGTTGACATACCACACATACATGTTGCCAGTGATTCAGCTAGTGTTATGTTTGAGTCTATGTTTAATAATAAATAGGTAAGAACAGCAGTAAGAAGTTTGTGTTGGTAATTCAGAATATAATATCACAATATATTAATATTTTGAGACTGTTAATAAGTTTTATACTAATGTTATGAAGATGTTGACCCATGCCCCATTTATGCAGTTATAAGATTATTAGTTTATCCTTCACAATATAAGTTTATGCATTTTCTTATTGTATAAATAAACTAATGTTTTCAGGAGTCCCATGTTCTTACCATTTTCTTAGATGCAGTTTCATAATGTGGAAACACATTCCTCAGACATATTCTGTGATTTTATGCAACATATATAAGTATAAAGTTGGTGTGAACAAACCTTAAAAATTTACAGATTTTCTAGAATTTCAGACCATTAGTCTGACCTTTCTGGTATAAAGATCATTCGTTAATACATTAAAATATTTCTAGCATGTTTTAATTTCCACTCATAGTAGGGGTATTTCTTCTACACAATTTCTATTTCTGGATGAAAGCAGAAGTATAAAGTTAGTTGAGAGTCTACATGTACACATTTCTATATATCTATAATGTGTAGTCATAAATTTATAATTTAATATTATAATATACTTGGTTCAGTTTTTCTCCTTAGTATTAAACCCTAGAAAAAATATTTAGCTACCAATATTTTTTCATCTTCAACACATGGGAACTGTTAGAAAATGGTGGCTAGATGTCAATTCTGTCAGGCCCAGAATGGACAAGAACCCAGCGATATCAGCTGTCTGTCCTCTGCTGGGCCAGGAAAACATTTCTCTGCTCCTTGGTCTTTCTGCAACCCAACACTAAAAAAATCTATTAATATGGATTCTCTGGATTACTGGAATCAAATAATAATAATAATAATAATAATAATAATAATAATATGGGCATTTGTTCTGAATGGATTATAATTATGAATCCTGGAAATTTCTGCCTAAAACATGTTTCTGTGCCCAGGTTCTTTGATGTAGACCTACCTGTAGGGTCTAAAGCTAATTGAAGATTCGTAAAACACAGGCAAATGTGACAAAACACAGGATAGAGGGGGAAACAGATGATAAGGTAATGAAAGTAAGTCCATCTGGTATATAAATTCACAGGGTATTATATTGTCTACAGTCTACTTTATTTATAAAGAAGGGACTGGTTTTGGTGTTGATAACAAATAAAACAAAATAGTTAGAAATCCACAGTTTTGTACACATTTCATACAGTGCCTTTGTTTTCATGTTACAGAAACCACTTATCCTCTCCTTAGTTTTTGCTCTTGAAAGTTTGCTGTGTGAAAGACACTAGAGAGGCATCGCCTATCTATTTGTTATGATAGAGCTTAAAACTGAAAGCAGATTCTACTGCAACTGAGTCCATTGACTGCCATCAGCTCAACTACATTCTCCAGTAAAATTTTGCAGTTCTACTATATCTGCTTTGACCAATTATGAAGGTTCTTTCAAAGTCCTACACTTCATCAGATTAATCTTTTCCATAATGTTCAGTTTGTATTTTTTGAAACTTCTGTTGCAACATTTCTTGCAGATATTCTGTGGAATTGCCATATGTCCACTGCTTCCTTACCCAGTCCTCTCGAAAACACCCCACCAATGTTAGTACAGAAATATGTAGTTTAGAGGGAATTACTGTACTTCTTAATAACCTTTAGTTGCTCTGTATGCCTACTGTTACCAGAGAGAAAAAAAGTATGTCAGGGAATGAGCTCTTGGTAGGAAAAGGCAGATCATAACCTCTGTGAATCTAGAAGATAAACTTTATTTTTTTTTCTTCAGGTAATGAACTACTGCCACTGTGCTCACTCTCTGGAACATAAAAAATAAAACTCCTCACAAGAGCCTGCAAGGGTTTCTGAACTGTATTTGTTACAGTTCTGAGACAAACAGTGCTTCTACCAGTTTGCATTGAAAATGTTTCCTTATTTAACTAAGCACCAGTTATATTCAATAATTAGAATTGGTTGCCCTCCAAAATCTTTCTAGGTATTAAGCTTTTTACAAAAAAGCTTATTTTACAAAAGCTTAATAAGTAAAATAGATTTTGCCATGTCTTATTTGAAGCAGGTAGGCCATAGAGTTTCAATGGTCAAAAAAAAAAAAAATTCCTCAAAATTTTTTTCATTTTAGTCATGCAAATTATTGTGTGATATGATTTTCTTGGGAATGCTGTAAAACAGGGTTTTAGTTTTAATCATTCTACAAATAACATTGGATTGTGACTATGGAATTTATATCTCCTTTATCTCTGCTGGGCTCTTTTAGCACTAACTAGAGCTTTGAATATATCATAGATAACAGAATGCTTTAATAAATAAATATTCTGTATTAAAACACGGTTCTATGGTTTTCCAGTCACAGTGCAGCAGGATCCAGCCATGTTTACTGAGGCCATCATGTGAGTGTTAATTTCTCAGTTTTTGTATGCCAAAAAAATTATATTATATACAGAAAAGAAAACATGATCCCTTTCACAATAGTAAAACAGAGAAGCTTCACTGGGAAATCCAAGTGTTGGTTGGGCACTGATCCTGCTAATGACTTCAAGCACTTGGAATGCCAGCTTCCAGGCTGTTGGTTAGGATTAGACCTCAAGTTTTTTTGAGTGTTCGTATTGGTCCCTCGGAAAGCATACTTCAAAGATCCCAGACGAATATGTAGGTCTCTGCTAAAACTCATTTACTCTTGCCACAGCAGTGAAGTGACATATAAATAGGATTCATTCCTCTTCTCCACCCAAAACTTCTTTTATTTCCTAATGCGTTCTTTCATCTTGTTATTCTTCTTTTGTCTTAGCAGTCACAGCATGAGAAAGTACATATTATAGTAGTCTATACAAGGCCTAAACTAGATAAAATTCTTCACGGTTGTATGATTATGCCAACATTGTGCTACTTCATAGCAGAATTTATGGCTGTTTTGTAATATTCTGTCCTTTTTGAGCCTTGACAGGGGGAAGGGGGTGAGGGGGGTAGGAAGACAAAAAGCAACATAGGTACAGAAATGATCTGGTGTCTTTTTATTACCAAAAAGCCTCAGGTAGAAACCTACCTCACCAAAATATATTTGCACAAAGTCCTTTGATCTGAGGTTCTACACTTCAATGTGTGTTCTCACATGCTCAAGTTGCAGATAAACTTCACCAAACTGCAGATAAAAAAAAATAAAATCTTGTCTCCTCTTTATAAATCAACCATCTTGATACGTTAAACCTATCACATATAAATACTTCATAGAATCATTTAGGTTGGAAAAGACCTTTAAAATTATTGCGTCCAACTGTGAACCTAAACATGCCAAGTTTGCCACTAAACCATGTCTCTAAGCATCACATCTGCGTGTCTTTCAATTACTTCCATGGATGGTGAATAGAATAGAATATCTCAAGTTGAAAGAGACCCATAAGCATCAAGTCCAACTCCTAATATATCTTTGCTCTGACTTCTAAAGCTACTTCGATAGCAATGTTAGAAAGCAATCAAAGGAGCCACAACTTTCAGTTCACTTTTCAGGCATTTTAAAATTTACTGTAATGAAGGGACACTCTTCCTTCATAGTTTGCAAATATCAAGCTATAGCTACTGATTCTCTTGATATTACAAAATAGTGTCTTCTGAATGGTTAATGACTGGAAGCTTTGGGTTTAAAATTATTGATGAATGACATGAACATTGAAAACTGTGCAGTTTACCTGAGCACAGATATTTCCTGGCTTTTCAGAAGTGCTAGGATACTGGAGTTGTCCCTGTGGGCTGCTATAAATGACTCAAAACCTAGGAGAGGCCTATGTGCTTCTTAAGTGGACGATGACATTTGAAATGCCCAGGACCTGGGCAATTCAAGTGACACTTGACAGAATCTCCAGAGATTCTCTGTAACTGCTCTATGTTCTTTGCACAAATAGTACCAGGGGCTGGCTTTTGAGGCAACAGAGACACTTGCCAGAAACATCAGTGTTCATAGTTCCTGGTGTGGTGCCTCTGTCACTCTCAGAGACTAAAATAAAACTCTGAACACCAAACTCCACTTGTACTCCACTGAAAGCTCTTCTACTATGCAAAGTAACAGCCAGAGCACAGTTCTGTGACTGTTACTACAATACCCCTCTAGCAAAGAATATAATACTTCTGATGCTACTGCATAGCCCTGAAGTCTATGTTCAGGCCTTTCCAGAATAGTAAATAATCCCACATGTAACACCAAGTTAGGTCATCACGATTGTTATCACCCTACAATGAATGCCAGAAGAATTAGTAATGACCAGCCACTTGCTGCAAAGTGTTAGAGAGATATGTCTTTTATACTTTATATGCAATAAAATACATGGCTGGTATGCAAGACAATGTTGGTTTGATTCCTTGCACCTGGAGGCTTGAGGCTGTTTGTATCTTTCTCTTTTTCATGTCAAATGCAGATGTCCTCATCCTCTTTCTCATTTTTTACAATGTGTGTTTGTTCATTTTTTTTTATTTAGACTTTGCATAGGTGAAGGCCTTTAAAATAACATGTCATTCCCTTAAGCTTTATTTACACGCATAACACATACTCTCACCATAACTTTAACTGTCTGAAGAATAACCATTCAGTGCAAGAAAAATCGCAATGTATGACATTTGTTATTATTCTGCATGGGAAATAAATCAAAACAATCCTGAAACTTAACAAAAAAAAAAAAAGTGTCAAAACAGGTGTTTTAAGAGGGGAAAAAAGCCAATAACGTTTTTAGCTTTTTTCTTTCTGTCTATCTCTGTGTCAGCAAAAGTAATCAGAGAAATATGTACCTGAAAGATTGCCTACATATAGGAGAACTGAAAGTAAAACACTTCTAGTAAAATATTCTAGTCTTGAGAATGAATAGTTTAATCAAATTATACTATCTAAATGTTCATATTAGGTATGTCTATAAACACTTCATAACACATCCTCATACCTTTCCTTCACAACAGACATTATACATGTATCTGTTTCAGTACAAACACATTAAACTATTCACAGAAACATAAATGTATTTGTGAGTGCAAGACAGTCATTTACACTTCTGTATATGTATAAATTTAACACACATAAAACACGTGTAAAGGAAATAATCAGCTCACTTTCTTATTCCTCACAGAAACATTCTTTGCACCTTTTCTGACTGGTAATAGGAATCACCTAAAGGATGTAAGACAGCGATAAAATAGTGATATGGAGGTCAATCAAATCCTGCTGTAAAAACAGCAAAATATGCCCCAATGTTTCTTAAGTACTTAATCTGATCAGTGCCACAAATCAGAATCATGTGCAAAATATATGCCAAGCTCTGTTATTTGAATAAGTGATAGACTTTGAAGGAAGCCATTTCCTTGTTACTAATCTATATCCAGATAATGTCGTTATGAAATAGTATTCATAAGAGTTCTCTGCAAAGACTTCACTTTCTTATTTGTACTCTGGGGTGGAAACGAGAGGTGGGTAAAGTTCATAGCTTTTCTACAATGTTTTTGAGGAAGGAGCTCCCTGTTAAAGGGCTTCCCTGCTATAGAAACAGTAGGAAAGAAAATAAGAATTGCATCCTGTTTTGATAGCTTGGGGGAATTAGCAATGCTCCCTCTCACGCACAACTAAGCTACACAAACAGCAGTCTGAGTAGTCAAAAAAAAATTAAAAAATCATCCTGTCTACTGTGTACTAGAGTTCCTGGTCTGAGCAGAAATAAAGTACTGCTTTCTTAAAGGAAATTCCACATGAAAATTGTTGCAGTTGGAAGCTAAAGTCTGCTCTAAACATAGTTTTTTGACTGGTAAAATGCTATTTGCTAGGATTTTTTTTTTCCTTTAAACTGAGATATGTGCAATTATGTGCTTAGTCATATCAGTTCTAGTTCCCAGAGAAAAATAAATAAACTGTAGTAGTGAAAGCAATTTCATAGCATTATGCCAGCAATCATAGCCACACTTAAGGGATTGCACTACATAAGTCTTTTGATATAGTCAAACAGTACAACTCTTGTGTCTAAACAGAGCCTTTTAGAATACGGCAAGTATCCTGCTGATCTGTACTTGTTACTGGGATTACTGGCACTCTCTGACAGAGTCTCCATGATATTTGTAATATTTCTGTTTGCATTTTATTACTTGCCTTTCCTGTTCCAGCTAAGTAGAGAAGTTGTGAAGAAGAAAACATTAAAATAACCAAATTATTTAGTAAGTGTATTGTAACCTCATAAAATGTTGATTTACCTTTTGGTGAAACTTTTTGAGTAGTGAATAGTGAAGGACTTGGCAGTATAAAGAGGGAAGTATATTTTAGACTTATCTCAACCAGTTTACATATTATTTTCTGTACCTTTACAAACAGGGGAAATTCTTTCATACCTATGTTGTTTCCTATATATGCACCTCTCTTTAATGTGTCTCCTTCTAGGTAGTCTACAACTTATTTGCTTTTGTGGGGAAGAAAAACATGTTCTGCTCTTCCTGCTAAACTGAGAATAAAATCAAATCTACTTTCCACAAGTGTTGTAAGCAAAAAAACAAAAAAAACCAAAACAAAACTGGGGGTTTTGTTTGTTTTTTTGTTTTTGTTGTTGTTGTTTTTTGTTTGTTTTGTTTTGGTTTGGTTTGTTTGTTTGTTTGTTTGTTTTGTTTGTTTGGGTTTTTTCGGATCACATTTTAGAGAGCATATTTATCTATTTGCTAAATGTCTAAACAGGCTGTTGCTTATTATGGACAAACAGTCTTGTCTGTGTAAAACTTAATTATAACAGAAACACCATTACACCACTTGATTTTTCCATCTGTCTTTTGACTTCTTCCCCTTAAGCAATGGTAAAGGCATCAAATTCAACACTGCTTCTAACAGCTGAGTCTTTCTGCCAATCAGTTCAAGAAAAAAAAAATATAAATGGATTGACATTATAAAAAACAGCAGGCCCTTGATAATGTTAACCAGTATGGGAACCTAAACCCTTGTGATCTGTTTTAGCAATTAATTATACTGTACTCTCAGGCTGCATATACTCAAAACACAAGCTGGTAAATTGATTAATTGCCTGGGACTTTTTTTTTTTTTTTTTTTTTTTCTCCAGTGATAAAATGCAGAACCTTTGTTAAGCAGAATTCCTGTTTTTTTCCAAGAGGATCTTTGATTTGTCAATGAAGTTTTTCAATAACTATGCTGACTCCAAGCCTCCCCTTTAAAGCCAAAAAGCAAAGACGCAATTACACTTGACAATGCAAGAAGTAAGCAAAAAGGATGCACAGTGGAAAAGTGAGGTGGTATTATAGCTTAGGCATCTGTAGATTGGATGCTTCATTTCTGGTAAAAGGCAGTTACAAATATCTAAAATCTGGTAGCGGTTTTAAAATATTTTTCTGTTACACATCTGAAAATGTTTGATAAGTATTTTTTGGTAATCTCATCAGAGAAATGTAAAATTACGCAGTCTGTCGAGAAAGAACTTTTCTCTTTGAACTCTAGAATAGCTCTATGCCAGTTCTTGTTGCAAGGTGCACTTTCAGGTCTTTGTGAATAAAGCCAATCCAGACACTTTGTTGGAAAAAAAATGCAGTTTACTATTTGCTGACTTTTAAGATTGTTAAATTAGCTACAGTGTTTTAAGAGGCTAGGACTTTTCAGGTGGAGAGATGGAAGATCATAGCAGTTAGACAAAGGGTGTAAGCAGTGAACTGAAAAATAACTGTGTTGTCCTGAACCTACAGTTTTCGAAAGTTCAAAAAGGAAGTATTGTTCCATATAGAGAGAACAATAAAGGCAAAAATAAGCTTTCTTCCTTGGACATGAAAGCAGACAAATACAGTTTCCTCATATATACCATAAAAATAAGAAAGCTGATTTTTTGAAGTTCTTATGAAGTAGAAATTCCCATGAGAAATTAAACTCGTGGTTTATTAGATGGACTTATTTCTTATAAGTAATGACTTACTAGAAACTGACTTATTAGAAACAGGATTTCAACTCTACTAAGGAAAAGTAATTTTCGTCTAGTACTACTAATAAATAGCCATGATTTTTGAAAATTTCATGGTTATTAAAAATAATACTGACAAAATATATGTGTATTCTTACTTCTTAAATGTTTGATAGTGCCCTTAGATTTTAGATTTTGCAAGATCAGGCTAGAAGCTGTGTTTTTTGGGGTTTTTTTTGGTCATAACCACAACATTTACAAAAGTTTCCTTTTAGACTGATAGATTTCTGTTCTGCACTTTGTGCAACATGAAATGATTTTCTGATATCTTTATGCTTAGTAGGCTCTTCATTATGGAATTGGATAGTTTTGACTAAATTTGCATGGAATTTCAAAGACAAATCTTAGATAGTTATTAAAAAAAGCAATAGCTTATAAATGGATAAAAGAGATAACTCTTTGTGTGCTATGATGTAAATACCATTCCTAAAAGTAAACACGGCTATTAGGATAAAATACTTTGCTGAAGGCCCAAGAAAAATGACATTTTAAAATATATTAGGTGGAAAAAAACTAGTAATAGTGTTGGCCAGTAGCAGATGTAAAAGATAAAACATTATTAGTAAAAACAAAAATGCTACTTTGTAATAAATCTCTTTCACGTTTATTTTTAAGGAATAAACATGATAGGCTTACATAAGAATGCTGAACTACTCTGCAGTCTATTAGCAGCTGAGTAGACAGTTGATCTTTGTGACCAGATAACTGATTAAATGTCTAGTCCACTGTTAAAATTCCAAAAACTTTCTAGAAATCTGAACAAATATTTGTTATCAGAAGTTTCCAAATCAGTAACTACAGGCTGATTAGGCACACATCAAGCTCACAGAGGTTTTTTACTTAGGAAATTTTTACTTAGGAAATTAGATAAATAATTATAATTAATCAGTGTAGAGTATTTAAATACAGCTTAATGAATAAGCATCAATCATTCTGTTATACAAGTAGGAATTTGTTTTGTATTTTTTGTATGGAAAAAAAATGTTTAGACATTGTTGGGTATTGATAAGGATCATGGCTGAAAACATAGTGGTGAATCTAGTTCAGCCAGGAGATGACACATTCAGAGCAGGGGGAACTGCGATCTACATACCAACAATGAGCTAATGAGCCACAGATCAGGCTGGCTGACCGACCAGAGATGGAGGATGTGCTGGAGGGCACATAGCCCCATCTCCTGATATGCCCAGCTCGGCAAACAAAGGGGAAAAGTTGAGACCCTTTAACATGGCTCGGGACTTGTCGAAACTTGTTGATCTTTTGCAATCACCACTTCCCTCTGGATTTTCAGCATGACAGAAAGGGGCAAAGCAGAGACCCTTCAACATGGCCCAGGACTTGTCCAGACTTGTTCGTCTTTCGCAATCACCACTTTCCCACCCAAGACTTTCCTCTACTCTGGGAGCTATAAAAAGCTCACCTAAACCAGCACAGGTAGGGAATACCAGCTCGGCCTCACCAAGGGAATCCAGCACCCTGAGGACCCTCACTCTGAACCAGACATCGGAGGACGCTCCGTTCCTGACCCCAGCATCCTCGGCATGGAACACCAAGGCTACACATCATCGTACAAGTCCTGTCATCCACACTGTGGGGCCATAAGAGACTAGATCCCTCACTCTTTTCTTTCTTCCTTCCTTCCTCTCTGCTCTTTCCTTCTCTCCTTTTTTCTATACCCCCATTTCTTTGTCTCTCCTTCCATATATGTATTACTCTCTCTCTCCCTTATACCTTAGTTTTCCTTCCCTCTCTACCACTCTTTCCCTTCTGAATATATAAGGATAACACCATCTTTAAGCTCTGCTGTTGGATTCCGGTTACATTTCATATTATTGCTACTGATGGTTGCCAATATATAGCTTGTAGTAGGATTTTCGATGTTAATGCGTTGATAAGTTCTGTTATATTTTTGCCAAGTCACCATTCACTGTAACCAATATTCCAACAAGTACTTTTAGTAAAACTCACAATTGAATTGGACCCCAGAGGTGATTGTCTGTCATTCCCTTCACATAACCACGCAGAATTAACCCAGAGTTAACTCACACCTGATCTCATCTGTTGAGTCAGGGCATGTGTTGCGTCTAGAGTTAACTCATCCCTCATCCCATCTGTTGCGACGGGACAGTTCAGACATGCATTTGACATCATATCATGGGAACTGCTTTATCTGCAAGGGTAAAGCACACATTCCATAGAATTTGTGCTGTCCAGCTGGGAGATCTTAAGACATAGATGTCATACAAGAATCAGAATTGAGTGGGGGTGTTTTAACAGGGTTGTAGTAGAAGCAGTAATAGTAGGGTTGACATTATTCAGTATTTTAATTAGTGACCTGTTGAAGTTAAATTAGAGCTGATAAAGAGAGATTGAGAGTGCAGCAAATAATTATGTACACTCTGGTAGTTATATGGAATCATGTGGAACCATTGTCTGCAAGTTTGCTGATGATACCAAACTGTGAGGAAGGGCTAATACTTTAAAGCTGTGCTGCCATTCAGTGAGACCTGTTCAGGCTGCAGGACTGGACAGAGAAGAACCTGATGAAGTTCAACAAGGCCAAATGTAGGGTCCTGTACCTGGGGACAATAACCCCAGACATCAACATAGGTTAGGGGCAGACCTGCTGGAAAGCAGCATTGCAGAGAAGAACCTGGGAGTTCTGGTCAACAACAGGTTGACCATGATTCAGCAATGGTGGCCAAGAAGGTCAATGGTACCCTGGGGTGCATTAGGAAAAGCGTGACCAGCAGGTCGAGGGAGGCTCTCCCCCTCTACTCTGCCCTGGTGAGGCCACATCTGGAGTAGTGTGCCCAGTTCTGGGCTTCCTAGTTAAAGAAGAACAAGGAATTACTGGAGGGAGTCTGGTGGCAGTCTATGAAGATGATTAGGGGCCTAGAGAATCTTTCTTATGAGGAAAGATTGAGACAGCTGGGTCTGTTCAGCCTGGAGAAGAGGAGGCTGAGAGAAGATCTTATTAATGCTTATAAATACCTCAAGGATGGGTGTCAAGAGGACAGAACCAGACTTTTTTCAGTGATGCCCAAAAATACGATGAGGGGCAATGGACACAGACTGAAGTATAGGAGGTTCCATCTGAGTATGAGGAGAAACTTTACTTTGAGGGTGTCAGAGCACTGGAACAGGCTGCCCAGAGAGGGAGTGGAGTCTCCTTCCCTGGAGACATTCAAAACCCACCTGGCAATCTACTCTAAGTGAACCTGCTTTAGCAGGTGGATTGGACTAGATTACCTCCAAAGGTGCTTTCCAACCCTAACCATTCTGTGATTCTGTGAAATTGGAACTATTCAGACAAAATGAATTTTAATGTAATTTACTGTATAAATTTAAAGCAAGAAAGTCACAGCATCTATTGGTTGTTGACTAATCTGTTCAAACCAAGCTACTCAAAAGATGCAGCCAGTTTCTCATGAACTCTTATACAATATCTCTACTAGTGAATGAAGCAAGACTAAGGTTGAACTTGAACAAACCATTTAATTGTGAAGAACTTGCCTAGAATTCTGTATCACTAGTCCCATTTCAGGTAAAGCTCAATCTGAAGTACTTTGCAGATCTTTTTTAGTTGTATTCGTAATATCATATGTGATACCATACTAAATATCTTTAAAATGTCAGCTAGTGTAGATCTGACACATTTTATTTCTGTAATGATCATTCCAGTTAAAGAAAATCCATATACGTAGGCAATTTCTTTTAATAGAACATCTAATGCTGTGGCTGTTGCTCTTTACATGAGTAAAGTATCTGACTGAAAGCATGTGTGAAGCACCCTTTAAAAAGAGATTAAATAAGGCTTTTCTCAATTTTTAAAAGGGGGAGGGAGGGAATATGAAATAGTTTGAAAAGGTGTTGACCTAAAAAAATACTGTTACAACATTATAGGTGAAATGTTTTATATGATTTCAAAGGAGTGACATGCTATTTCAGCTTTTCCAGTAACTGCTTTGGAGTATTTGTACCATTTCCTCTGGGTAATGTTCTGAGCTGCAATCAGTTCCTTAAAATGCAGTTCCCACTGATTGTGCAGAGGGTCAGTGAAGGCAAATATCACCTTTTAAAAGCATATCAAGTTTCATTACTGCTAGTTCTTTTCTTACCCCTAATTGTTTGGAAACCTGTTCACTTTGTTTTGAACCTTAGAACTGTAATTTTAAGATCTTCTAGTGTAGCATATACCCCTTTAAGAATACAAAATATAAGACAAGCATAGGTCGTATTTGCAGTTTGTACAAAGTAGTTCGGCATTATTGACGTACTGGAGACAATTGACTTCAATTTACATCCAATAATTTTGTTAAAATTACATTCAAGCACAGTTAGTCAGAGTCGGGATTCAGATTTTTACTGAAAAGGGGAGTTTTTAGTGATAGTTTAATAATAGACATCTTTGTGCATATAGATATAAGTGTATACCACTTATGGTCTTTTCTGGATCAAATAAATTAGTTGTACAGTGAAATAATCTTCATTTAAAACTATCTTGCAGATGCAGAAAAAAATGACCCATGGTTTACAATCAAGCTTACCACTGTCTTGTGCAAACTACCTAAGGAAAATAATGACTTTTTTTTTTTTAATCCCCAAAAATGACGAAAAGACAACGACCTTCCTTAGGAATCTGTCATTTCTTATGTGAAATAAGATCTAATCAACCTTCACATTATTACCTTTCTTTATCTGTCCCCATTTTGGCCGTAAGACTTCTTTCAGTCATTTGATAAAAATACTAGATTTGCTTGTTCTAGTAAAAAATATAAAATTATTCAAAAACATTTTGAATTTTTACTCAGAGAGGAATAATGAAAGAAATTCTTAAAGCTTACTTGTTTTTTTGTGTACACATTTAGCCAGTCCTGCAAGATGAGAAGTTTAGATCCGGCTGTTGTGTTTCGCAGGCCTGAACTTGTCAAAGTTTTAAGTAAAGCCTTTAGTTTAAATTAACCTGAGTGCAGAATTTTTGCTGACATGATTCTTGTTCACTTCAATGTTGACAGGTCAGTATTAAATATGTTAGAAAGGTTTAGCACTAGTTTTTGTATCATCAAAATAACATTTACTGGAGTATTTTTAGAATTGTTCGCAATTTCTGTTTGGTAATAAATACTCATAGTAAAAACCAAGAAATATCTATAGATATAATTATATCTACATGCCTTTGAACATTAACCAAGCTTTTCCAGATTTTTGGAACAAACACTTCTAGATTCAGTTTTTCCCCAGTTACAGATCAAGAATACGGTGATTCACTTAAATCAGTTATTCTGTTCCTACAAAATAATACGAGCACAAATTAATTCTGGGCATAACACATTTCTGCTTATGTGTTTTGCAAATAATTGAAAAGTCTTGGTGAATTTAAAAGCACTGCTTTCCTCACAAGGAAAACACTGTACAGGTCTCCTGATGCTGCGTAGCTCAGAGGAGGCTGTTGTAATACCTGTTAAGAACAGCCTAGATTTAAGCCCAGGGCTCAAACACTTGGAGCTATTTAAGCCATCATTATTACTGATGTCTGATCTTAAGAGCAGATATCTTTTTTTGTCCCAGTATTATATACAGATACTATATATTTACACTGATGTAACTTCTAATGTAAACAGGCTTTTATTGATTTTGAAGTGCTTTGTAATATCCTCATGTAAAGAAGCAATATTCTATCGTGTTTTACCACAACAAGGATGTTGTACTGTTAAAATTGCACAGGCAGAATTAAAATAGTATTAAAATAGTATAAATTGTAATGTACATGAGCTCAAACAAAACTTGTCAGAAAATTGCACTCTTATTTTTTTTTTTCCCCGACATCTGCTAGTAACATGCTGAAGGACCCATGGTAAATAATTTCCAATCTGAATCCAATTAGCTTATGTTTTTATAAAGAAAAAAGGAAAATTAGTAATGGAAGTAACTTTTCATGCTATTTACCTAAATATTATATTGTGAATCATTATGAGACATAGTTTCTTATGGGATAAAAATATTGATTTTTTTTACATTTCTCAGCTGAATTAACAGCAACATGAAATACATTAAAGTGCAAAATCATAAAACTAATACGTGAGGGGTTTATTCAACTTCTAGCATAATTTTTTAATTATTTTTATTAAAAAGTAGCTCTACTTGGAATGTGCCCATTCAAAGACTTTTATATCTGTTAGTTGAACAGATACTGCAGTAACAAGTACAAGGAATTCAAGGTGGATTTATTGGGACAGCCAGAAAGTGAGAACCATCTTAAAATATTTTAAAAATGACAATTTATATGAGTTAAAGGTGGGGGGTGAGAATAAAAAAAGACCGAAATTGGCCCCGGGTAAAGACAGGAAAATGGAATCATAAATCATACAAGACAGCTGTGTTCTTTTATCCATGGATCCAGATGTTCTCACTAAATGTGTAACAACTTCAGAATTATTTTACAAGGAGGAGAGGGACTGTGCATATTCCATTCCTCTCTTTCTTAAACAACACTTGCTGGGAATGTTTGATGCCAAGTATAAACTTTGACCCGTGCTTGCAGGAGTGCAGTGTCTGAACAGGGTTCTTAAACACAGCCTCTAACCAACATGGATCATGATATGATTTAAGCAGCCAGTGCTAAAAGGCTAAAGTTATACAGGAATCTTTTTGAAAACAGTGACTAAAATCAAATCTGGTTGAAGCATTGGGATAATGTGAGTCCAGATGCCCTCACTGACTAGGAATTTCTAAATGCTAGCCAGTGTCTTTGGGTGACGTTAGAATTATAATTAGTTTCATGCTGAATTTGGAAGTAGATAAATATTAGATGGCAAGAAAATAAAATTATAAGTCACGTCAGATATGTTCTGAAATGGCAGCTCTGGCCAGATCTTGAAGAAGCCATTTAAATATCTTCTCAATGGAAATTGATTTTCCTCCCTTCTCTCTGCCTCATCCTCAAAATACAATAGTTGGTCCTAAACCAGCTTATTTTTTAAAGTAAAATGAAGAAGGAAAACTTTTCCCATTCTTCTAAATGTTTCTTTATTACCTAGAAGTAAAAGATATTAATATGTTTTCTTTATGTTAGTTTCCTTTTACAACGTAATTTTGAAACTTAAAGACTACTACCTAGAGATATTCTACAGTCATATGGAAAGATACATTATGCTGATGATAAAAAAAATAGCTAACTACTGGGTATTATTAGGCTATTTCTGTAATTATAACTCTGTGACTGAAGACAGCTATTAGGTGATTATCACACCATTGTTTGCTGAAGAGGGGAGAGGAGGATGAGTCTCCATTAAATCGTTGAGGATATTAATGTTCTTTTAAAATGTGCAGATGTTATATTTTCTTTTTAATTTGATCTATAGGGACCTGAGCAACTCTTCTCAATTTAGCTCAATGCTCAAAATGCAAAGAAAAAGAAAAGGCAGACACATCTTCCTCTGGATTCAGAAGTTACTATTGAAGTCATAGAGATAAATATATGTATCCTCACTGAAGAATCATGAAGCTGCTTCTTTGCATGGAAGAAGCAGGATCTTTTGGTTGAAAATTACATGAATTTTCTAGTGCTACGTTCCATAGAAACCTGAGCCCTTGTAAACTTAAGGGTTACTCTTCTGTTTTTTTCGCTAGTTCAGAGCATGATAAAATTAAAGGTGATGTCTGGTCTCTGTGGAGTCTTTCTGCATCTTTTTATAGAAGCAGCCTCCTCACACCAGTAGACATCTTTGAAGGATTTATCATGGACTGAGATGTGAGCATTTTTAAATATGTTTAAATAGGTTAGAAGATGTTGGATCCATCATGTGTTTTTTTATTAAACAGAACTGGCCCCAGTATTGAGCCATGGGGAACACCACTTGTGACTGGCCACAAACTGCATTTGATTCCGTTGACCACAACTCTTTGGGCCCAGCCATCCAGACAGTGCTTTACTCATCGAAGAGTATGCCTATCCAAGCCATGAGCAACCACTTTCTCCCGAAGAATGCTGTAGGAAACTATGTCAAAGACTTTATTGAAGTCTAAGTACACAACATCCACAGTCTTTCCGTCCTCCACCAAGTAGGTAATCTTGTCACAGGAGGATATCAGGTTGGTCATTTAGGACCTGCCTTTCATAAGCCCATACTGACTAGTCCTGATGTCTTGTTTGTCTTGTATGTGCTGCATGATGGCACTTAGGATGGTCTATTCCCTGCCACGGAGGTCAGACTAACAGGCCTCAAAATTCCCCAGATCCTCCTTCTGGCCCTTCTTGTAGGTGAGTATCACATTTGCAAACTTCTAGTCAACTGGAACCTCCATAGTTAGCCAGGACTGCTCATAAATGATGGAAGGTGACTTGGTGAGCACCTCCACCAGCTCCCTCACTACCCTTGGTTGGATCCTATCTGGCTCCATAGACTTGTCTATGCCTAAGTGGAGTAACAGGTCACTAACCATTTCCTCTTGGATTATTTGGACTACATTCTTCTCCCTGTCCCTGTCTTCCATCTCAGGGGGCTGGCTACCTGGAGTACAACTGGTCTGACTCTTAAAGACTAAGGCAAAGAAGACATTTAGTACCTCAGCCTTTCTCTTGTCCTCTGTCACTTCATTTCCCCTTGTATCCACCAGGGGCTGGAGACTCTCCTTAGCTCTCCTTTTTTGCTCATGTATTTATAGAAACATTTTTGTTCCCTTTTACAACAGCAACCAGGCTCAGCTCTAGTTGAGCTTTGGCCTTTCTGATTTTCTCCCTGCATAACTTCACAGCATCCTTGTAGCCCTCTTGAGTAGCCTGCCCCTTCTTCCAAAGGTTACAAGATACGTTTATGTAACTGAGAGGAAGTAGTGGCTCAAAGCAACATATTGGGAGGAGGACCTACCTGTATTACTGTCTGTTGTCAGTTAGCCAATTGGAGAAAACATCCCAATACATATTCAAAAACGTGCAGATGAGCTAGGCTGAAACATGTCCATATTCCAACCAGAATCATACTTTAAGTAGTATCATCTAATGTGAAAAATATTATAAGAATGAAAAAATTAAGACATATTCATGATATTAATGAGTTACACTTGAAATGGTCTCTTTCTCTCATAGAAAATATACATTTTTGGGGAAAAAAAATGGTTTAATAGTTCTAAGTGCTAATGATGTGAAATGAGTGATGGGAAAAAAGGCTGTATAGTAATCACTATGAGTACTTAAGACAGACTTGGAAATTGGAGGAAAGGATGACTGGAACTGAAATAATTCTGAAAAGGTATAAAAAAATCTAATTAAGAAGAAACCTACAGTAGAGCAGGCTGATGAAGTCAGCAAAGGACTGCTGGAAAGAATCTTGAGTAAAGCAAGGGCCCTGAGCTTGAATTGCTCAGTGACCTGTGGGGCTCAGTCACACACTTTCAGGAACAGATGTTGCTAATAATAAGAGTTCATACACCTCAAAATTGCTAAGGGTCAAAGGGAAAACCCCCATGGGCAGTGACTCATGGTATCACTAGACTGAATGTACTGAACTAGATCTCAGCTGGTACAAATCAGTGTAGTTCCATTAGTCATGTCAGTAGTCTCTTACTGTAGCTAGTATTTGCCTATATGTGCCATATTTAAGCATACTTTAATTTTTCTCCCATGAGAGGAACTATATTTCCCAGATTTGTTTGTATTATGATAATTGTTTCTGAGCTGGTGATGACAAAGACTCAGATTGAACAAAAAAATTAGGTGAATAAACTACCCTTTTAATAGAATTCATGTAACTGTAGCAATGCAGTTTGCAAATATCTTTCCTTCATCTTTTTTTAAAAAAGCAAAGCATGAAAGAGAAAGCCAAAGAATCTAAATGTTGCTGAAAACTCACATGGAATCACCCAACTCAAGGGTGCAGGCAGGCAACTACATTTCAAAGACTGCATAGATACCAGACAGACTTATGTCTACTAATTTTTTTTTATCTGGCTTAGAGGTTTCCTTCCTTAGTGTTCTGAATTTGATTCTGAGCATCTGTCTTTCTACCTGGAACATATAGTGACCTTAAAGACCTTGCTAACCACTGCAAATTTCACTATAGCTGTGAGACTTTTAACTTTATAGTCTCGAAGATTCGGCATAAATATAGCTAAAATTTTCAGAAAATCTGGAACCAGCTTCTTACCTTGTCTCCATGACTTGACTTTGAATTTGTAAGATATATGACAAATATTTACTGTTTCAACATTTTGCTGACTCATATCACTGATCAACAAAAGGACATAGGATTTTTTTTGCCTTTAGGTGATGCATTTTTTTCTGATGCAAGTTGGTAATGAATCAAATAGTTGTGGATGGCATTCCACATTAATATAATAGAACAATGACTGGCTGTGCCACAGGAGAGTGACAGTGTTTTCCATGCAATTAATGGGTGTCTTAATGGTTTTTAACTACATAAAAATTCATGGAACCTGGTTGACTAGAGTTTGAAAACATGACCATGCTGAGACTACTTGAGAAATGTATTAATGCCAGTGGACTTGAAGTTTACATTGGGACCTTTTGATAAAGGAATCTAAGAGATCTGGCTTTTGTTCCAGAATTCTGGAGGAATCTTACCTGCTATTTATTGAAAAAAAGTGTAGATGCTAAGAAGGCAAATACACTTGTTAAAAATATAAATAGTCATCTCTGGGGATATAGGCCATCTCTTTTTCTGTTTTGGACATTCCCTGTAATGGGCTTCCATAATGTGATATATCAGGCTGCAGCTGTGTTGGTAGCTTGAAAGAATTAGGAAAGTGATTCTAATTCTTTGCTGCCTTAAGTATCTTATCTGTCCTGAGGAGGACCAAAGAACTCAGGATCTCTAAGACTTCCAGCCTAATTCTACTGCATTGTTCTCACTTTTATTAAGAAAGCAAAATTGTTGGCAAAATGAGAATACAAAACACTAATGCTATTATTTTTTACCCTTGGACTTCATTCAATAAATTTATTTTCCTCAAGCAAGGACCAGGTGTTGAGACCCATTTCATTAGTCCTTTCATGCAAATGTAGGGAACTTTTGACCCTGCTATATATAATTGGAAAGCTGAGTAATTACATGTTGTATAATTATATGTTTAGTTCTTTGGAAATGGACCCAGGCAACAGCTTTCAGCCAGAAAAAAAACACAAAACAAAACAAAGCAAATCAAACCAGAAAAACCCTTGGATACTCAGCAACGATTTTTTCTTTGTTTGCATTTTATGCATGAATGACTGTACTTTATCTGCTTTTTTCTGCTTTTCTATATTGTATACAAATATTGGGGAGTAAGCCCTTAAAAGAAAGACCATGAGAAACCAAAAGATTTTCTGCTGACCTGGAGAAATACATGTTTTTTCCCTATCTCTTTTCCCCCTCCAGTCATTAACTGATTATCTCTGTGTTGCTAACCTGTTGCACTTTTTTGCATGCTTTAGAATAATCTATTAAAATGTAGAACAGTAGTTTTTAATTAAGGTCTTAGAAAGACATTAAATGAAGGGCTGATGAAGGACAGTATTATCTAAAGAAAAATAGTATGCAAATACAAGGGAAACATGGAGACAGAAGACATGGGCACATTGAGCTATGTTGTGGGATAGCTATGTAAAAATAGGGAGATTAAATTTTTAACCAATCTAGGAGAAGATTTTTTGGTTCTAAATGCAAATTACTGCAACAATGGGACTACTATAATGATTCCAGGGTTTCTTAGGGGCTCACAGAATTCAGGAAATTTCTTTAATGTACAATGGTGTCTCCTTCTGTCTCCACATCAACCTCTCCAAGCATAATGTGCAAATAGATACTGGAAGAAATTAGTTACATGGGCTTCCTTGTGACATGAACCCTTAGGCTCTCCTTCAGGGAAGACACAGAGTTGGTTTGGGCCACAATGTCAACTGACAGAAGAGGGAAATAGGGTGTACCCAAGGAGTGAGAAAACTTAGTTAATCAGATCAGTTCTGAATATAAGTAGGGTGCAAAAAGAATCTAAAGAGCATTTTTATACACAACTATGTAGAACATTGCTCTTTTCTACACAGAAGTGGGTATTGCTGAAGTGTATGTGACTGACAGTATTGCATGACCACTTAATGGACAGTCTTCTTCACAGGTATCAGATGCCAGAACTGATGTTTTTGAATTCTCACTACATTCCTTAACATGAAATGTTGAATAGAGCATATGATCAGGCACTGGGTGACCATGTAGGGACTGGATTTCTTTCAGTGTTACTGTGGAAAGTTTAGGAGCAACTGTGAAAATAATTCCATCAATTTGCAACCTGATCTTATTATTGCACTTCATCTTTTTCTTTACTGTTATTTCAATGACCTGAGGCAAGTCTCAAGAATTATCATGCTGGGAAAAGGTTAATTGTCTGTTTAGACACTGAAGAGAAAGAGAATATTTAATCCTGCAGTTGCATCATTCATTGTAAATGTTCTGGATCAAGGACTTTTTGGATTTCATTTGTTCAGTGCCTAGCACAATAGTTCCTCTGATTGAGCTCTTGAAGTATTACTGAAATAGAATGAATTGATGAATAAATGAATAAATAAATACCTGACCAAATTTTTCAGACAGAGGCATGAAATCCTTTTTATACACCTAAATGTGCTGTATAGTGTCCTCTATAGAGGGAAACAAATTCTTCCTAACAGCAGATGACAATAATTTTAAAATAGGAAGATTCATAATCCTTATAGGCTTTATCCTAATGTGTAATTGCAAGTGCCACCAAAATACAATACCAATACATAATTCTTGTATTAAAATAAATTTAACAAGTTACTTTTTAATTCTATCTCATAAGCCATTGTTTCATAGGTTAATAGGGTACAGGAAAAAAATACAATAAGAAGAAAGAAACAGTTAAGCAAAAGCAGGCGAAACAAATTAGAATAAGTGAGAGAAATAATGATTAGTGTACATAATAAGTCCCTGCATTTTTCCCTGAATTTTCTCAATTATCTCAATATGTTCATAGTGTTTCCTATTCCTGTGGGGTATTTGCTAAATTAGACCTATTTGAGAATCCAGAACTGCATGCAAATGAAGCCTGCTGATTTTGCAGTTTTCAAGTGTACTTTTGAATAGTCACACAGCTGTGCTGCACAGCGCCAGAGCAGCGGATGCTATTCCTATGAGCTGGTAGAGCATAGGAAATTTAGGATGATTTTCTGGAGCCATTACAAGATTTCTGGTCCAGATTCTTAGCCTTTCTATGACTGCTTAGGACCATTCTAACAGTTCAAAGAAAGTGTAAAGTCAGCACTTCCATCATGTTAGGAAGATGGAAAATTTGAGCCTTCAAAACTAATCTGTCAATTTGAAGAGAACAGGTCTTTTGTAAGGTAATTGACACTTCTGGTTATTTCTGCATAAGGAGACTGGGCCATGAAATAAAATACCCAAACAATATCCAAATGCCCATGCGTCTTGGAACATGCTCTGTATCCTGTCAGCTGAAAGTCTGAGGCAAGGGTTGAAAGAGAAATGTTTGAATATATTTAGATGATGTTATACGCCGAACAGTCAGTGTATCCATGTTTACTTCCATTAACACATATGCTGTTTTGAAATCCAGGGGTAAAAGTATGTCCTTGGAAAAGGTTCCCTCAGCAGCTTGACTCTACTTAAACTGTAGGCATGGTGAAAGTAAGCAGAAACCTCTCATAAGTTACTACTAGGGATTTCCTGTTGTGTGGTAGTTCTGAAATTCAGCTTACTCACGTGCTGTGACTTTTTTTCTCTGAGTACAGGAGACTAAATGGCTGTGGGGAAAGTGAAAGTATGGCACATTTTGCTTCACCTAGTCCCAGAGATTCCTTGCCAGTCACTGCTACATAACAAAATAGTTCCCAATCTGCTTAACCCTAGGTAGGGACAAATATATACTTGAGTCATAGTTTCTGATTTTGCCCTCAACCTCTATTGTGTCCTGAGTGACTGGCAAAAAATCACGTCTTTATAGCTGTTCATGTTCCCATCATGCTCCATCTGGGGTTTCTAAAGTTTCAATGGAAGTAAGGAATAAATCCTTTCTTTCTCACAGTATTAATTCATAGTGTCTAATCTGCAAGCTGAACAGTGCTAGTTCAGAACATTAAAGACATACTGCCTACTTCCTATACAATTCATTTAATCCTATATGAAGCACGTTCTGCCAAAAAAGAAGGTAGGAGGTGATGTTGTAGACATTCTAAACGTGCAATGTAAAAATCTTACTTCAGCACGAAGTGTAGCAAACTGCAGCAGAATAGAAGCCGTGGTCTTTGGATATGACCCTGAATAGACCTTTTTCTGCACCTTATATCTCCCCAGTGGATGCATTTATTGCTTTTCTGACTTTCTCTTGAGACTTGTATTTAAGTTAGTTATTTTTGACCACAATGCTGTTTAACCCTATGAGGGATGGAAAGGAAAACAGTTTATAAGGTTTGTAGTGACCTTGAAAGCAGAAACAGCTGCCAAGGTTATGTTCAGCCTATTGACTGAGTTCAGCAGGGATCTTTCAGGTTGACCAGTTTTGCCCCTGCTAAAGGTATCACATCAGTCAATGGAAATCCCAGAGAGAAAATGGGTTAGACATTTCTCCCTTCAAAGACCAATAAAAGTTTATACATGCACCTATTGGAATCTACATGTGATATGTGCTGCAAATCATGAGGAGTATCCGATAAGAAGTCGTGCCTACTAAGACTATACAGTTTGAAATTTCGTGTCTTGAAGTTGCCTTTAAAAGTTAACTTTTAATTCAGCTTTGATCTGCCATGTATTTCTGGTAGAGGGCAGTAAGCTTATTTCTCTCTCTAATCCGGAGACTGACAGCACAAAAGAATTGTGAAAAATGCTTCATAAAATGGCTCTGTGGGGGTTCTTTCTGACTTTTTGCTGTCAAATTTGCTCATGGTTTTTAGGGACAAATCAAGGGGCTTCCACACCCACCATCTTGCCACCCCCACCCCCTTCTCAAATTTATTTGAGGCTTTGAAAATTGACAGTTTTCTTTCTGATTGGTCATGAATAATAAAGTACTTGCAGCTAGAATGCAAATGATTATTTTGTTTGTTATGAAAGAACCATAGTAGAATCTAGTTTATCGTTATTGTATTAGGTCTGTAGTAAATCATGTGCATGAGAAAAGGTAAGACGAGGAGTCTATAAGACACAACATTTGCTCAGGAATTTTCTTTTCCAGCTATATTTTGCATTCATGAATAATTCCAAGCTATATTTTTCAGTCATGCATGCTTCTCTACAAGCTTAAAGTATGGACTGTAAGGGAAGAAAATGTGAAGTATGCAGGTTTGTGCAAAGGGTTTACAAATTTCTTTTTTAAAAAAGTAACCAGTTCAGACAGAGCTCTTTATTTAGTAGTGCATGATGACCAGGAACAAAAGGACAAGGGTAGGAAGTGGAAGGGGTAGCAGAACAAGTCTATTCTCAAGCTTTTCACTTTTGTGGCTCTTGCCTTGTTGGGATCTCCTGTAATCTTCTTATCATTCCTTCACCCCAGTGGTCAGGTCACGACCTAACTCCTGGTATAGAACTGTGATTAATCATTCTCATTTCCACCTGAGACTTTCACTTATCCAAAATAAAATTGCTTTCTACAATTTAAAGGAAAGCCATGTAAATAACAACTGTCTGCTACTGTGATTAGTTGCTGGGGCCTTGGATACAGCATCATAAGCTTATTTAAGGAAGAAATGGCTTTGAAGGTTTAAGACTGCTGTTGTTGTTAGCCTTGTCTGAGCTCTGGTGGGTGAGCAGTATGCAGTAGTGACTGCTATGGTTTTGCTTTCTTTAAGTCATTTTCTTACATTATTGTGGATTTTGCTTTTTCCTTCTTTTCAGAGGAAAAACAATAGTTTTTTATATGATCTTTATAAAAAAAAATCAAGTGGAACTGTACTCTAAAAGCATCACATTGTTTTAAATTTTCATTTTTCTTTATTAAATCTTTTATAAAAACTGAAACATTGTAATATCACTCTGATAAACAAGTCACAGCCCTTTATATTATTTATCTGTTGCTCTGTACGTTCAAGGTTGGATTAGTGCAGGCTTCCAAGTTACTCCACACAGCCTAGGTCTTCACATACAGTTCGGCATGTACTGAAATGTAATTTGGTCGAATGGGAGCCACAACACACATTTTTCATTGTATCAGTTTCGAAGACATGGTGTAGTTGAAGAATATTTACTTAAATTTTTCAAGTTTTGGTAATACAGAGTTTATCAGCCTCACATTGTCTGGTCTGGACATGCTTTTCTTTTTCCTTTCACCTACTGGACAGCTCATATCTGGACAGCTCTCCCAGGTTAAGTGCTTTGACAAAGCTCAGAGCACCTCTGGTGAATACACAATTAGTTTTGGATTTGAGGAATTCAGCGCCAAGTCTGTGTGACCTTAGAAAGCCCATTAGTATCTCCACTTTGGTTCTGCATCTATGAAACATAGGTGTTAAATTTAGTTCTACAGATTGGATATGAAGATAAGTACCTTCAAGATGGTAATGTTTTCACCTAAAATAATAAGGAAAAAAAAAATTAAGTAGTGAAGATAGATACAATGAATAAATAAGGCCTTCCAATTAAGAAAATGGAACAAACCACACAAAATTGCCCCTTGCCACCTGAAAGTAGTTTAGATACTCAACAAAGATTTGTCCTCTTAAGCACTCTGTTTAAAAATATTTAGCATTTAAAAGACATCCAAGACTAATGAGCACTGAGCAGCAGCAACATGAGAAAGTATTCATTATTATTTTCATGTTCTACCTTGAGATTTTCTTCTTCAGAAAATATAATAAATTATAACTTCTTAATAAATTGTTTATTTTCCTTTCACAAAAAAATTTTGTCTTCTATTTTGCTTCAAAAAGCTGGATAGAAAAATGTTAACATTGCAGCCATTTTAACTATGGCTAAAAACTAAAATAAGGAGATGAGGGGAGAAATAGACAAGCATCTCCCTTATGAGGAAAGGCTGAAGGAGCTGGGTCTCTTTAGCTTGGAAAAGAGGAGACTGAGGGGTGACATCATTAATGTTTATAAATATGTAAAGAGTGAATGTCAGGAGGATGGAGCCAGGCACTTCTTGGTGACAACCAATGATAATACAAGAGGCAATGGGTATAAACTGGAACACAGGAGGTTCAAGTTAAATTTGAGAAGAAACTTCTTCATGGTGAGGGTGATGGAGCACTAGAACAGGCTGCTCAGGGGCGTTGTGGAGTCTCCTGTTCTGAAGACATTCAAAACCTGCCTGGATGCCTTCCTGTGTAACCTCATCTAGGTGTTCCTGCTCTGGCAGGGGAATTGGACTAGATGATCTTTCGAGGTCCCTTCCTATCCCTAACATTCTGTGATTCTGTGATTCACTGTTGAGTTCTGAAAGATTTTATAACTTTTTCTGCAAGGTAAAAAATAAATTAATAAAATACAACTTGTTAATTAAAGAGTGAATTTAAGATTCAGTTTCAGTAGTGATACATATTTTGAAGCTGGATGACATGCTTTTCCTATATGTCCTATGGTACAGTACCCTTTGGGAAATGACTGCTATATTCTTTAAAAACACTTGTATGTTCTGCTAAGAAAAGCAGTAAATAATTATTTGATAGGAAAAAATAATGTCCTGCCATTGTTCAGCTGAAATATCTGCTGGCTACGACTGTGATATTAATTAACCTAAGAAGTGCATCTCTGTGTTTGTAGGTTACTGTCAAATGTTTATTTTAGTTTCTCCCTGTGCCTGAACTGCAAGTAGTATTGCCCAGCTTTTGAGCCCAGAATAAACCCTACCATCTCTAACATGTGGAGCTTTCCTACAACTATATTGTTCCCTCTTTATTACACCTCCAGTCACCTGGATATCTGAATATTTGACCTAACAAGCATACTTTCTTCTATTAAACTACTGGAATGAAGTCTTCATATATTAGGACTGTTATGTGTATTTTGGCCATGTGATAACATCTGTATGGTGGGAGAGAGAATTTAGGCTTCCAGAAAAAAAAAAAAAAAACCAAAAACAACAACAAAAAAATAAAAAAGGTAAAAGAGATGCCAAGGACTAATTTATTTGTCATTTGACTTGCTTTGTACTTACCACGTCATTTGGAGTTGGCAATGGTTTGAATAGTTATACTGATGGAGAAGATCCAACCTGCATGTCCTAGTGTAATGATAAAGTAATTCAGTTACAGCCTGATCTCCATCTAGGCACGCAAGTGAAGTTACAACTGTTCTGAAGGTCCCTCATGCATTGGTCCAGATAGAAACCACAATCCTTAAATACTCAGTAGAATCAATCATTTATCAGACCTAGTGAGTACATTATGACTAGTGAATTACTCTTAACCATAATTTACCATGGACAGAATTTTCTCAGAAAGACTAGGAAAATAAACACATATGCTGAACAGCTTTGAAAAATGTAGTCAAACCTTTGATGAGTAGTACATCACTATAAATTCATACTAAACCCACTGCTTTCTTCACATGTATCCCACTGAAACCAAAGACTACATACTGTTGGCATATGCTTATTTCAGACATAATTGCTGCATTAGCATGCTTTTGTTATTTTCTTGTCTAGTCAAAATGATAATATTGGCATTAAAATGTTGCAGTAGCATGGGATAGATTTGCAATTTGTAGTGAGAGGAAAAAATATAAGACTTTTACATCCACATATACATATTTTATTTTAGAATAGTTCATATGCTCTCATGTTCATTTTCAAAATTATTCTACAAAGTAAGATCTTTTAAGGTCTTTAAAAACACAAAATGATTAAACTGCTAAAAAAAAATATGAAAAATTTAAGAAGTGGTCCACTGTGATGTAGAATAATTAGTCATAGTGCATCTATTGCAAATTTGTTTAAAGATCATTTCAATAAAAGCATATTTACAATAGGTAAGAATTTCATTTTTGCTATTTTTATGCATGTAAGCTGGCCTTACAGCTGAATTGTCTTCCACAGCAGGACTGTTTATCACTGTTTAGAAGCAGATCCCAGAACGGTTTGTCATGAATTTGCTAGATACATCCAGCTTTGAGTAATTTAATACCCTGATGTTCAAAGCATTCACAGAAGCAGTGTCCTTCATGAAAGAAAACAAAACTAAAATAAGAGGATATGCTGCAACTTTTGGAAGTGATAGAGAAATTTTAAGGTAGCTTAAATGTACTCTATAAGAGCTTCAGCAATATTTTGAAAGGGATTTGCTAACAAATGCTAGAATGAGTTATTTGTATCAGCTCAGGAGGTTGTATTGGCAAAACAAAAGTCAGAAGTAGTGCAGCTATTCTTCTCCATTTGAAACACCACAGCAGTCAGTACAGTGCGGTGGCAGAACTGTATAAATTACAGTTCATGCTTTTGAAGCTCTGGAGTCCCTAGAGGTCAAATTCAGCAAATGAGAATACCTTAGTAAGTGTTACAGACAGAATAGTTTTATTTTTCTTTTTTTCACACACTCTTGTACACATTTCAAATTAAGAAACTGCACATTTCCCCTCTTGCATAGAAAAAGGAATATGGAAATAAATTGCATGTATAATTTTTCAAATTTTCCTCTCTTCCTTTCCCCATGTATGATAGGAGGACCAGCTGTATATTGAATACAACTGTGTTACTGGTTTTGGTAGTATAACAAAAATTAGCTCTTGCCAAGATCAAAATTTGCCAGTTACTAGATTTGCAAATATTTAGTGCTCATCAGAATGACTGCTCAGAAGAGAAATTGTTCTTATTACTCCCATGCAGTCTCTTCAGCCACTCTTATAATTGCAGGGAGCTCTTAGCCCACATTTCTTTCCTATCCCTTTTTTCCACCCTCAGTCTTAACACTTGTCAAATTACATTATAAGTATATATGATTTAGCAACTTAAAACACGACTTTTGGTAGAAGTAATGCAGCTTTCCAGCGTAGGTAGAATTCATCACAAATTATAATTATTGTTCCATGTATAATACTTCTGAAGTATGTAAAGTACTTGCTCAATGAAGTGCAATGAATCAGCTTTTAACAAAGGTGAAATAAGGCAAAACACAATTTTTTTAGGAAATATAAAGGTCTCAGCTGTACTTTGGAATCTCCTCTAGCAATGCATCTTTTGCAGCAGAGAATTCCTCTGCTTGGAGCCAAAGGCAGTAAACAATGCAACACTGCTTTCTTAACTCAAGCTGAAGATTTATGACATCAGACCAGACAAAAGTTACAGGTCATTCACAAGGCTGAATGAAGAACTGATTTGCTACAGGTTATCATTGCTAGTTAAGTCTCAAGCCAGACTTTTACTCACTCAGGAAACCAGAACTAAGAGGGAACAATGATAATGTGTAGTCCTTGATTTTGCTAAAATTAGCCAGTTTTTGCAGGGGATACGTGGTGTTTATATTGGAAATCAGATCTTCAGAGTGACCCATAGCAGGGAGGATTTCTGGGTTTTTTTTGGCATTGCCTTAACAGCAATTGCCTTTGTGATCACGGCATTTATCTTTCCAAGCCATGGTTATGCATGCTGAGACTCCACTTTCCAGGAGGTAACTAAACATCTGCCTGCTGACAGGAAGTAGTGAGTAAATTTCTTCTTTGCTTGCAGGCACAGCTTTTGCTTCACCTATTAAACTGTCTTTATCTCCATCCACAAGTCTTCCCGCCTTCCTTCTATTTTCTCCTTGTCCCATGGGAGAGGGGAGTGAACGAGAAAGTCCATGTGTTCAGATGTTGGCTGGAGTCAGCCCACAACAGGATATCATATTGCAATAAAGAAACCCAGTGATGTGTACTAATTGTACTATGATCCTGTAGAAAAGGACACTGGGCATCATTGTTTTTCAATTATTTTCTTTTTTTTAAAAAAAAAAAAAATCTGCTGGATATTGCATATCCTCTTTAAAAAGTTGTTTGTCATTTTTGTATACCAATAAAACCCAGTTTAGATATTCAAAGTAATTTTGATCTCTTTAGTGTGCTCACTTAAGAAAAAGGTGAAGGCAGATCCATTTCAAGTCTATTACCAGACTGCAAGATGTAAAGGATAAAAACTAATTGTTCCAGCAAAAAGATTTAAAACCAAGAGATATAGACCCTTATATTCTAGGCCAGAAAAACCAACATGCATACTGCCCCATTTGAGATGACAGCTTTTGTTATTTTCAAGGGGATTATCTGACTAAAATATAGTCTACCTATTCTCATTCTCTATGCCATGAGCAGATCTCCTAGTGCTTCTCAATAGCTGACAGTAGAGTTCTCTTTCGCTCTCCCAGTTCTCACAACACCTGTCCATACTACATAACTTAGCAAGTCTACTCCAGGAGACTAAGAACTGAACAGAGCATGGATCTTGAATGAGATTTTCATCCCAAGAGTGGCTGGTATGAATTGAGCTCATTGGTGCCTCAGTATAGAGGATGTGATCTCTGTTCTTACTGAGACTATCTTCTGGAAACATAAAGGTCACACATAAAGGTCCATGTTTGCTGTGTGGCCCCTTTACTGAATTTTGAAATTAAAATTTGCTAAAATAACCCAGTTGGATGAGACTGCCTTGATTTACAACAATCTCTAGAACGAAGCAGATACTCAGGTCTCTTCTTTGTGATTTACTTGCAAACAGAAGGTCTGGAAATTAGGCTATTAGAGACTCATGATACTGTTTACTGAACTGTCATGTGACAAAGAAGGTTGAAGTCTCCATTAAAATATATTAGGCTTCTGAAAATTATTTGATGAAATGCCTTTTTTTGCTAAAACAACATGTACAAGGCTTAAACAATTTAAAAAAAAAAAAGAAAAAAGTGAGGACGTTCAAAGAAAGGACAGAAATCAGTCAGGCAGAGGTACAAATGAATCTTGTACCTGCCTTGTGGTAAGCCTTTGTACCTGTGTGTGAGTCTACAAGAACAACCCTGCTATTTTATTCAGTACTGCTGTTTTCAAAATCAAATATAACTTGAAACAGATTTCAGGAGAATTTGACAGAAAAATAGATGGAAAAAGTACCTAGTCTGACAGGATAATATTCATAAATTATGCAGTCACTGATGGAAAATTTATTTATGTTTTTACACTTTTAAAAATATTCTCTGTGTGTTTGTCTACTTGATCATAGAATCATGGATTAATTTTGGTTGGAAGACACTCTCAAGATCATCAAGTCCAACCATAACCTAACTCTAGTACTAAACCATGTAGCTGAAAACTTCATCTTTTAAACCTTTAAACCTTTTAAACATCTCCAGGAGTGGTGACTCCACCACTTCCCTGGGCAGCATGTTCCAATGCCTGACAACCCTTTCCATGAGGATTTTTTTTCCTAATATTCAATCTGATCCTCCTTTGATGCAACTTGATTCCTCTTGTCTTATCACTTGCTACTCAGGAGAACAGACCAACCCCCTCTATGCTACAACCTCCTTTCAAGGTAGTTATAGAAAGCAATGAAGTCTCCCCTCAGCCTCCTCTTCTCAAGGATAAACAGCCCCAGTTTCCTCAGGTGTTTCTCATAAGACTCGTGCTCCAGACCCTCACCACCTTTGTCACCCTCTTCTGAACTCTCTCCAGCACCTCAATGTCCTTCTTGTAGTGACAGGCCCAAAACTGAACACAGGATTCAAGGTGGGGTCTCACTGCTGCCCAGTGGAATGATCCTGCTGGCCACACTATTCCTGATACACGTCAGGATGCTGTTGGCCTTTTTGGCCACGTGGACTCACTGCTAGCTCATATTCAGCCAGATTTTAATCAACACCCCGAGATCCTTTTCCACCAGCCAGCTTTCCAGCCACTCTTCCCCGAGCCTGTAGTGCTGCCTGGGGTTGTTGTTACCCAAGTGCAGGACCTGGCACTTGGCCTTGTGAAACCTCATACAATTGGCCTCAGTCTAACAATCAATGCTGTTCTTTCTATACTTCCCTTCACCTGCTCCCTCTCTTATGTAGACACTGGTCAAATGGTATTTTGGTGTAGTCTGGTGACATAGAAAATTAATTGGATCCAATAAAGAGCTATGCTTTTAAAATTTGTGTATGTCAGTATACATGCATCAATGCTATAGAAAATGGAACAGAAGAGCTGATGGGTTTGCTATTTCACTGGGGAAAAAGACATAAGTAAAACCAACTTACTTTCAGCTTAAATCTTCATATTATACTTGACTGAGAATGTCAGCCTTTTTGTCTTCCGTGAAAGTCCCAAACCAAATAGCATAAATTCCAAGAGGCGGCTCTATCGCCAAGGAGCACGGTTCAAAGGCAGGCATTCATCTTTGACAGGATGAGCAGCAAGAAAACACTAAGGATCCATGACAGGAGCTACAAGTCAGTGACTGTGTTTATAAGATATAAATAACATCACCATAAGGCAAAAGGTTTTCTACCAGGACTTTGTGATTCTGCAATTTATTTACACTTTCCTCCCCAAACATAGATTGAAGCATATTTCATAGAAAAAAAATATTCATACAAATGTGTGTATATATATATATATAAAACATATTTAGAAAATTGTGATCAGTAGATTTAGGAGTCAGTTTTAATGTAAGAATGATAAGCTTGTAGAGAGCTTTCTTAGAATGTCATAGAATAACAGGATCATTTTGGTTGGAAAAGACCCTTAAGGTCATTGAGTCCAACCATAACCTAAACCTAGCACTAAACCATGTCCCTAAGAGCCTCATCTATATGTTCTTATAAACACCTCCAAGGATGGTAACTACACCACTTCCCTGGGCAGCCTGTTCCAATGCTTGACAACCATTTCTGTGAAGAAATTTTTCATAATATCCAATCTGAACCTTTCCTGGTGCAACTGGAGGCCATTGCCTCTCATCCTGTCACCCTGCTACTCAGGAGAAGAGGCCAAAAGTCTTATCCAAGAGCATCCATCCAGCATGAACACCACAAACTCAAAGACTTCTATTCCTTTTTTATCATTGCTTTCAGGCAATAAAAATGACACAGTGAACTTTACGTTTCTCTTCATCATTTAATTCTCTGCATTTATCTTTGTGATTTGTAAGATTTCTGTTCTCTCATAGCATTCTCTCTATGTTTAGTGCCAGATTTTACTGCTCTATTGGGGCAAAAATAGTCATGTAGTTAAGACACAGAACTGAGAGCCAAGTTTAATCAAATTTACAGCTAAAACATGTCAATTTGTCTCAATTTCAAATAACAATAAAAAAAGACTGCACCTTTGTTCATTATGAAAAGCTTTACAAATTTCCTATTTGAGTACTAATGTTTGTGTTGTGTTTGCTGCTGAAAACCAGAAAATATCATGGTTGGAAACAAGATTAAAAACTCAAACATTTCAATACATTTCTTCAGTTTATTGAAATAATTGCTCTGACTTTCAGGAAACGTTAGTCACAAATTTTAGGGTTAGAAGAAGAAAAACACAATCTTCTTTCTTTATGCCAAACCAATGAGCCTTAAAATCAACCCTGGTGTATAGAAGATTATAGATCAATGAGACAGTTGGTTTTCTACAAATTTCTCATGCCAAAGCATTTTCCTGACATGGTAAGGTTTTTGTATTTATTGGGTAGTGAATGACTAAGCTACTGCCATACATTTCTTTCCACAAGCAATTTTGATTCCAGAAGTATAAAAATGAAGTGTTTTAAGTGCAAGGAGACTCCATTATCTCTTACTGTAATGATAACTCAACTTTAGTGTTTTGTGTTGTTTTTGGGGGGTTTTGTTTGTTTGTTTGTTTTTGGTTTTTTTTGTTTTGTTTTGTTAAATTTATTTTTATTTTTATTCTTTTCTTTAGGCAGGCCTACAGGAAATTATAAGTGTTACACCAGGTCATTTAAGTTTCTAGAGAAGCTATTTGCAGCAGTTTGCAGCTTCAACTATTTTATTTTAATTTTTTTTTGTGCATTGGGGATAGTATTTTATGCCATATTTGATTTTTAAAGGGCCCATTACTGTGGCTGTTATTGACCATTTTGCAAAGGAAAGTAAATGTCCACATCTGCTATAAAGTATTCATCCAGCACCTCAACAGGGTGATAGGTTAGCTATGCAAATGCATTTAGAGTGCAAAATTTTTGGTTGCTGTAAAGTGAATATTCAAAATAGGCACCCACTGAGAACATTGCTCAGTTGTTACTGTTTGCAAGATATTTATTAGAATTTGAAGTAATTTGATTCAGCTGAATGACTGTTGAGATTACAGCTAGTTCTTGAACATGTGGTTAAAATTGTTCTTAAAATTGTTTCCACCTCTGTGAAAATGATCTTCCTAACACTTTTTCATCCTCTCTGAAAGCTATGCTGCCTTTACTGTAGGCTGCGGATAGTACCACCTGTGTTCAGTTTGTCAGAAAACTATGTGTGTTGGGTGCCAGTCCCTCCTTACTCTAAAGCCCTAGGCTGCCCACACGTTCCTGGGTTTTTGCCCCAAACTAGGCAACAGAAACAAACAAACAAACAAACAAACAAAACAAAATCAAACAAAAAACCCCACAGCTCTGGCATGTGATGTGGCAAAAAAATTTTGTGAAGCAGATTTGGACTGCAGCCAAACTAACATATCAGTGAACTACTGTGAAGCAGTTCAAATTCAAAATCTACAATGCTAACATTCAGATCAACATTGTACCAAAAAAATAAATGTATTTGAAATAAGGGAGACTTTTTCTAAAGTGCCTTGGTGAAATAGTCTACTCAGGTCACTGGGAAAGTTCCCATGGTTTTCCAGATTTCAAATCAATCTGCAATTCTGTCTTTCTTCTTACTGTATAAAACAGCTATTCTTAGACCTAAGAGATCATTTGTTGTTCCTCAGAAAAGCTTCTGTTTGGGCACAGTATAATAGACTAGGCATAGCCCATGCAAGAAATCCTGTTTAAGACCAACATGACAATACAACTTGGAGCTGTTAAGTGCTCATCAGCAGAACTAATGCTTGCAGAATCTGACCCTTCCTTAATTTCTTTTGAAAAGTGATTTAGAAGATCTTTCTTTCATTTTTAACAAGCCAGTATCGGGGACATCAGTAAACTAAAGCCACTTTCATCCACCAGTGGTTTACTTTGAGTTTTGTGTCCAAGATTAGCCAAGACTGACCATTATTTGTTACACTGGTAACTAGAACCATCCTTTTGCTCTCTCTTCCATCTCCTCCCTAGTGCCTTTATAGCTGCTTGAACATCATATCATATATCATCACACAATTAGAATGCGTAAAATCTTAATTAAAGTTACTTGTTATCGACTGATTCCACTGCATAAATACTGAGTTACAATTTGTTTGTTCTTGTATATGTCAGAAGTGAACGTTGACACCTGTGTCTTGACTTTGTTCTTACCTTCTCACTTAGTTAAAAGTAAATGAAAGACACACATGACTAAACATGAAGAGAGCAGTGCTATGTTGGGGCTTAATCATACAAATTCCTTCTCTAAGGTTTCTACTTTTCACTTGTTGATTATATTAAAACTTTCATCCTGCACTCATTTAGACTTTAGTGCTACAGTATTGATATCTTAACACTCTGTATATTTTCTTGGCAATTAAGCAAACATATTTAATTTTTGAAGAAACCTAGACCTAAGAATATCTAAATTAAAGGTATCATTAGCCCACAACTGACATCGTTCCCCTACAAACATAGTCTACCTCTGTAATACCTCGTCAGTTCAAAATCACCAGCAACATGCCTTCCTGATTTGTAGTACAGATATTTTTACACCCTAATGCAGGAAATTCAGTTACTTCTTCCCCCCCTTCCTCCCCCCCCCCCCCCCCAGTTTTCTTCTTTTCATTCCTTGGGAGCTACAATGACAAAAATTATAATGAACAGTGTGACAGTGTGTTCCAATTCCCTCTTAAATCTATGCTTTTTGACATTCCAAAGGTATAGTCTGTGATACTCACAAATATAATTGCTGATACAGCTGCAAAACACAACAACTTTTGCTGACCCCCTGTTCAAATTAATCATAAAGCAGCAGTTGACTTCAATGACAAACCTGATATACTGAACACAGTGGAAAACATTTATCACTGGTATAAAATCCTTGGAGATAACCCTTAAACAGAGAATATACCTGGTTCCAAAAATTTTCTCTGTATGGTATTAGTAAGTGAAGAATGTTGTTTTATTAGCATTAATATACCAAAGCATTGAAGTCTGTCAGATTAATAATCACTGAAACACTGGTGTATTTCAGGAGCCAAACCCTATGTCTGGAAAACATGTTAAACATTTAGAAACAATTGTTCCTGCATTGCTTTCTGTAAATAAATCTTACTGAAGTATAATTTTTCATATAGTATTTTTCATTCCCCTTGTCTAAACATTTGTTTAGTGTTGTCATGTACTGCTAAACAGCTGCCACGTTTGATTTTAGACATAGCTCTGCTTCAGTGATGAGTGAAAAGATTCTTGGATGTATATTTTCAATCATTACTATTAACAAAGAGCTTGAGAATGAGTGCCCAAGCATTGCAAACTCCTCATTTTGTGTTCACATAGGCCTCTTATTCTGAGCTGTTAAACTTTACGGTAATTTTAAAGTAGACCACTGCAATAAACAGAGTTAATTTGCAGTGTTTGTTGTAATTTTAAGATACTTTTTACAGGAGCTGTTTTTTCTTCTCAGAACAGCTGTTCTTAAGGTGCCTGTTATTTTTCAGTCCCAAAGGTCAGATCCATACCCAGGAGACATCTGGTAGCAACCCCATTGTCATGGAAAGCAATAGCACTCTCCTGGATAATGCTTGTGTTTCACAATAATGTCTTGTATTTGCCTTGTTCACATTTAGAAAAACACCATTTTCACAACTCATGAAGTAGTCGTGCATAACAGATCTAAGGGTATGCACAAAGAAAAAGAAAATATACATAACAGTGTATATGACATTGTGTACTGTCACACTCTAAATATCCCAGCTGCATTAATATTCCAACATAAAACCATGGGATACTTAGTTACTCAGTGCTTATTTTCTTTCAGCTGACTTTGTTGCTAGGAGTCTTGACTAACTAAGAAATAGGATACTTAAAGAGAGAATTAAGTCAAAATGTATCTGAAAAAGCATGTAAAAGTAGATGGGACAACAGTTCTAAGAGACCCCTAGCTACATCATATCTGTATTTTTTAAACAGTGTGACCTCTTGATAACCACCTTATTCTTGACCACTACTATGATATTGTATATTTACATAAGGAATCATTAACAGTACAACTGAAATGTAATTGAGTGCAGGATGTAATAACAACATTCAAGTTAAAGTACCATATGAATATAAAATTTCCTTTCAATCTTGCTCAGCCTAATTGAGCTCCCCCAGCCCCCTTTTTTATTTTTCTTAATAGTCTACTATTTCAGTTACCATTATGGCAGGCAAAGCAGGCAAGGAGCGGGACAGCAGAAGAGGTTTATTTTAACAACATTCTTGTTCATGTGGAGAAAGATTGCATTACGTGAGTTTGATCCCCAGATAAGAGAATGCTCAAAGAAACAGCAGCTGACCTCTAGTTATAAAGAGCTTCCAGCCTTCAATCTAAAATGAGTGTGACTGTTTATTTAAGGTGAGGGCCTTTTTGTGAGATGTGTTAGGGGAGTGATGCCCAATTAACTAATTGGTCTGATAGAAAGCTGAATCCCCTTGTAAAAGAAAAAGGAGAAAAGGTCACTTTGGAAATTCATGCCTTTTCCTGTTGTGATCATTCTAATTAGGATAAAAATGAGAAGTGAGGTGGAGAGTAGAAGGGAAGGATTTAGTTTTTGATGAACCCGTGTGAGAAATGAAGAAGCACATGATTAGTTGGAATGTGTCATATGTTTGAACCCAAGGTGTGCCTGCTTTTTTTTTCATGTAAGTGCAATGAAGTTTAATGGAACAACAAATATATTTGACTTCCTCTCAAAGGACTGCAACTTTGGTGAATGATTTTTTTTTTTTTTTTTAAATATTTCCAACTAGTTTACAGAAGTTTATTCTATCATCCATTGTATATATCCCTAAGATGGCTATTAAGAAAAAAAAAAAAAATCCAGAGTTATCAGGTGGCTTAATTATTCTTTTTAATTGTTTGGGGTTTATTAAAAAGTCCATCTATAAATGTGATTATACAGTTCCATACAAATTATGAATTCTTTTCAGAGTTCTGGCCAATGCAGTGTGTACACATGTACACCAATTCAGCAACTTGGAAATATGGCTGGTGATGTTTAGACAGCCACAAACCCAAGAATACTATTTGTTCAGAAAGAAACAAAACAGAAAACAATGAATTAAGAGTTTAGAAGTTTTACCTTGGGGGAAGTAAGAGGATTGAAATGCTGAGTGTTTTCAGCTGTTGAAATGTGTGTTAGGTTATCTTAACATGTCAAAGCACAAGATTATGGCTGCAAGATTCTGGTAGTTACATTTCACAAGAATAGTATCGCTGTTCATAGTGAAATGTGATGACCCCGATGATCAAATACTGAAGTTCCTTGCTGGGGTTTGTGTCTGAAGTTGAGAGCCAAGACAAAAGAACAGATTAATACAAAGCAAACACACACAGTTCCATGAGCTGTTCATGCTCAGAGAACCTGCTAACTAGTGTGTGCAGTTCAACATATTTTTGTAGACTTTAATTTATATTGCAAAAATAATTTTTCACCTTGCTTTTAATGTATATCAATGATCTAAAATGTTACAGAAAAAAAAAGGAAAACTGAGATAAAGTCATACCTTTTCTTTGTGTTGTGTTATTTGAAAGTTCAGCCGCCTTCTGTCTTTTAGTTAAAGTAAATCACATTAACAAATACCATCAGCAAAATGTGCTCTGAGTACCAGTAGACAGCCTGCAACATTAACCTGGAAGATCTTTCTCTGCACCTTCAACTCTGAAGTGCCTTGCAATAAGAGACTGAGCCATATTTTCACACAAGTATGAAAAATTACTTTCCCTTATATTGAAGCTTGCTTCTAATGTATGGGAAAGCTTTACTTTGGCAGAACCTCTATGGTTGCAACATTTGCTTTCAGCGTTTGTTCTGCAACTGAAAATAGTTCTCTAAGCTCATCAAGGAACAGTTGTTTTCCTTTATAGTTTTCTTTAGCACATCTGTAAGACTATTTTATATTGCTGTATTTTCAAAATTTATGTTCCTGTACAAGTGTTTAAGTATGCATTTAAGAACATCCTGAGAATGGTGATAATTATCACAAATGATATTCTCTTCCTCCTTCACTCACTCTGTAAAACACTTTACAGAGAGGGAGACCTGCATGATATATTGTGAAATTACAATGGACTGAGTTGTGGCTCACTGAAAGCAAGTGATCAGATTTGCTTTTCAAAATATGTTGTGTATAAGGTATACTAGTATTAATATGTGTTTGTGTTTATAGAGTTAGCAATGAAAGAGATTATGAACTTCAATAAGCAATAATCTGCTCTGGTATACAGTTGAAAAAGCTTGCAGTATAAAGTCTTATTGCATTTGACTCTCACCTTAGACCAAAATGAAAAGGTTTCTTTATTTCTCATCCTCTTACTCATTTGCTTCAAACCAGCTTTGAAAGCCAATGTAGTCTGATTAACAGCTAATTAGGGGCCTTGATCTGAAATAAGATCTGGAGAAGAGAAGGCTTAGAGGTGACCTCATCACTCTCTATAACTACCTGAAGGGAAGTTATAGCCAGGCGGGAATTGGTCTCTTCTCCCAGGCAGTCAGCAATAGGACAAGGGGGCATGGGCTTAAACTCTGCCAGGGGAAATTTAGGCTGGATATTAGAAAGAAATTCTTTACCGAGAGAGTGATCAGTCATTGGAACGGCCTGCCCAGGGAGGTGGTGGACTCACCATCCCTGGAGGTTTTTAAAGTGAGGTTGGACATGGCATTTAGTGCCATGATCTAGTAAACAGACTAGAATTGGACCAAGCATTGGACTCGATGATCTCTGAGGTCTTTTCCAACCCAGTCAATTCTGTGATTCTGTGAAGATAACAGGAGTTTTGGATCAAGAAGTTGATTAGGAATAACTGAAAGACACAGTATGCTCTCCCCTGCGCTCCCCATCCATGCCATCTTCTTGAAATAGACTAATGAACATTTGTGTGATTTCTCCAGTATCAGCAGCTCCTTCTTCCTTCACTGTAACTTCATCATCCTTCTTTCATCCTTAATCTGTTGGGGTTTTTTTGTCCTTCTAGATAATTTTTGAAAGGAAACAAGAAACATTTATTTCAGTTTTATTAAATGCATAGGAAGACTGGGAAATGCTTCACAGACTTTTACTATTTATAAATTTGTAAATCTATCTGGAGCCTGAGACTGTACTAACAACAGAAAAAAGTCATAGAAATACCAGTATCTTACTTTTTCACCAATTAGTTGGTATAGCTATCACAAACATGAAACAGAAAACAAGAGCACAAAGAATTTTAGACACTCTAGATCACCTGTACATATGCTCCATATTAAAATGCAATTATTAGAACTATAAAAAAAGCCCTCAGCTGTACCTTTCAAAAAAGTTGGCAGCAGTTTTAATCTAATTTTTATGTAGATGTACCAAACATTCTTCAAACTTTTGAGTCACGTATGTGAACAGAGATAGTTTCTCTAAGCAAAAATCTTCAAAAAATTTGCAAACTTACATACAACAGCCTAAGTATCTCCAGTTTTGTTTGTGTTTGTTTGTTTTCATGAGTTAAATGAAAAAAACTCTGAGAGGTTCACGTTAATCCCTTTGCCTAGAACTGATTTATAGACTTCAGTATTCATTATTGTACAGTTCCTCTGGAATGGAATTACAGGAACTGAAAAGTCTTTTCAGAGGAATTAAAATAATAATTTAAAATAAACAAGGAAAAAAAAAAGAAAAACACAAGAATAGAATCAAAGGTAATATATTTCTTTTGCCAACTCTGTGCTAATCAGTGTTAAAATTGTTACTCTGCAAAGGAAGATCCTATATATCTTTGTGAACAAGGAAGTGAAGACTTCTTATTTAGGATAAAGTATAAGAGGTGTTTTTCAGAAAGTTGAAAGTTTTCAAAGTGCAAATTGATCTGCAGTATTTGCAGATCCTTAGATTTGATGCGAAGCCTATACCAATTCTGTAAGGCATAGACAGGAGCAGACAGGCCCCATTTGGGGCAGTTTTTCCCTATTGGAAAATAATATAATTACGTAGATTTATCATTCTTTAATCAATGAGGGATATTAGACACTTGCACAAGAACTAGTAAGATGACTGACATGGAACATTCAATGCCATGTTAAACGTTAATCACAAACATTTTAATCCTTCTGCACCTTTTTAAAAATTATAATTGTTACATGCTAACTAATATGTCTGGTTATTGCCCAAAAGTATGTTGTAAATTTCTGTTGTTAATGTCTAAAATTGATACAACTCTAATATCAGAGACATGTCCAGTTCTCCAGAGTAAAAGTCCATCTTACAAAAGAATGTAAAACAGAGAAATAAAAACCTGCAGAAACAAAATTGGTGAAGTAAAAGAGCAAATTGTTGGTAATGGAAAATAAAAATACATTTTCTGTGTGGTTGGCAGTTATTCATTGAAGTGAAGTTAGACCACAAAATATAAAACAAATCATCAAAGTGGCCTAATTCTTGTACTTTCTAATGAGTTTCAGATGCCTAATTTCACACTTTAAATGTTAATTCCAAAACTGCATCAATATTACTTAGTTCTATGTTTATTTATTCTTATAAAAATAATGCAAATACAATACGTTTTGTACTGCATATAACTTCTGCTTCATAAATTGTCTGTACGTACTTCCTGATGCCTACATTAGACTAGTTCTTTCCTCTGAATCTGTCAAGAAACTACTTCAGAAAATTTCTAGGTTTCTGTCAGTAGCATAAATCACTGGGAGTATAAACATATATGTGCATTTTGACTGTAAAACATAACATGAATAAACAAAGAACAATTTTCTGTGACTGATTCTGTGTTGAACAACTGTCCTTTATTTAGGAGTTTATTCTTTGCTCTAATCCAGTTTTAGATAGGTATCCAGAAGTGCCAGCTGGAAAGGGCAAAAGAAGTGACTGCTTTGCTTCTAAAATATTATCGGTTATTTTAAATTCTAGATTCAGTCATACATCTTCATCACTTATTTTCACTTTCAAATGCTGCTGCTGCTGCTGCTAATAATAATAATAATAATAATAAAAGATTTTCTGAGTCTGTAGCTCAGCTATATTGAAATTTGGAAAAGATCAGAGTAGGTTTTAAATTCTTTTCATACAATGGGAAATAATTATTTATGAGTATGGATATTTAATTATATTTGGATTATATTTGAAGCTGTAATATGACAGTCTGTTCAGTTGTCACAAAGATTAGTGATGAAAATTTTGCTATTAGAATACATAGTTGGGAATAAAAGAGAAGCTGTCAAAGTTGGTACTTGGGGTGCTTAGTCGAATACAACACTCTGAACAAAATAGTACAAGTCAATATCTCTGGTTGCAAATTACCCCTTCTTATGGTTGATTTCAAGACTGAAGTAGTAGTTAAGTGTTAAAGTCTGGCTATTTTTCTATTTTTAAATGGTAAGTGAACCCTAACTGAAAATTTTATTGTTTTCATGTCCGCTTCCTAGAAACATTAGCTCAGGAAGTGATAAAGCTGGCACGATTACCTATGGCCTTTTCAGTGACTAATGCCAAGTGATTTCCTGGATAATTGTATACAATGGATTAGGAAATAAGCCTCATGACCAGGAAACTCTAATTATTTTTATAGCTTTTTCTTAAAGCTAACAGCCTAAAACAATAGATGCAATAAAGTACCTTCCAGTTTATTATTACAAAGCCTATAACTAGTGATGGACAAGCAGTTAAATGTCTGAAGTATCTTTTTTAACTCCAGGTTTCTCTTCTGATATTGATAGTACTAGTCTCAAATATTTTTCATCATTCCTGCTTACACAAGAATGTCAATTTTTTGGTTAAAGTACACTAATGTTTGAATGTCATACAAAATTTATCACACTGTAATCACATACAGAGAAGCATACATAACATCTGTATGTGTCACAAAACCAATTTTCATAACTAATCAGAAATTTCAAAGCAAAAGGATTTTTTGTGTTCTTGCAGGCAAATGTTTCCTGCCTCGCTTCAGTTTAGAGACATTAATACTGAATAACATCTTTATCAAAATTTAAGAAAGCTCCTATTTACTTTAGTTAATTCTAGCAACAATGGGGTCAGAATCTCAACTCATGTCTCTTAAGCTTCAAAAGATCTTTTAGCTACTAATATTCTTAACAGAAGTGAGGAAAACAGACCTGTGGGAAAGTTACAAAAACATTTCTAGATATTTTTGTATACACATGTCACGATTTAGTAGTAAGAATTTGCTTTAAATGTAGTTGTATGTTGTTTGTAGCTTTCTTGATTGTATAATATGCTTTGACTTTTTAAACTTTTGAGTTGCATACTTTGACAGAGGAGAAAAACTTCATAAACACATATCAAATCTAACCTCACAGAAACCATGAAAATATTCTGCTGACTAGAATGGCAAGAGGAATTCAGTGGAGCTGTTTCTGTGAAAAAATTAGATATAGTAAGAACGGGTAAAATGTGACGTCTGGATTGGGGCGGGGAGGGAGGAGTTGAGCAGACTATTTTGGGGTTTTGTTTGTGTAATATTGTGCTCAATCTATCTCAGAGTGTTGCTGCTGGCTGACTGACTTGTTTCTCCTAGAGCTTTTGGAGATCTGATGGAGGAGAAAATGGTAGAAATCACCATGTATAAACACCCCCACACTCCTCCCAGTCTCCCTTACACCCTACCTCCCCACAACAAAGAAAGAAAAACCTTGATACCCTCACTGCAGTAGTTACAGTTTTCCTAGTGTTAGAGCTTGCAAAAAAAAAAAAAAAAAAAAAAAAAAGCCATGAGTAGTCCTTTATCTAATCTTTCTCCCTCATTCCTTGCAACTACCAGTGCTAAAACCCAAGACAATACAAGAAACAGAGAACAGTCCAGAGCTAAAATTGGCACCTCAAGCTAAATTAGAGAAGAAAAAAAAAAGATTTTATTCACAGAGAACTTGGCCCTAATATCATGATGTGATTTTTTTTTTTAATTATTTTATTTTCCTTTCAATAAACATATCTATGAAGCTATTTGTACTGTTAATTTTGGAAATTACTTGACATTTGGGATTTCTGTACACTTAAATAGATTCTGTTTTCCTAGAGAATGCATATTTTTATAGATATTATATATGTACACAATATTATTTTTCTTGAATGCATAATTTGTATGACTGCATATATTACAGCTTGAAGACAAATAGCCTTGTAAAGAACCAAACTTATGTCATTAAGATTTTACAAATCTCTCGCACACTAAATTTACTGTCCTTCTTGTATGTGTTTGATATTAATATCCAATATTTGTAAAGAGCCTTGTGAGCTAAAGAATGTATAAAAAGAGGATGGGCCATATCCTGGAAAGTTTTCAGTCTTAAATAAAGATTAAATAAGCTGAATGCTTAAGAAAGAGCAAACTGTTTCAAAAGTAATGGTTCCAGTTGTTGACATCAGAGAAATGAAGGAGATATTTGAAACAGCAGTGTGTCTAGAATTTTTTTGTGGATAACTTATTTAATTACAATCAGAGAAGGAAAGGTCAAGGGAGGGCTCAAGAAAATTGTGAAGCAAACTTTGAGAACTGGGATGCAATACTTGGTACAGAAGAAAGGACTTTATAGAGAAGTATGACTGTAAAGCAGTAGAAGAGAATATTTCATCTTGCTTTTCCAGTGGTGTACAAGAAGGTCAAATTAAAATGAAGGCATAGAAAGGAATTTCCTGCATCTGTAGTAACCAGAAATATAATAACTGTTACAATGAACAGTAGAATTGTTGAAGCTTAGTATCTTGTACATAGATTATGTCAGTAAATGATAGAGCACAAGATCCACTTGAAACTAATTCCATGCTTAGAATATTTCGGGTGATGTTTCCCAGTTTAAGTTCTGTACTATTTTATTAAGATCTATCTAAACACAAAACAAATTAAGACCTTCTCTCCTTACTGTATTTTTGTGTTTGTTTGTTTTGTTTTGTTTGTTGGTTTGTGGTTTATTTGGTCGGATGGTTGTGTGGTTTTTGTTTTGTTTTGTTTTGTTTAATTTTCCTCTCCACAATGAGTTGTGTGAAATAAATACTTAAAGCCCCTTTACTTTTGTCAAAGTGGTATATTTGATCAACAGATTAAAACATTGTCATATAGAGGTCAGAGTTGACAGACAGATGAAGAGGAGGAGAATAAGACAAACCATGATCTCATTTCCTTCAGAGACCAGACCAGAAATGACAAAAGCTTTTATAAACACTATCTCTGCTTGCCTGAACCTAAGGAAAGGTTCAGATCAAAATCTAGACAAGGGTCTTGGCTGGATGCTATTTATTTTGAAATTCTCCACTCATTTTTAACATTGTTTTGAAACAAAAATTACTATGAGAAAACCTGTGCAGTAATTCCCATGACTAACCTTCCCTGGGGTTAAAGTTTCCACAATCGTGAACAAAACATTTAAATGTTCAGCATTGCTGTCAACACAATACATCAATTGAAGGTCCAAGCAGTGTCAGTTGCACTTGTTTATTTCATATATTATATTTATCTTTTCCGAGATTTCAAGTGTCTTCTAATCAGCTCTCTTATCCTATGAAAACATCTGTACAAAATTGTTTCAAATGAACAGAAACTCATTGCCATATCTGTTCAGCTGTCAAGCAATCAAGGTCATACAAGGTGCAAAAATGTTTATCTATATGAGAACTGACTGAAGTCACCCCTTATGTAACCCCAGTGACTCCAATTACAACTTTGTTTTCAGTGTGAAAAAGACTTGGAACTTGCAGTGGATTTTTCAGATTCATCTTTTCCAAGACTCCTGACCATTGTGCAAACAGGAATGCATAGTTTAGAAGAGACCACAGAAAATCTATGATTCCTTAGCTTGGTGGTTTATGCATTGTACCTGAGGTTGGGTAATTCACTATGGTGGCTCAAAGACTGGACCCAGTTGTACCAATCAGCTTCATTGTAAAATGCATAATGAGTTCTGGGACCACAGAGCAGAACCAGAAACTAAACCACTCATACTTCTCCTTTCAAAGGTTTGCAAACTAAATCCTGTTTAAATCTGAATTCTGCACAGATCTACAGGAAAGACCATATCACATACAGTATAAACATTGCAATATTTGATGGTTTCAAGCTTCTTCACAGCATTTAACATTTGATGCCTACATGACTCTTACAGGTGGATTTTAGCATCTAAATTGTATGGGTGCATTCTAAAAATCTATTTGAAGTGAATATTTCTCTTTTCAGTTTATGAATATAAACAGATTTATAAACCAATTAAAGTCAATATATATGCAATTAGACAACAAGTAAATCCATACACACACATCCTGAAATGCCCTTGCAATTCTAATCCCTCAGCTACCCACACTGCAGGAGTATCCTACATCTCCCTTGAGATCACATTGAAGATTTTCTTCAGGAGCAATGATGCACAGGACAACATGTACCAAATTTAGTACTTTCTCAGAACCTGGACAGAGTATGAACCTGAAACCTGGAGGTGGTGTTTACCGTACTTTCTATGAACTTTAAAAAACCTCAGTTTAGATTCAGTTTGCTTACTAAAGCAAACACATTTCTTTTATATCTAGTGGCAGCAAATTATAAACTAAGAGCGTTTTGAATCAAGAATCAATATCAGAAAGGGAAAAGGCTTGCAGAACTATGGAAATTAGTTCAGATTGTATTAGATTAGCTAATACTTTTACTTCAAACACCTCCAAAACATACAGGTTGGAAAGTATGATTCAGTGCTAGCTAATACGGAAATTTGTAGTTTACTTGTCATACATGTGGGATACCTTCCTGTAATAAAAAGGAAGTTTTATCACAAAACTTAATCTAATTACATTAAGAGTTTGCATCTATAGCCATTTCAGCATGCATAAGTGTATGTGAAAAAGCTGCACAGACAAACCTACATAAAATAGAGGATTACTTGGAAAACAAAGCAAGCTTTTCACATAATGTGATAGAACTTAAATTGCAAATTTTGAAATTACAAAAATGATGAGCCACAATCATTAATATTTTTTCCCTTTACATTTTTACCAGGAACCTACATTTATCTTAAATAATTTTGATTACCCCATTTATAAAACAAAATGTAAAAGTTAGGGCATGATTAGAGAGCAATGGAATTGTGCTTGCTAGAAAAGCACTTAAAAAAAATCTCAAACCAAAACAGTGACAAAATCTAAACCCTAGATACAAATATCCATGAATAATAACATGAAATCTCAACTCTATTTAGGCACTTCAACTGAATTGCATGGCCTTAAGCCACCAAAAAAATAAAAAAACATCTTACATACCAAAAAGATAACCTGACTGTTTTTCAGCTTTCCTGAAGTGTGAGAATTTAGAAACTCATACACACATTAAAAAAATTTACACTTGTACAATTTAGAAGAGGCCCTTTCTGTCCTGGGAATCTTTCCAATTTTCTTCACCCTTGTAAATTCAGACTCCTATTATCCAATTTCTCACGCAAAATGCTTGTTTTCATATATGCAATCCATTTTTTTTATATGCATTTAAACAGTTTTTCATTTGCAGATTTAAGCCAGAGTCCCCCAAACTATTCCTATTGAATTTGTTTTATAACTACTCAGTTATTTTCCAACTTCTGTAATTTACTACTTATACATCACTGCTGATGTAGCTTTTCAGTCTCACTTAACACTATTGACATGAGGACCTAATTCTCTACAAACTGCATGTATCATTCTGGATTTTGTTTACTCGTGTCTTTTTTAAAAAAGGATCAAAACCAGAAGCCAAGTTAAAAGGAAATTCAGTCACAGGTACAACAGATTGTCAAAAATCTCTTACTTCCTTTTTCAATTCTGTAGGGCTTTGCATTCATATAACTAATTTTCAAGCTATTCATTCTTTGCATGTTTTTCTTTTCCAGATTAAAGATCTCATTAATATCTGATTTTTAATAAATAAGCACTACTAAGGTAGTTATAGACTACAATACAATCACATCTCAGTCTTCTTTTAGATAAAAGAAATAAAGTGCTTCAAGTCTCACAGGCAACTTTTACAGTTCTCAAATAAGGTTGTGGTTACTTTCTACACTTAGGACAATGTTTAAATTCAGTCTCAAGTGTACTAAAATATCCTTGACAGTTACCCATTGAAATTCAAAACTGCAATGAAACTACAAAATTAAGCTCCAGCTGCCCACTTGGGGGGTTCATTACAGAAGATTCAACCTTGTTATAGCCATAATTCTTATGGAAACTCCAAATGATGCAACATCTTGAGAAAACATTTGTTCCTATCCTGTAACTTGCACTTACTCCCCATCTTGCCTGCATAAGTGTAACAGCTTAGCTCCCTGTTCTAGGTAGTTTTCTCACAACAGCCTCTTCAGTTTAGCCATTTTTCATCCTTAGAACAGCTACAGATACTTGATCTCACTTAAGGCCACCTACTCTTCCAAAGGGAGAAACATCTCTAAGTCCAGCATGTATTAAATTCTAATACCTTGGCTTGAATTCATAAATAATCTGACTCATTAGAGTTGTCAAATTTAGGTATATTGAGAAAAGAGATCAAGAGAGAAGCTATAAAAATAAATGTTGTTCTTGGTTAAGTTTTTATACATTCAGCATTCATAATAATTCAGTACAGTAAAATATGACTATGATCTGTTTCTTAGGTTGCTGTACTTTACATGAGAATTCAGTGAGCCAGTTTGAAAAGTGCTGTCATGGAGGTACCCCGAGGTTAGTTTAAGGGACAACAGGGTCCAAACCAACTTTTATTAAACCAGTGAGAAACAGGGTTTTAGCACTCCAAAAGTGACTTAAATACAGGTTTGGATATCAGTTGAGGAAAATTATTAAGGGGTAGCAACTAATACAACAGGCGGTCCACAGTGTGCATGCACGTGGCTTCACTCAAAACAATGCCGGAGCTGGCCCTGAGTCCGAGACGAATACACACTTGCCTGAACACGGTGCGGGATTATTTTTAAAGAGATACACGTACTCGTAGTGAATACGGAAAGTGTACACTCGCGATTCCGCGAGGGTAAATTTATAATACACTCGCAATCCTGCAAGAGTTACTTTACTTACACATTCAAATGTGCACGGAATACTACACGTGCTTATGTGGAAGCACGGGAGGAAAATACACTCGCGATTGTGCGAGGAAATATTTTAAAGTACACGTGCAAATGTGCACGGAAAGTACATGTGCAAATGTGCATGGAATATATACATATACTCGCAATCCTGCGAGGGATAATTTACTTACACACGTGGCCACAAGGCAAGAGGAGTCTCAGTCCCGGGAAGCGTGGGGGGGCCGTGGCTCCTGGTGGCAGTGGCTAAGCTCGTGCTTCAAGAGACCTGCGACAACCGGCAAAGTCTCGACGAGAGTCCTGTTTTATACCTGACTGTAGGCATTCTAGAAGCTTCTCTGCACTCCCACACCGGCTGTGGGTGCCCCTGAGGCCTCCAAACATCCCCCACACTGGTTACAGGTGCCCAGCAGCTCACTGGCACCTCAGCACTCCCTTCTCCTAATGGCCCTGGCCAGGGTGCTCTGGGGCCAAACAAAAGAAGCTGTTAGCCTCAAGTAGCAGAGAGAGAGGGAGATGTGCCTACTCCTTCCATACTGAAGGAGGGAGGGAGAGAGAGAGGGGTTTGCATTCTGCCACAAGTGCATAGGATAGAAAAGCTTGCAAATACTTCAAAGTTGACTGAATGATTTTGTGAGGATTATTATTTTACAATTAAAAGAAAAAAATCTCAGCTCTCCATGGCTTTCAAAATATAGAACAATAGTGCAATGGAAGGGAACACAGCTATCAGAAACAGGCAGCAGTAGCTGCAATACTGCAAACTCTTCCATGGTCGTAGGGTGAGTCCCATCATGTAAGGGGATTAAAAACCTAACTTTGACCTATTTTAAGCCTACCTGGTCTGCCCTTACTGCATAGAGAGCAGAGAACAGACAATTGTGGGTAAAAATCATGGGTAGAAATTAGAGTGTTTCTTGTATTTTAGGTCTGAGAAGACTCACTAAGAAAGTTATTTTGCTGAAGAGCAGGGAACTATGCAGCAGAGTCTCCACTTTGAAATGGAAAATAATATGATAAAAACCATGTCAATTTATGTGAAAGCTTCTGCAGGGGAAAAGTTATTCCATGTCTAAAATGAAGCTGAGAAGTAATTACATTTTTTAGATAATGAAGTCTTATTTAAACTTGCCAAGGATAAGAAAAGATACTTTTTAAGCTTTAAAAGTAAAACAGTTCTACTGACAGAGTGAAACAAGGCACTAAATAACTGAATGTAAGAGAAATAAATCAGAGCCTCACGTGCTTTCCATTGTATTGGGATTTTCACCTTTATACACCATTTGCATGTAAGCAGAGTTTCTCCTAATCAAGATTGTCTGATTATTCACACTGAAAATAATTTTTTATTTATCACAGAAACAAACAATTTATAAATACTTCTGCTGTACATAGCCTTTAAACAGGTATGCTTCTGTTTTTCTTTACTTTTTTTTCAAAATAATCTAAGACAAAAAACATTCTGTTAAGCAGTATCTTAAATTAATTAGGAAAACATATGGTGTGCCCTCCTACAGAGGCTATACTTTGGCTATTGCATTCTGATCTAGGTTTTGGCATGAAATATCTGTCCAAGGACATACGAGGTCTTTAAATTAAATATAACTTAAATGTTTTCAATAATGATGTACAACTGAGGATTCTTAGATAGTAGGTTTATTAGGGGTTTTTTGGTTGGTTGATTTGGTTGGTTGGGATTTTTTTATTTGCAATTTGGAGAAATGTTTCATCTTATATAAAACTTGAAGTATAAAATCTGCATTGGAGGAAGTATACATTTTTCTAAGGCAGCGCTGACAGAGATGAAGTACATAGGTGAGGCAAGCGGGAGTGAAGGGAACCCAAGGCATTCTGAAAAATATTCTCACTTTATGTCTTTTCATGTGAACATGTTTACTTGTATTTCCATGCAGCTGTACAGTTGTTGCAGGGGCTTTCTCTAGCAAAACTGATACAATTGGAGCAGCATATATACAGGTACTTAAGCAGAGAGGTTAATCCATGCTACATTTCTTACAAAAATCCCAAACTGTGTTTCCAGTTTAGAATGTTATAGCGTCCAACCTTTTCTTTCCTTAAAATAAATCTCAATGCCTGTACACCTTCCCTGCTGTGCTACAGCAGTTAAATATTGTGAGTGATTTATATGTAACTTCTTCTATACATTCCTAATTAAGTTGCATGCAGCAGCAGTAAACACCTTTTTTGCTCAACTTCCAGTTAGCCAGTGTGACAACATGACTCCTGATGATTTTTAGAGACAGTATCTAGGAACTGGAACACATGCTTCAGTCAGTACTGCTTGCTTCTGCCACTGACTTTGTCAATGCCTCACTGTGCAACTTAATTACAAAAATCATTTTCAGTCAATCTACTTGAAAAGAATCTGGCAGAAGAGACCTATTCTACAATGGGGTTGTGAAGCTCAATATTCATATATAAAGTGCTTAAGATCTTTGTAGTGGCAGTGACGCAGATGTTAAAGTGTTTCTTGACCTACTGTACAACAACTTTGGGTCATGGTAGAGGCTGCATCCACAGTCAGACCGTTTCTTCAGCAGTGCTTAAAAAGCAGCCATGTCAAAAGCATTTGAGAAACTGGAGAAAGAAAGAGCAAGCAAAAGCTCTAGATTTCACTTGGAAGTACTCATCTGACATCTTCATGAGTTTCCTGAAGGGAGAAGGCGCTTGATTTGCCTTTTCTAGAAAGACAGAGAAGAAAGTCTGAAGTGCCAGCAGCAGTCAAATATTTTGAGTTTAGCAAACAGCTTTAGCTATGAGGAAAGGTGGTAACCTCTGCGTATGTAGATACTTGGATGCTCTTGTTTTATATTTCACTACTACCTTTGTCAGTGTCCATTAACCCTGTTAGAATAACCAAAAATATTATGCATTAGCTAAATTAAAATATAAGTTTATATTTTCTGCTGCTGAAATGGTATACAAGCATATAATTCTGCATACAGAAACAGCTATACGTATATATTTACATTTTTGCTGTTTGCATTTGTTCACCATTTTTACTGCACTTACATTTGTTTTCAGTTTACTGTAGGACCCTGAGATAACTTAGTCTGGTGAGACATCTCATACACTGCAATTACTATTTGGTTTATATACTTTGCAGTCCTATAATGTAATAATGTCTATTAGTTTCTGACCATAAGGAACTAACCAGGTAGAAAGGACAGTGAACTGGATGCAGGTTTAATTTCAAAAACTACCAAACCATGTTTTAGAACTGACTTTTCCTGATATGTTTTATTAGTATTTTAGCTTTAGTTATGAAGTTAGTCACAAAAATTTTCCAGAACTTTTCAAAGAAATGAGAATTTTGAAAGTCTTCTACTGATATGTTTCGTTAGGTACTTCATCAGCAATTCAAAGTTATTCAAAATATTATCCAGCTAATTGTCCTGAGACAAAATAAAGTAAATATTAAAGACCTTCAGCATTTCAACAGAAAATTTTGCTGTGTGTCAGAGGTGAATGCATTTGTCTTGTAAAAATATTCTGGTTTACAGTTGTCTTTTTTTGACCATAATAATAAAAAAAAAAAGCATAAACGCTATATAGGACTTAAGAAATCCTTTTGTCAGTTGTCACAGTCTTTGTGACTATATTTCTACAAACAGAATGCACACTGTAAAGAATGTACACTAGATAAAAAAAAAAATCCTTATTTTCATGCAAGTTCTGCATTGAACTAATGCAGTTCTGAAGTACTATAGTGTTGCAGTTTCGTGAAAATAGGTCTGACCTACCTTATAACGTGCTTGCACAAAAGTTATAATAAATGCATGGTTTCTCAGCTTACCACTTCAAATTGCTGGTGAAAATAAGTGCTTCCTCTGGCCTTGGGCAGGTTCAGTGCTGGCAGCCCATCTCTGTCCCCTTGATGTTTCTATTGTGGAACATGTGCACATGTGCAACGGAAACAGCAGTTAGATCCTGAACCAGCTCTGAAGTAATCTGAAGGACACATTTCAGCAGCTGGTTTCCTGCTTTTTTGTGGAATGTTTAACTCTTCCTTAGCAGGAATTTATTTTAGTCTGAAGGGACCAGGGCATAACTACACATCAACTATTACTAGAAATACTCCTGCCAATGCAGTGGCCTAAGGCAAGATCTTCCTTCTGATCAAGATTTTGTAGCAGGAAGACTCAAGGAGAAAAAATTGCATAATGTCTAAGTAAAATTGCATAATGTTCAAGTAAAATTGCATAATGATCCAAGCATCCAGGGGAAAAAAGTCTAGCCTTAAAAGAAAAGTTTCTACTCTCAGATGTTTCACCTGTCACCCTTATTGCCGAGGATGAAGTAACTTCCACTCTGTAGGAGATCTACAGTCAATTGCAGAACATCTTCTCAGCGTAATACATTAGAAATTGTTTCTGGGTGCAGATAACTTCATGAAGGTCACATATAGTTAAGTACTATGGATCACTATACAAATATATTTATCTAATTACTCTTGCAGTTAGATAAGCCAAAAAAACCAAGGAGTTTTACTATAACTGCAAAGAGTACAGAGTAGGTAATTAGCAGAGGAATGGAAGCTGTAGTCCCCTCACACTGTTTCTTTCAGCCTGCTGTTCTTTCCTCAAGGCATACCAATCCTAGGATGATATTTTTTCCATTAACTGCAGTAACATTTTTACAGAAGGGTGAGAATTATTTGTTCAACATGTGAATTTGCCCTAATATGTATACATTTCCTCTTCACTTAGGATAACTAAAAATCAGGGAAAATTACCACATGGAAGGTAGAGCACAGCCTTGTTGAAGTCTACAGATGAAGTGAGAGGAACTGAGATAGGAGCACCAAAACAGAATGATTTAGGCAGTAATCTAAGTTCATATGGGTAGGAGTAAGGGAGTAAAAATAGTTTTATAGGGGCATGAAATTTGTCACAGAAGAGAAGACAAATAAAGATTCAGACCCTTCTTGCCAGTAGCACTATATGACAGGCATACCCATCTTCATGCTTGCATATGGCTACACAAGTAATTTTTTTGCAGCCATGGAGTTTCACAGCCTCTTGACTTTCTGGTCACTCATCTCTCTTTCCTTTCAAATCAGGCCTGTATCTGCCTCTAATACTTGAATTGTCTGACTCTCTTGTATTGACTTTAACATTTGTGATTGGCAAGTGTTTCTCTCTTTTCCTTCACTGGCTTGGATTGCCCTTTCCTAAGGAAAGAACCTACCACTTGAATGGAAAAAAGTTACAGAATCACGAATGTCTATCATACAGGAGCAAGCTTAAGCAATTTCATCTCCTTAATAGCATTAATGATGCAAATAACTTGGGTGTACTGGATCACATCACTCAGTAAGACCCTACAAGAATGGGACAGGGTGAGGTTGTTGCCTTTTTTCTTCTTTTTAGATTTCCACAAGAGCTAGCCTTATTAAGAGTCGTCTTTTTGTGTAACAGAAATCTTATGCTAGCCATATAACTTGAGATCTGAGCCTTACTGAACTGCACAAGTGAAGTCGAATAGGTAACATCCACATAGAAAACTAGCTAAGAACTGGGATTTGAAAGTTATACCTATTTCTATCTATATCGTTTATTTACAACATGATGGACACCGAACAAGGTTGCAAGATGATATGTGGTTAGATTACCCTTATTTGCCCTAGATAATTTACAAGCTAAAAACAGGCAGACACAGTCACCAGACAAAGTTTTAACAAAGTAAGAAAGAAGTACAAACAAGGTTTAGCCATATCTTGCTGGTTCCCATAGATGAGAAAATGACCTCTATGACTCTGAAGTGTTAAGTTAGCTAAGAAACTGTTATCTCTCCCTTGTTCTGAAACTCCGATATATTTATTTTAAATCCAGCTTCACACCTCATCTTTCTGCCACTGACCCATTAGCAAGATAACTTTGGTCTGGGGTACTGCACTACTGTCAGTGCACCTCTATTCATCATTCAAGAGGAAACCAAGAACAACAGGCACACCCAGTGCATTGACAGATTTGGTACTGCTTTTGCTTTCTGAAAAAACCTTGGCCTGTTTCTCATCTGAGGCACTCAGCTACTGATCAGCTTCATGGTTCATGTTTCAGTCAGCAAATACACTTCAGAGCAAGTTAGTTTTACTTGCATATTCATTTGCAAAGAGTAAATGAATAATAATGAAATTAAGGGAGCTATAGCATTTTTTTATTATTTTTTTTTCTTCTCTATGATGTAACAGTACAATATATTACCTATTCCTTCAATAGCACAATTTGTATATAAAGCTTACTTATAGGTTTCCTCAAGGTCTTCTATTTTCCCTTAAAAGGAAAGTAGACATCCTAAGAGCAAATACTGTGATTTTCTTTCCACGTAATTCAAACCAGAAGTGCTCCCACCTAATAATATAAAAGCAGTATATCAAACATCACTTGCAGGTTACTTCAGTACGCTTCAGTTTAATGCTTATAGTGCGAAAAGGCCATTTTTAAAGTAGAATTAAAAGCTATGTCAAGATAAAACCTGTTTTCTGTCTTACAAAGCTTTGAGATTTGGAGAGTCGGAGCACACTTGTGTTTGCATGTATAAGGAGTTTGTGGGTGTCCCCTCCTTCTACAACATTGCTACCCTAGAAAGATCCTGGTTTAATCCCGGCATGGAAAAGCATCGAAAGTGGCATCAAAGTGGACTGCTCAGCAAGAGAAGGCAGCTCAGGAACTGATAACAGCAAGGCAGGAGAGGGATGAATACAAGGAGTGCATTCCCACTGTACCTGAGCAAGATGAACAGAACAAGTCTAGTGACAACAGTTTGGTTCAGTCAACTACTTGGCAAGCACCAGGCACAACTACACTCATCAGACAGCAAGGCAAGGAAGGCAATGTATAACAGACCTACAACATGACTCTAGCAAAGTAAAGGGCTTGAAGTTAAATGCAGCTCTTGGGTCAGTGGACACATTATGCATGGGTGAAGACCCCAGATGTGGCTAGGCAGGGCAATTAGGATCTGCCGACATACTCAAAGTCTTGACAAGTACAAAGATTGAATAATACATGTTGTAAGCAGTTAGGAAATACATTTAAGGGGTACTTACTGTGCAGATCTTACATAACCTGCCCCATATCTGAGTGGTAGGATGTGAAGAAAAAAACAATATAGGACCCTATAGACGTAATATATCTGATAAACAGTCAGCCCACCTACATAGTTACTATGTAGTTATTTTTTATGTTTTCCAGTAAACAGAATTTGCAATGCCATATTTATAACATTTTTACAGATCATCAGCAACACAAGTTTAGTAAGTTACACTTGTGTTTAGAAATACAGCTTAAAAATTAAATTAGTGCCAAATACACATATACTCTAACCCAGTTTATTAAATGTCAAAATAAAATGGCTCATATGTCCACAGAAAATATATTTCTTCAAGTACTGATCTATATGCCAACCAATACTCCTTGTATACATCACATCAATTCATAAAACACCAGTTTATTACAGAAGCAAATATCCAAAGCACAAACAAATCGATAAACTTTATGCAATAACCAATAGAATGTGTATATACATATACACAACTCAGTAAAGGTACTGCACATGACTCCTTTTTTTCTTCTTCTTTTTTTTTTTTTTTTCATTATAATGTGCAGCAATCTAACTTTGGCAGGATTTATACTAATTATTTTGGGGGGTTTTAGTGATGCAGTTTGCAGAATGTTGAAAATACAGTAGGGCTCCCTTCAAGCTTAGTGACTGCTTGCTCAAATCTGGCTAATGTCATCCTCCAACAGTGGTCAAAATCTCTGGATTTTAATGACAATTTGGTTGTGGACCCACACAGGAGATTTGCTCTGCTGCTCTAGCTTGTTAACATTTGGTGAGTTATTTTAATCATCTGTTCTAATTTTCTTATTGGTAACTCTTTAATCTCCTGATCACTACTTGTTCAATATTGTAGGCTGTTTAGGCCAGAAGGTGCTTGATACATAAGGAAATGATACCCTGACATCAGGATGCAGTTGCCGGCTCAATCACTAGTCAGTTTAATTATCTAATAAAATTAGAGTGTACCCTCCCAATATAAAAAACTAAAAATGAAACCAAATAATGCCATCATTGTAACCTGTGATCTCATTGTCACTTTATTTGACTAGTTTTGGAAAAGCCAAGGATCAAACATGTGATGTAAAATGAATCCACAAACAGCAAACAAAATAATCCTTGCATATGAAGTTTGGTAATTAATGGCCAATATTGTGTACATGATACTTTCCTGCTGCACCAGTATGGTATTTCTGAATTTGTATAGCTACCAACTTGATTATTTATTATGATCTGTAAAGAACCTCTGTGATAAATATGATACAAAACACGGATTTTTTCCCCATACTAGCACATGTGAATGTACACACACATATGCATATGCAGAATATGCTAAATGTGTGTTTTCCTTCTTTTATAAAGCATTTTTAGAGAACCAAACAAAAAATATTGTAAAGTTTAGTCCTGAGCTTGGAAATAATACTATAGTTCAATTCTATGTTTTCCTCACTTCTGTGTGTAGTTTTCTGCTACCATCCTGGTTTCATCAATGCTAACCTGAGATCAGTATTACTGATTTTGCTGCTCCTGTAACAAGCATTTGTAATTCTTCCTTACAAGAAGATAAGCTCAGCTTTGACAGGTGTATATGGTACTCCCTGATGATGCTCAGATTAATAAATACTTCAAGCTTCAGAGGCTACCTTCCCTTTGGTCTTCTTAAAGAACTAGTCATCCATAAAAAATGACATTAACCTTTATCTTAATTTTCCCCCAATGGTACTGTACGAGGCTTTCAGGAGTTTACTGGCATGAGCTGGAGTCAGCATAACACTATTATGAGCTGATGTGGGAATAGCAATGGCATGACAAATATGGTCAGTCACTACTGGCAGGAAGCAAAAGCGAATGGAATTCTTTCAAGTGAAAATTTCACAACATATGCCTACTTAAATATGATTTTATATTACAACATGTTTAACTGCTAATAATTTACATGTAGTTAGGGTGACTATGTCACTGGACAGATAACTTTGAGGTAGCTCTGAAGAGGCAGGCATAGCACCAATAATGCTATTGCATGAATAATATCTCTCTTTTATTATAATTATACTATGCCTATGCCATATCATGTAACATAAATGAGCCGAAAGGCTGGTAATCCTTTACTTTAGTAAAGATAGCCCTCGCTGTACCCTGACAGATGATAAATATAATATTTTACACATTTACTGTTCTTCACTGGGCAGATGTGAAATAACAGAGGAAATAACTGAATTAAAAAAAAAAAAAAAAAAAGAGATAAAATCTTATGGTAGAAGTTGAGATTGTAATGATGTGTAGAGGTGACCTTTGAAGACTAAGAGTCTGTCATATGAAATGAGTCTGCTGTTCTCACTTGTACCTTACTAGCTTTATTCCACTTTATTTAGACAGGTATCTTTTATGCAGTTGTCAAAGACTTGGAGTCCTGAACCTGACACTTGCACAATAAAGCAAAACTCCATAGTTTATACTAAAATTTCTTTTAAAAATATAAAGACATGCCAAAAACATGGTAGAACTACAGTAAAATCTGTTGACTTGAATGTGTGACAATCACAAGGCAAATTCTTTTCAAATATATCAATATGTCAAGAAACCTGTAAGAATTTATCCTGGTTTCAGCTGAGATAATTTTCTTCCTAGTAAATATTGTAGTGCTGTGTTTTGCATTTAGTATGAGAAGAATGTTGATAACACACTAGCAGTTTAGTTGTTGCTAAATAGTCAAGGACCCACGTCAGGTGCACAAGAAGTTGAGGGGTGGCACAGCCAGGACAGCTGACCCCAACTGGTCAAAGGGATGTTCCATACCATATGACATCATGCTCAGTATATAAAGCCAGAGGAACCTTCATAGTGATGGCATTTGTCTTCCTAAGTAACCTTTAAATGTGATGGAGCCCAGCTGTCGTGGAGATGGCTGAACACCCACCTGCACCTGGGAAATAGTGAATGAATCCCTTGTTTTGCTTTCTTTGGGTGTACAGTTTTTGCTTTACTTATTAAATTGTCCTTATTTCGACACACAAATTTTCTCAGTTTTACTCTTCTCATTCTTTCTCCCACTCCGCTGGGGGAAAATGAGTGAGCAGCTGTGTGGTGCTTAGCTCCTGGATGATGTTAAACCATGACAGAATTCCAGAATTAGAACTTGTGTAAAATGCTAACAAATACAACAAATAGTTATGATGACAGTGGTAAAAATTACAGTTGAAATTTGTGGACTTAAAAGCTGTTTATATTGGAGCAAGAAATAGGGGCTTTGAAAGGTTTTAAATTAGATCTGTGTCACTTTCACAAAATAATACATACAAATGAAAATAAATAAAACAACAACAAAAATAATAGTAACAATATCTAAGCCTTTAGGTACCAATGCTTTACTTTGAGCTTCATTCTTTAATTCTTTTTTTTTTTTTTTTTCATTCTGTAGTCCTGTTACTCAGACTTTTCCCTGAGTGTTTAGGTTGTTCCATTTTTCTTCTGTGTGCTACATTTTTCTACTTCGCCTACAAACGCGCAACACTCCCAGCCAGTGCTGTGGCCCTGCTCTGTCTGCCATTAGAGAAACTGCCTCAATCCTTGATGTTCAACCGTTGTTCAAGGTTTGCCTTATGCCTGCCCTGTTGATGATGACTTCTACTCCTTTACCTACATAATTTCTGAATAAAGGGCCGTGACTAGGCCTGCAAAAGTCACAGTGGCTGTAAACTCCAACATTAGCCCCTGAATGTGAAAGTGGATTTCTATTTAAAAGAGCAGTGAATTCACATTGGTAGATTAACAAAATCCCTCAACAACCACCAGGTTACTAAAAGGAAAAGTAACACAAGGGAATTTATGAAAAAAAAATCCTTCACAATAATACTCTCATTAAATTATAAATATTTGAAAATTTCAGGTAATAAAGTAGGTAATTATAATTAATGATCTGATCTGTTAATGTTTCTTATCATCTAGTGAGTAAGAAATGAAGGGTTCAAACCGGTGCTGTGTCTCTTTAAATCATAGTCACTCAGTTCACCTTTGAAAGATTAAGGGCAATGATAAAAAAAGTTCCCAGTTCACCCTGGATAGACAGCCTTACACAGATTTAATAGGTTTTCAATAAGCATTTCCAAAGAGGTGTAAATCCTATAATATCCAATTGCTCTTAACCTTTTCAATGAAATCTCTTCCCAACTTTCCAGAACTCAGCTTCCCAAATTTAATGAGATTGTCTAGGACAAAAGAAAATGAACATAGCCACCTCTGCTTTATACTCAGTGATAAAAGGATCAAGTACCTTAGCTTTTCAATTCACCTCTTGCTCCCTTTCCTATCCCCAAATTAAAGCAAACTTGTTTAAAAGTTGAGTCATGCCACTCCTGTGTAGAATATGATTTGAGGCACGAATTAGTCACAACAGCTTTGCAAGTCTTATTCAGACACTGGTGCACTGACATTGACAAACTAAAAATAACTCTTCCCAGAGCTCCCTGAATAGATCTTACTGGATTTTTCAAAAAACTCATGTCATTCCTTTAGAAAATCATATTATTATAGACTTTTAAATACATATTGTCCCAATATCAACAGCTAAATTGGTAATTCATTTTATCATGTCTGGTATAACAGACTTAGTAGCTGTTGTTATGCCACTCCTAAAAGGGCAGCCATGGGAGCAGCTGAGCACTGCTACACTTGAGTTCTGCTCAGTTCTTAACTACACAGGCCCTTTTAGGCAATCTGCATATTGATTGCAGAAATACTGGCAGCTAGTTTGCCTGATTAGGCTGAGAGATGTCATAACCTTCGTAAAAGTCTGCCAGACACTTGAAACAAAAATATCTTTGGAGTTGAGATTGGCAGAGACAGCATCTTACACTGTCTGAATTAACGCTGAAGTTTAACACTAGTTATTAAGTTTGGAAAGCAGCATCATGATCTTTTAGGGTATTGCATTGCTGTAATACCGTTCCTTACACAAAGTGACCATGTCTGTGATTTAACAATGTCCCATGTCATGTTGTTTTTTATTATAGAAACTGGGTTAGAGGTCTTGAGCAATCTACCAAAGTCACAGGGTTGTCACAGATGACCATTAACTAACCTGATGCAGCTTTCCAGCTGAATTTAATATGCACTTTGATCTTGTTACCTGCTAGTTCCAAAAGAGTTTTCTGTCAATGGGTAGGGGTGTTTTGACCTTTTATATTGAATTTAACATTAATATATTTTCTTTGAAAATAGATACAACTTCTGAAAAGACATCCAGTAGGTGAAAGTGACAATTGATAAGTGAACAAGTTCTCTTTTGTTAAGGTGAGACTCTAAGAGTGCTTTTAAATTAAATCTCAACATTGTGATTCATCCTTTTTGCAAAAGGTGAGAATGATAAGGATCAGCATGAGAAGATTATTTCACAAGATTTTACAGACAATGATGCAGAGAGCTGGAAGTAATTTTATAACCATTATGAGAATAGATAGAAAAAGTTAACTTCAACTATTTCAGACCACATAAAACCTTCTAATGTAGGTACAATTTTCCTAAAGCTAAACTTCATTTGCTCTATCAAATTTTTAAAATGGCATTTACTTTTAGAAAACCTAATTAATTTTTAAGAGATGTTAAATCTGAAAGATTTAAATAGGTTATATATACTGTATAGTTTATAAAGTATAAAATCTGAAGTAAATGTTGAGTTAAATTTTTGTTTAGAAGAAGTTGTTGTATTATATTTCAATTTGTTTTCCCTTGAAATGGAATCTGTACTTCCACAATGAATAGAAATTGCACATTTCCTCATTGTTTTTATTATTAGTCTCTCAGAGAAACAACTTGATTTTACTTTATGTTTGAATCCCTTTCACTGTTAACTGCCCCTGTTGTGGCATTCTTAGGTTGAGTTGGTGATGGACCTAATTGGTTAAAAATTGTTATACTCTGAAGATTGCCATAGTTATAGATACAATTACAGTCACTGCCAAAAGAGAACTGAACAATGTCAAGTAATTTTGAGTTATTTAAGTAGTTAATCTTGTGATTGTGTATGCGTATGAGCAAGATCCAGTAGTTATCAAGTTACTTCCAGGTTTCAGCATTTGCCCCTAATGCACCTCCTTCCATGCAGATTGGATTTATTTTTGCTATTTTAATGATGAAGTTTGACACAATAGAAAATGTTCAAATCTTCCTAAATTTCCTGAAACTGTAATAGCTCACTACTTCCTGCATTTTTTTTCCTCCAAGTTTCTCTGAGCCAAGATCAATGAGAAAATATGATCCTTGGCAGTAGACAAAAAGATATGAACTTACTATGAAGCAACATGAATGAGAGGCCAAACTGTGTTAAAATACATTGTAGTTAAATCAATCTGTTCATTTGGATTGCATCAATGTGACCATGAATAATATTTTATGGATGAAATTTTCAAGGCTCTGTGTTACATAGTGTGTGGTTTCATCCTTCAAGATAAGTTTATATAGCATGAAGGTAAAGGAGAGGTGAAACAGAATTATTTGCTGTCTTATAGCATATAAAGTGAGAAGCATCAAAAAGTAAGCATGAAACAAAGAAAATGGTACAACATTTATCAATATGAAGTTAAGCTAGAAGATAACAAAAGCTAGAAAAATGACTGACAAATTCATAGAATTAAAAAATCATGAAGCATTTTTAAATACCATGGTATGACTTCTGTTTTAGGAAGGCCATAGAACAAGTTGGTGGGCAATAGAAAGCATATTGGAGAATAAATATGTAAAGCATAGTCATATCCTTTCTTACACATACTTTCCTATAAACACTGGCAAATTACCACACAGTGATCTAATACATGGACCTTTGGTGTGGCCACATTTGTTGTGTACAGGACAAGACCAGGAATGTGTTTTAAAATGCATTCTTCTTCCTTGCATGTAACAGACTATTATGTAAAACTCATATTTATTTTGTTGGCAGTTGACATAAGTTGGAGAAACAATACTATAAGTGTGCTAACAGAAAACTTGAGATTTAGACATGTCAGTAGTAAACATTCTGTATTCACTTTGTATAACTTTTGAGGGGAGAATACATAAAGAATAAAGAAGCAGATAGTATCTGATTATCTGTGAGATGTGTAATTTTGAGATTACACTTACATACATGTATTATATATCTATTTGGTTATATGATATGTAACATCAAGATGTATCTGTAGTCAAAACTTTTTTATTTTTGAAAATAAAATGGTAAAATATTGTGAAAATGCTTCCTATTTGTGCTAAAAACTGCATGGTGCAACAGGGTGGAAACACACTTGCTGATCCTCCCACATAAACAAACAAAGAAAAGAAATCTCAGCACCCACCCTCCTCTGAATTATCAAAGTTTATGTTTAGATTTATCTCCTGGTGCAGGAAGGAAACCATATGTTGAGGGCCTGGATGGTCTAGATTAGGAGTCTGTTAGAGAGCACAGTGGCTTTGCTCTGTTTCTCTTCTGAGGTGGTGAGGATCTGAATTCTACATATCTGCCATGTTAAGCCAAAACTATAAAGCATTCTCCAGTCCACTCATCTGATTTCAGGCTGATTTATTTATTATTTTAACAGCTGCTTCAGAAACTCTCAGGGAACCAGAGACTGTGGTTTAAACTGTGTCTTGTAAATCTGGGCTAAACATCCCAAAGCAGACAACATATGTTCTCAATATTCTGGATGTTCTGTGTTATTGTCTGCTTTACTTGGTGTATACAGCTCTTCGAAAAAAAAATAGGACAAGTTAACCATATGAAGGTTTTGCAGGCTGGCAAAAGAGCACAGCCTGAATCAGTTCTGTGCATTTATATAATTAGTAAGTTAAGTCTATATATATATAGGTATTCCTGTCATGGCATTTTTTCTATATTACTCTACTTCGATAAATTTCCATTAAAAATCCTTGTGCTATTCCTGAACTGGTACCTTTATGATAAAAAGACTTCTGTTTGGATGTATTCTATACTCAGTTCTGCCCTTTACAGTGGACTCCAGTCTCACTATGGTTTATTATAAACATTCCTCCTTGGAACAAACACTTTGGCTCTTTGGTAGCCCTTATAAAAAGCAGGATAACATTTTTGAATGGACAGGCAATTCATAGTGTAGAGTGCTGTCACAGTTTTGTGATGGATTGGTGAGGAAATGGTAAGCCTCACAGTGCAGGTGAATAACATTCAGTTTAGCCTTTCCTATGCTAAAATGTTTATTTTAGCTAAATGAGAATCAGGAGTTCATGGAAATATAGGTTAGATCTTGATCTTGCTTGAACCATTATAAATCCATACTATCTAGGCTTACTTTTTCAAATACATGTCTGGTGTCCTACGAATCTACACTCTTGTTTTCAAAAAAGCCAATGAGGACTCAACTAGTTAATATTATCAGGAAAAGACTTTATTCTTCTGCTAGTGGTGGTTCTAACAGCTGGATTGAAATTTTGTTAGTGAACCGGAGAAAAATGAATGCCCATTTACAGCTTCAAAGTAAATGTATTTTAGATGTATTTTACAGAATGGTAAAAATGATCATGGACTGGCAGATTAAACAAAAAAAATTAGAACAGTCCATTGTTTCTATTTTTTCCTGCTCCTTTTGCCTCATCATGCATAAATATAACTGAAGAGTGCCTTCGGAGCACTTAGAGCATCCTGGTACGATCTATCACGTTATTCTTATTTGTCCTTTCATCTGTATAACTTGAGGTTTAAGAGAAGGACACAAGTGACAGATTGTTCAGCAATGCAAAAGTTACCATTTCCAAACTGTATCCGTCGGGCAGTGAGGAAGAGATAGGGTTGTAATGCCTGGTTTGTCTGCATTATTTACGTATCCTAACAATGTGCAGGGCAGCTGGGGGCAGCAGGAAACTGAGAGGGTTGAGAGTTCACTGCTCACATTACTTCCTTCAGCACATTCCACTGGAGAGGAACAATGAAGCCTTTTGGAAGATTTAGTAACTGGCTTTCAGGAGAAAAATATCAAAACATATTAAAGACATGAACAGACAGCCATCCAAGAGGAAAGAGCAAAGATTCGTTTTATGTAGTTGTCTTGCTGGGCAGTGAAGGCTCACCACACTGTGTCATGTGCTCATGGGGGGACCTTGTATTTCTCTTATGAGACCAAATGATTCAGATAGCTACAAAATGTTTTGTATCCACTTGAAGAAAGTTATTCCTTTGACAGGTCCTGTTGTAGTGCATGTAATGCATTCATCAATCTAGAACACATTCTTTAAATGAATGATTTAAAAAAAAAAGATGGGACGGATCCTGCCATAGTTTTTAATGGAAGTAATTTCATCAGTTTCAGAGGAGCCTCCTCTCATATTCATACTGGTAGTCAAGGCAGCAGAGTCAAGCCCTTCACTTTAAGTATAGAACAAATACAAGATTGTTGTTTGAAAACAATGCTTTTATAAATATTCTTCTTGTAACAACATACAGTTGAACAATTTGACATGATGTGGGTTGTTTTTCTTCCCCTCTTTTTTCTTGGCCCTCGTTTTGATTTCCCCCTTTTCTTGCCTTCCCCTCCTTTCCCCTTATTTTTCTGTTTCCCCCTCCCCCCCTTTTTTCTCTCCTTTTTCCTTTTGTCCCCCATTTTTATTGCAAGATAAAACAATCTTAATTTCATTTAGATATCATCGATTTTTAAACTTTTTAAAAATTATTTTTTATTTTTTAATATGATTGTGCCAGTGATTTTTTAGTTGCATATCATCATCACAGTTGCAGGGATGGTATCTTTTCTTGTCCTATTCCAGTGTCCGAATAAAAGACTGAAATCCTAAGGCTGACTTAAGAAAGTTCTATATTATGATCTGGGCCTGACTAGAAGCATATAATCCAAATCTGAGTCTTCACTCCATTTCCTTATAGAAAAATAATTTGTTTTCTGGATTAATAGAATTAACTTCACAAGAAAAAATTAAAAAGGAGTCATCTTCTTTTTTGCTGCTCAGTGGGCTGGTTTTGGAGACCTCTGCCTCTTGCTGGAGAAGAAAGATATCTATATGTTATTGGTGCATCATATGCTACATGTTTAGAACACACGAATAATGCAGTGGGAATAGTCTAACATCTCATACTGTCTACAGGTTGATTGGTGTAGTATATTGAACTGATAGAATATAACACATAAGGCGCTTTTGTAATAGATTAGACTGTCTTGCAGATGACACTGTTAACATCCATGGCTGCATATAGCAGTAAACACACACATGCACATGTTCCCCCATGGACACAAACTCCTTGTTAGAATCCTCTCAAATGCTTTCTCTGTGCATCCTAACCAAGCAAAGCTAGAAGATGCATTAAACTTCATGAGGGCAATCATAACACAAGACGTTTCTATCACAAGTTATTAACTAACCAGTTACCGGGATATTTTTATTTCCCATTAAAAATGGCCAAACTGTCTTCAAATTTTGTTTATCAGTGTGTTTAACCTCATCACTTTTTAAAACTTTGATGCTTCATTTGCTGGGACTTGTTGAGTTGTCAATGAACATTTTAGAGGTAACAAGGGAAGGAAGAGCATAATTAGGTTACTTCTGAAGTTGTCTATTGCTTAGTCTTTGACTTGGAGCATGTGCAGAAATGTGGAAGAACTACAGATAGTTTATATGTGAGTCGCCAAATGAAGCTAACAGGTAGTAGGTCAAGTGAAAGTAATCAAGTGGACCTTTCTTGCAAATGGTAGTTAACTTGTGGAATTCCTTCTAGGACATTGTAAACAGTAAAAGCCTATATGTTTTGAATATAAGACTGAAGTTAATGGGAGAAAAATCAATCTTGACTCATAAGGGGTTGAATACTGGGAGAAAATTCAGGTGAAATTTCATGTTTTCATATCCTTGAATTTTTCTATTTCCTAGGCGTCACTTTTGATGGTTGTCAGAAACAAAATAGTGGGCTGTATAGATTTCTAAATCACTATGGCTGCTTTTACATTCTTAAGTTGTAATTTTTTGTAATTTAGATAGCATACTTTCCCTAACCCATTATTTTTCCACTCTACATGTGTCGCCATCCAACTTTCTCAACATATGAAACACATAACTAGCAGATTGTATATTTTGTCTGTATTTTATTCATAATCTTTTCACCTTAACGTTATCTAATAGACTCTTTCTCTATAATTAAAGAATTTAGATACAACATAACACTCTGCATAAGACATCTTTAGGAATCTCTTTTCTCTCTAAGATCCTGTAGAAGAAAAATAGATAGTCTGTATAACGAAGATGAAAATTGTAATCAAACTTGAGCTTGCTTAATCAAGTGGGAAGTGAATTTCATAGATCTAAGCCCTTTATCTGACCATAAGATTTCATTTATAATAAGGGAGTCACAGCTTAAAAGTTTCCCTTGAGCTTTGCTATAATATACTGATGTAGATGGATATGTGATTTCTAAAGTTAGACTGGATAGACCATAAAAGAAGATGGCTTTGGGGATATTTTTGCCTGTTAAATGAGCTGGCTGTTCCACAATTCATAAACAAGGCAGACTGTAAAACTATATATCACTGAATATAGAATTCTGATTTTTTAAAATGGAATATAAATAAATAAAATCTAACTGATGTACATCTACTCATTTCAGATGCAAATTCACTTTTCCCTCAGCAATATTATTTTAGAATGACTTTTGATGAATTTGATTTTTTCTTCCCAATGTAAAGGTAATGCTTCCTTCATTTTAGCACCACCTTACACATTCTTCCTGTTACTCTTTTCTTACATGTGGCTATGTTATTATTCAATGTAATATAAATAATTTATCTCTCTTTCATTTACACAGTGTTATCCAAAACCAGGAAGACTAGAAACTTATTCTCTTTATGCCTTTTGGTTATTTCAAGCTTATTCATGTGTAATTTACTTGAGTTTCTACTGTAATCTATCTAATAATGCATATGAGAGGCTCATGTCATTTGGCAACAAAATTACGTTGTTTCCTTTGAAGAACTTTATTCTTTCAGTTTACAGTACCATTCAAGTACCCAAGACTTTTTGCTATCTTTACAGTGATGTATCAAACTGTGGCATCAAGGTATCAAGTCAATAAGGTACCAAGCTGATGCATCTGCACTTAGGCACTGTGAACAATAATACATTCATGTCTGGCTGCTACTAGATGCCAGACCAAGGAAACAAATGTAGTACTCATCCCACCCTGGTTCTTCACTTCATTTCCCCTTTACCTCTTTTGAAAACACTTCCCACTGAGAAATACAGAAATTACTCTTGATCTAAATGTAGGGTATAGCAATGTAAAATGTTTGGCTCAGGAGCTCTAGTGTTCTTTCTGCTCAGTTTGATATGCATGTCCTGAGTTTCATTCAATAACCAACTCTAAACCTCAAAGGAAAACTCCATTGTAATCAGTACATTCCATCAAATGAATCAGCTAAATCATGCTAAACTTCTTATTTTTAACATGAAAACACAGATTCTATTTAGTGGCTTTGAAATGGGTACAAATTTCCTTTTAATGAAATTAGACTGTCTTTGACTTACAATAAAACCAGAAAGAAAAAATTTTGGCCTTTTTAGAAGCAATAGCTAAATTCGGTATGGATTTTAGCCTGTAAAAGTTAAATCAAATTCAGTCACCATTTGCATTTCTTGTGAATATTTGACCCCCTTTTAGATCAGAACCTTTCCTCCTCCAGCATAGCAGTCCCTTTATTTGGTTTTTATGTTACAGAAGCCGTGGCATAAAGCATACAGACCCTCATTCAGTTCTATTTGACTCTCATCATTAAGATGATTTTACACTCGCTTGCTCCCTTCCCCTTCTCCAGCAATCCATGTACATTCAACCGCTTAGATTCATACAGTACATTACTGGGTAGAGGTTCAATGGAGAGAGATATACAATTCAGGGCATTTATTTTCCTTTCGAAGAAGATAAACTATGACATACGATCTGCATATTACAAGGGATTATTGATTCTTTATACCCAAAATGGATGAAAGCTAGTGAGATGCTACTAGTAAAACATTACTGACTTAAACTTGTAACATGGCAATCAATAATTACGTGGAGTGCAGACAAAGATGTGAAGTATAGTGTAAAGAAATGCCAGAAAAGAACACTACTGTTTTTTGGTTTTGTTTTTTGTTTGTTTGTTTGTTTTTTTGTTTGTTTGTTTGTTTGTTTTACTGTATTGTCTTTTTTTTTTTTTTCCTACTGAGAAGGAGAACCATGGAGAAGATACATATACATTGAAATAACTTCCTCTTCAGTAACTGCATCTCAAGTACAAATTAGCTGAATGACAGTCCTTACAAAAACAAAACCAACCAAACCAAACAAAAACCAAACCAAACCAAAACCAACCAGCCAACCAAAAAACAAAACAAAGCCCAAACCAAACCAACAACAAAAACCACAAAACAAAACAAAAAACAGACCAACCAACCAAAAATACATTTTTTGTCAATGTTTTGATCATAGGTGACTTTATGCACAGTACTTTTTTCCAGACAGAATACTGTTCTCAAAGACTGAAAATTTAGCACTTCACATGCATAGTTAAGCTAAGTGGATTTAGGGAATGTGAAGATTCTTCACTTTCTCCCAGTCATGTTGAGGATTTCAGTGTTGAAAGAGGAACACATATCTATGTAAGGAAACACCCTGGCTATTGTGGAAAGGTGAGATAACTAATATAATCCTTCAGCCTAATTAGAAGTCATCTCTATTTTATCAGCCTTCAAGCCATTTTATCAAAAAAAAAGAAAAAAAAAGGAAAATAAAATCAAAGATGTAAATTCAACACACATAGCACTCTTAATACTCCTTTGGATGACACAGCACTCTTGGCAAAATGTCCTTGACATTGAAACAAGTTTGACAAATAGATTCACTTTTTTTTTTAACCAGTGACTTGTGTCATAGTAGACTCTCTGGCTCAACTCTCATCCATATTGCCTATTGTTTCAGAGGCCATACATGTTAACTTAGTAACCAAAATAACAATAGAGTTCATACTTTAAGAAATGTTTCTTTTCCATTTACCTCTGCAGTGACAGTGCTTAAGTTGTTCAAATCTCACTACTGACCTGCAGAATTCTTGTGCTGAAGAGCTGCCACCAGCTGAGCTCTCAGCCACATTAACAGAAAAATACTCTCTGCCATATTCCTAGTATACATAATAGCTTGTTCTTCCAGGTGACATATCTTCAATTCAGGCAAATTAATGTATTTTGCTTGACTTCTCTGAATTTTAGGAGGTGAATTTTAAGTAAAATCTATTATAGTAAACAAAATGTCTGAGGATTAAGTAAGGGGAATGAGGAGTCAGATTTAGAGGGTATTCAAGCTTGTTGTTTTGATGATAATACAGTTTAGTAGTTTCTCATTTAATGTTAATTGTCAGGCCTGAAAAAGAACAAAGCTTGGAAAGCCAGACATCTTCAATAGCCAAAACTGAACACAACCTGTGCCTTAAAATGATGCAAGGTCTGATCTTTTTGTGAGACTGATAAATAATAGAAAGTGCCTGAAATTATTGATCCCAAATTCTCTATAGTTATAGCTTTCTCTCATTTTATTTGTTATAATAAACTAACATTTTATCAAAGTATAGCAAAAAGATGTTCCACACATCTTATTATCTGAAACCAAAAAAGCTGTTTTAAATAATACCATCACTAGAAACTTTATTAAGGGTTGAACCAGAGACAGTAAGGTAAACCAAAATAATAAAAAATCTAGTTGGGACTTTAGGATTCTCTGTCCAACTGTACCAATAAATCACTGCAAGGATTTAAATTTCTTTTTTTTTTTTTTTGTTACAGTCTGCCTCAACAAATTTTAGGTAATAAATTTTAGGAATCAAGCTTCTAGTCCAAGCCTTTCTTTCTAATCAGTAGAGATACATGGGCTCATCCTAAGGGCAATTCATGAAGATCTTTTCATAGATATGTATACATATATAGTATGAAATCCTCTCTATATTTGCCTGATTTTCTCCCTTGAGTATCAAATGAGCTTATATTGATTAGGCACCCAAAGGTTAGGTGTCTAAGTGACACTAATTCTACTTGTAAGCATATAGTGCCCCTTTTTTATCCATCTAAAAGGAGGCAAAATTAACGACAAGCAAGCTTCGTATTCACTGCAGAAGTACTATGAATCTATGAATTCCAAATTCTTCTACATTTCTTTGTGAAGAGGTGCTCATCTATTTCAGAATCTGACCTGAGATATCACCTGCACTTTATATTTTTATTCTTCAGAATCTAGTTACCAAAACTTCTAATAAACAGGGCCTGGGACTCCCATAGATGATGATAAAGGTTACTGCTGTATCCAGACGCTATTTGGAAACCCTGTATCTTTGCTGTAATGTAACTTCCTCCCCTGCTGAAATGTGCTATTAAGTTTTCAGCACTTATGTTCTCTTAACCTGAACTTAACGGGCTGTTTTTTTCAGGTAACTGTAGTTTAAAGGAACAAGCAGTATGTTATTTGCTGCAACTGCTGGGACACAGGGCCACATCTGTAACCAAAATCAATACTCATGCTTATCTATTCCTCTTTTCAAAAACCTCTTTATTTATAGGTGATAAAATTCAGGCAGTAGGTTTAAAAGGTTCCGAAACTCAAACTTAATTAAAGCACCTGTTTATCACCAAACATAACAAGCCATAAATTATATAGATGTTTCAGTTTATTTTGCACTACAAACATGTCACTTTGATCGATATGGATTTGGCTTCTCTTGTGTACAGAAACAGTCTTGAAAGTGACAGCTCACATTTTTTTTCAGTACAACAGTAGGAAAAGTTGATGAATAACTGTCAAATATGATTGACTGGAGGGGGAGATTTTCAAAGCACAGGTGCCCAGTTCATTTTCGCTGTCAGTGGAATGTAGGTTTCTGGCTCCTGTTTGTGTCTTTGAAAATCTCCTTCCTAGATATATGAAAAGTCTTGGGTGGAGTTAGTTAGCTTAATTAGAAATGATCTTCCATATCTTTAAAAGGCACTGAAATTTATACAATGAAAAAATAAGAAGGGACTGTAGTAATTTAATCCATTAGAAATTCTGGGAGAAATGTGGAAGATCTTGTTGAAGGGAATTCATTTTGGAATTCCAAAAAGGATATAAGTTAGAGCTGGAAGACATGACTTACGGGGATGAGATTTAGGGCCTGAATCAGTATAGAGAAAAGTTAATTAAAATAAGAGTCTATTCCGTTTTGCTAACTTGGAGTTAGATCTTAAGAAACTTGAATAAGTTAAATAAAAAGTAAGAAAACATAACAATATACTGAAAAAGAAAACAATAAATTTCAGTACTTTCAGGATCATCTTAATATTTTTATTTGGGGAGAGCAGGATATTATTCTAGAGTAATATTATATAACTTCCTTCTGCTGTGGGTGTTGAGTAAATAGTTTCTACTTCAAAGAATGAAGCGATTTATAGCATATGCTTGTACAGCATAATTCAAGAACTCTTACACAAATTGAGGGATCAAGTGGCCATAGCTGACCCTGGATTGAAAAGTTACTTAGATTGTTTCTGTTTCAAGGCATCAGAGGAGTGTCTCTCTTACCATGCTTTTCCCCTTTATCGAATAGATTTTATGGATATTGTTTCCAAATATTGTTCAGCTTTTATTTATCGTCCTCTAGCTATAAATGGCTGCAAATAGGAAGGCCTTTACTTTTGTATACAGGAGTTATTTTGGCTGGATATGTGATACTGAGTTGAGAAAACTGTGTTCTATGACACCAGAGTTCCAAAGATGCTAAAAGCTAATTTGAGAGCTGTTTGCACAGTGGGGATTTTAATTCTGTTCATAATAAGACAAAATATGTGATAAACTCATTTTTTTTCCTTTTTTTTTTTTTTTTTCAAAATTAAAGTAAGCATTCCAAGTAGATCCACAAGTTGCTTCTCAACAGCATAAATTTCTTACTGTTATTATTTTAATTTTGCTAACACATCAAGGCTCTAACTGATTTCAGAATACCATCATACTAGCCACTATATAAACATAAAATCTAGAGACTTTCTATCCTGTTGATCCTGTAGTGCAAAAAGACATAAGGAAGCATTTTATAGAACTTTGAAAAGAAAAATGAGAAAGCTAAACACGGAACCAGTCTCTTGTAACTACCATACCAGTGTCTCCACTGCTAAACCAGGCTGTCTCTCTTGTCTCTCAGCCTAAATATTTACTTTAAATTGAAACCGTATTTATTTAGAACCACTTTGACATACTGCCATTTCCAAATTAATTTTTCAAATACTATAAAAATTAATCACACGGAGAGGGAGGTGGGGGGAGAAATGCAAAACAAAACAAGGACAAACAACTGCTGGGCTCTAATGCACCTGGGCCAATCAATGGTGATAGTATGTGAATCAGCAGTATATCCTGATGAGTTTTATAACATCATTTTGCCCAATTATTCAAAGTGTCTTAAGTGCAGGACTTTACATTAGAAAGACTGGAAATCATAATACTTCCTTTTTGTTGTTAAACAGTAGGCAATCACTGGGTGTAAGAAATTGTCTGAGGCTTACAAAAGATGAAGGTTTGTTAGGATAAATGGGTAAATTGTGCAGATCCTTCTTTTATGCAGCTAATCAAACTTTGTCTTGAAATTGTTTGTTTGTTATAGTTTTGCTGAGGCTGACAACCTTTAGTGAAAATTCTTGTGTTTATGAGATAACACAGCTGCTGGGCAAATGGCAAAAATTTAAAAATGCTGTTGAGCTGAAATAGGAAAATCAGTCTGCATATAACAAGAAACCCTCATGCCACCATACACCATTATGATTTATAGTCCAAACATCAAGTTAACCCTTTCGGAGGAAAAGGGGAGGTAGGGGAGGGAAATACCACCAAACAAACAACAAACCTCCTCTTTACTTTCATTTCCTGCTATTCTCACAAGAATATTAGCACATTTCTGTAAGTCTGAGACATAAAAAAAGCTTTATTTTAGAAAAACTTTATTTTAAACTAAGCACAAACTTCTGATGATTTTGAAATTATTGAGCTGTATAAGAATAATGGAGATTTCTTATTAATTTGCTGGAGTCTATCAGGGGAGTAGGATTAGCAGAAAAAAGGATGTTATTTTCTCACAGGAACATAAAGCTGACAGATAAACCAAACCATCCAGAGGCACTTGGGTTTTTCATCCACCTATGCCTACATAAAGACATGAACAACTACTGCATCTTCTCTGACCTTTTCTTCTCATCTTCATTTATTTTATGTTGTGTTCCACTAGCCTTTGACTGCAATTATCTGGTAGAATTTAACACTTTTTCTTTCATTTTTGTATTCTTTGTTCAGTAAACATCTGCCTTTTTTCTTTATCCTTCTCTGATATGTCCACCTGTAATTGATCAAAGAGCCCTTACAATTGAAGGCTCAGAGGAGGTGGCCAAGGATGATGTGCTTATGAAGCTTGGGGGAGAATGTGCAGAGTGACTGACCATGGCTGCTGTAAAGGATGCTGAACTCATGGCAAAGGGGACCAGAGGGGAGTCTTTGCTCTTTATGAATGGTTATACCAGCTATTTGGTAGCTGTTCATCTCTTAGTTGATCAATAAAATGTAAAAAGTAAGTCACACAGAGAATCCAAACTGAGCAACAAACAAAAAAACCTTTAAGGAGAGCAATGGGCTTGAGTTGTTTTCAACCCATATATGCTTTGTAGTAACTGGGGATGTCTGATGTTGTGATGGTGAGGATATTAAAAACCTCAGTAAGGAAATTCTTGTTTGCATTGTGATCCAAATGAATACTGCAATTGCTGCACGCCATTAAGTGCAATTTTTACTCGCACCGTGATTCAAATGCATTCTTGCATCTCCCTGCTAAATCAAAATCCCAGGTAACTTAAAATAATAAATCCTGTATTACACATTAAGCCCCCCATGTGTGGAATATCTAAAGAAATCTGGTCAGAGTCCTTCGCTGTGGCACCACTAATGGTGCAAAACATCCTCCCTAGACTCCAGACTCCCAGAGTCCATCTATCCTGTCAACTCCTGCACTCATCAGAAAACACTGAATTCCCTCTTGGCCCTGGACCTTCCTCCCAACTTAACTGGTTATAGCTGTTGAATTATGTAAAGCAACAGTACAGTGTTTTTTATAAGAAGCACCTCACAAAACAGATTTTTGTTTGCTGTATTCAATGGCTTCACAAAAGAACGTTGCATGTTGTACATTGTACGTTGTACGTTGCACAAGCTAAGGAAGAAAAGCTCAGCCTTGCAAGCAGATTGCTGTTACATGAAATGTCTTCAAATCTCTATGTGAATCTTTTCCAGCTCTCTTGATTTTCTGTGACCCTTAATTATGAGGTTTAAGTCAGCCTCTTATCCAGGGAAATAAAATGAAAGCAAGCTGCTGAACAAGTTTAATATATTTTCTTTGATTCTTTGGTGCAGAGTTTACATAGTGAGAAAGAAAAAATAATAGTTAGAGGCAATAGGGTGAAATTAAAAGCTGACTATTCTTTCACTGAAATAATTGTTAGCACTGCCATTGATTTGAAAATGATCAGCTCACCATTGCAGCCCAGACTTGGAAGGCCATTTCAGAATTTACTTCCTTTGTCATTCTGAATAATATAACCATGCGAATACTCAAGAAATTTGGGCTTTAGCAGATAAATCTGCTATTTGCTCTGCTTACACTTGTTTCATGTATCCTGCTTAGAAACTAACCAGAGAAGGCATTCTTTCATACAACATGTGGTTAAAAGTGGAACATCGTGCCTTAGAAGATTATGGGGAAAAAGTTTACAGGGGCTCTAAACATCACTGGTTATAATGATAGAATTAAAACAAGAGCAACTGAATTAAGAAATGAAACTGCATCTTCTTCTGAGAGTCCTCAAATCGCAGATTGCTGGCATCTAGTGTAGCGCTGTTGGAAGTATCTGTTTATGCTTGTCCTGTTTTTACAGTCTTAGAAAAACATCTCCTATTGTCCATTTTAAGAGACAAATCTAGAATTATCTTTTCCCTGACTGGTTCACTCATTCATCTGCCTTAATGTTTTTTACAACCACAGAAAAAAAGTACTTTTAACTATTGCAAAGATGTCACCTTTGACATTTAGGGGTGGAGGGGTTGGGGGGGTCATGCAAGCTGCCTGAACATACAGGATGGAACCTGCAGCGTCAGCAGGCTTTTATCCCTTCCCTCCCACTCTGTTTCCTCTACCTCTCCTAATAGGCATACAAAAAAAAAAAAAATCTTCAAACAACACTGCATAAACTCTGATAAATCTCCCTGTGGGCAGGATAGATGGGAACTTAATTCCTAGAAAACTACAGAAAGCATGCTACCATTAAACAGGGCCATGGAGAAGTGGGAAAGTACATGGCAAAGACTTCCCTCCAGTCACTTTTTCATCCAGTTGCTCTAAATGTTTTGACTTTGCAAAAAAATATTTGATTATAAATCTGTGCTATTTATATGGAGAACCTAAACATGCCAATAACAAATAGCTGTCTGTGAAAACAGTAGATGACCCCTTAATACAAATACCATGTGAAGGGTACTTAGCTTTATAGATGATTTGTTAGGTGAGAGGATAAAGGCACTGCATGGAATTCTTCAGTGATTTGAATTTGCAACAATATGTTGAAAGCCATATGGATGTTATTGTAGGGGGAGTTGGAAGAGTTTGGTATTCATTCGAATTCCTAATGGCTTTTAGTATAAACTAGCTTGGGTCTACTGAAATGAGACTACATGTACAAGTAGGTATGTGGTCTAAAATGTAATTACTGCTTTTCACTTGGCATTTGTCTGATCTATATGATCACTTCCTTCACCACCAAAAATCACTACAGGGTGCCTCATGTGTTGGTTTGTGGTTTTTTTGTTTTGGTTTGGGGTTTTTTTTGTTTGTTTGGTTTGGTTTGGTTTTTGTTGTTGTTGTTGTTTTTGTTTTGTTTTGTTAATATGTTCTCCAGCTCCTGATTAACTAATCTGGGTGTAAAATCCTTAAGTAATTATGTAGGGATACAGCTCATGCTTTCATGGAACATGAACTGAATCAGAACATTCATTCCCTGCACTTACATGTTGTCTTTATATGTGTTAATGTCCCTCAGACTGTGTCAATGAAAAAGGAAAACTAGAAAATTCTATTAACAGGATATTGAGACTGAGACAATAATTATGACAGCTATATGTCAGAGAAAATCTGTTCTCTGGATATTCCTAACCACTGTCACCCAAGTTACAAATAGTTATCCATAACAATTTGTTTTTTAGACAAAATAAAAAGACACATCATAGAAAGTCTGACATTAGTGAAGATTTTTAGAAGCGACCAGTGGTGATTCAAATATTGATTGTAGGCCAGAAGTACATACTAATATTGGGACAAATTCCAATAGAGGATTAGGGTAGGGAAGACAGACAAAGATTAAAAGAAATAGTTACACTTTCAAATACTAAGTAACAGGGAGTCTACCACTTAAAAAGTCTTGGTGAACACTGCAGTGACTGGAAAAAAAAAAAAAAAAAAATATATATATATATAAATAGTTATTTTAGAGCTATGCAACAGTGTTTTTTTCATGTCTGTCCTACGCAGACAAATTCAACTGCATCTCAAAATTGCTATGGAAGAATGTGCAAAAGACAAAGTGAATGGCAACAAGCAGTTATAGGGCAACACTGGACACATGTAGAGACTATGATAAAGATTCATCACCCTGGAATAGAAGAAGATGAAGAATGATGTGACAGTGATATAAAAAGAGGAAGGTGTATATAAGATGAATAAGAGAAATTATTCCCTCTCACAATAGGAAAAGCAGGGAGCACAAGCCAGCCCTGTTTGACAGAAAATGTAAGGAAAAATAAAAGATTTTTTTGTTGTTGTTGGGTTTTTTTTTGTTTGTTTGTTTGTTTTTTTTTCACATTAATACATAACTGAACTGTGGAACTCATTGAAAGAATGTTGTGGATTTCCTGGTTACAAATAAATAAATAAATAAATAAATAAATAAATAAGATAAATTAATGAAAAGCAGACGTATCCTTTATTATAGTAAATAGAATGATCCAGTTGCAACTTTCATATACAGCAATTCCCTAAAATTGTAATCTCTACAGAGTGGGAGTTTATGCCAGGGAAGGATTACTCTATACTTACCCTATTTCTAATATATTTCCTGGGCCACACACCCAGCTCCAGTAGACAGCATTGTCCATAGGCTGAGTAGATCTCTGAGGTGATCTTGTGCTCTTCTGTTCTACAGACCAGGATTTGAATTCCAGTTCTGTAGAGGAATCTGCTGGGGGATAGTTATACGTGCAATATGTTTTGTATTTTAATTTCACACAGCACAGTAGATTGGGTTATACCAGACTCAATTAGTCTGAAAGGTATTTTTTAAAGATGGTAAACATGAATTTAAGTCTCTAAGATTTTAAAACATAGTCCTCAATATCTCCCAGTTAGGGAGAAAAAAGGGGAAGCTGATTATTTAAGGGAAGTGATAGCCCTGTAGGGAGTCCTGCAAGTACAAATTCATATCCTTCTCAACTGCTCAAAGACAAAAATAAGGATTTTGGCTTGTATTTTGGCATGGATGTTCCAAGGTATCATAAAGCAACCGAGAGAATAGTTCCAAGAATAGCTTGATAATAACTTAATAAATTTGTATCCGTGGAATGGGACAACTTAGTGCAACTTCACAGCTATTACAATTTTATCATTTAAAAAAAATGATTCTGTTGGCTACATTCGGTAGCTATAATTCCTTGCCTAGTCTATGTATTGATCATCTATGCAGGATAACTGCCTTAGAATAATCAGAATTTGCATGCTACTGGTATTAGGTAGGAAACAAATATTGGGTCAAGGATAACAAAAAGAGCTTTTTCAAACACATAGCAGATAAAACTAACACCAGAGGCAATGTAGTCCCACTGATGAATGTGGCGGGTGCCCTGGTGACAGAAGATACAGAGAAGGCAGAATTACTGAGTGCCTTCTTTGTCTCTGTCTACTCTGCCGGAGGCTGTCCTGGGGAGCCCTGTACCCCTGAGACCTCGAATGAAGCCAGGTCAATGGAGGAGTTGGCTTTAGTCGATGAGGACTGGGTTAGGGAGCAATTAAGTAGTCTGGACATCCATAAATCCATGGGTCCAGAAGAGATGCACCTGCGGGTGCTGAGGGAGCTGGCTGAAGTCGTTGCTGGACCGCTCTCCATCATCTTTGCCAAGTCTTGGGAAACAGGAGAGGCACCCGAGGATTGGAGGAAAGCAAATGTCACTCCAGTCTTCAAAAAGGGCAAGAAGGAGGACCTGGGTAATTATAGACCAGTCAGCCTCATCTCTGTCCCTGGGAAAGTAACGGAATGGCTTGTGCTTTTGTGCCATCTCAAGGCATATCAAGGATAAGAGGGTTATTAGGGGCAGTCAGCATGGCTTTACTAAGGGTAAGTCATGTTGACCAACCTCATAGCCTTTTATGAGAATGTAACAAGGTGAATGGATGATGGCAGAGCGGTGGATGTGGTCTACCTTGACTTCAGCAAAGCGTTTGACACAGTCTCCCATAGTATCCTAGTTAATAAGTTGAGGAGGTGTGATCTGGACAATACAGTAGTGAGGTGGATTGCAAACTGGCTTAAGGAGAGAAGCCAGAGAGTGGTAGACAATGGTGCAAAGTCTAGTTGGAGGCCAGTATCTACTGGAGTGCCTCAGGGGTCAGTACTGGGGCAAATATTATTCAATATATTCATTAACGATTTAGATGAGGGAACTGAGTGTACTATCAGCAAGTTTGCTGATGACACCAAGCTGGGAGGAGTGGCTGACATGCCAGAAGGCTGTGCTGCCATCCAGAGACCTGGACAGGCTGGAGAGTTGGGTGGGGAATAACCTGATGAAATTTAATAAGGGAAAGTGTAGAGTATTGCATCTGGGAATGAACAACCCCAGGTTCCAGTACAGGCTGGGGAATGGCCTATTAGGAAGCAGTGTAGGGGAAAGGGCCCTGGGGGTCCTGGTGGACTACAGGATGACCATGAGCCAGCACTGTGCCCTTGTGGCCAGGAAGGCCAATGGCATCCTGGGGTGTATCAGAAGGGGGATGCTTAGTAGATCAAGAGAGGTTCTCCTTCCCCTCTACTCTGCCCTGGTGAGACCCCATCTGGAGTATTGTGTCCAGTTCTGGGCCCCTCAGTTCAAGAAGGACTGGGAACTGCTGGAGAAAGTCCAGCGTAGGGCAACAAAGATAATTAAGGGAGTGCAGCATCTCCCTTATGAAGAAAGGCTGAGGGAGCTGGGTCTCTTTAGTTTGGAGAAGAGGAGACTAAGGGGGACCTTATTAATGTCTATAAGTATATAAAAGGTGAGTGCCATGAGGATGGAGCCAGGCTCTTCTCAGTGGCAAACAACAATAGGACGATAGGTAATGGGATCAAGCTGGAACACAAGAGGTTCCACTTAAATTTGAGAAGAAACTTCTTCTCAGTGAGGGTGACAGAGCTCTGGAACAGGCTGCCCAGGGAGGTTGTGGAGTCTCCTTCCTTGGAGACATTCAAAACCCTCCTGGACATGTTCCTGTGTGACCTCATCTAGTCGTTCCTGCTCCAACAGGGGGGTTGGACTAGATGATCTTCTGAGGTCCCTTCCAATCCCAAACATACTGTGATACTGTGTGATACTGTGATACAGTATTTTAGCTATATACGCGGGTTAATCATATGTAGTAACTCTAAAGACTTGAATTCGGCTTGTTGCATCAGTTATAGGTTAAGCTGCTTTGCTATTAGAAGATAAACAAATAGCTTTGCATAAAATAATTTGGCCCTCACACAGGTCAGGCCAAGACCTCAGAAATTTTGTTGGCTTTCCCCTCATTTATGGAATATTACTAAAGAACAAGAACATTCAGGGAAAACTGTTTAAAGACTTTTGCCAACACATGTTGTCTCAGATTCTCTGTATTCAAGTTAAGTTTACAAATGATACCATCTGTTTTTTCAAGGATGCTTCATACTTTGAAGTCAACTAAGTCAAAATGGAACTGATGGAGGTTCAGGCACCATAAGAGGTTGAAATGTGTATGCATCTGGATTGAATTTGGCCACAGACATTTAAAAGTATTTTCTCTACTAGCTAAAGGTGACAGAACAAAAATGTATATGGGAGAAGGCAAACCTGGAAGGAACCAGATGGTCTTAAGTATGCATATGCCCATAAAGATAGGAACCCACCATGAAGACGGTTTGTGATACTCTCTACATATACAGTATTTGCACAAAATGCTCCTCAGGCACTGCTAATATCTTTTGTTTTGCAGTGAACTGCTGCCACTTGTCCATCTTGACAAATCAGTTCATAAAGAGGATAGTCCTTTTAATGCATGGTGTACTCTGGGTCTTGCATGGTCAAGGCACTCCTTATTTACACAGAAACTCCTAAGGTGTTTTCTTGAGAGGGAAGACACCCTTCACTGCAGCTCCAACAAAACAGGCTGATCAGGGACAGGTTTCACATCTGTCTGCCAAGTTGGAAACAGAGCCAGTAAGTATGCCACATACCTCAGATGCATTCATGTGTGCACCTGGTGTTAGTTAATTGGGTGAAGATTTTTTGCCTGTGGGTGTATTTACAGACAGAAGGTTTGTCTATTTTGCCACCTATTCTACCACCCTATGCAATGAAGAGAACATGATTGGCTGGCTTGTTTTGCAAGACTATCTGTCTCAGGACCAGGGAATGTCCAAGGTTAAAAGGGGAGTTATTTGATTTACAAAAGTAAATAAGCAAGTTCTAGGATACATGAAGGACAAATATCATTCCTCTGCCAAGCTAACCTTAAATTCTCACTGTTGAGGAAAGGGAAGGTGGAGGAGGAAGGTTCATTACAGTGATCTTGCTGATTTCTCCAACAAGGTGTTTGGAAGTGGGTGAAGTACAACTGGTTTCTTTTTCCACTCTGTGTGTCTACACAGAGTGTATAGACACAGCTACCAGAAATCAGCACAGTGTTGGCTGGCGAGGATAATAAGTAAATGACAGTGTAAAAATTTTCCCAGATTTAAAGTATACTAGAAATATTTAACAAATTCAGATTCACAGCAGTCATCTACTTTGGGTCTATATTGCAAAAACACAGAGCTCTGACAGCCAGATCCTGCATGCTGCTATGCCCACAGAACCTGTGCAGTGCAGAGGCTGTAAAGTTCTGTTCAGGAGCACATTGTTATTTACAGGCCAAAGGTAGAGAGTCACACGGTAGGAAGCGTAACTGTGCTGCAGCTCCTACTGTACTGAAAGTTGTGACCAAGATAAGGCAGAAGATAATGTAGTCTGTGATGTAAGGGTTATGTTCCTCCCTCCTGCCTCTTTGCCAAGTATGTATATTTATGCTCATAAATAGTGAGGAGCAACCATTCTGAGCTCTCTTGCTGAAATCAAATTGTAAGTGATTCAGTACATAAAAAATATGACATTCTTCTATTCCACCAGAAAAGGTGGGGAAGTTTAGTACTAGCAATGGAAATAGAGTTTTACTAAGTCCTCTTTAATTGCCCAGCTCATCAATATACCAAGAGATGGAGGAATGTGTTGTGGGATGAGCCCTTAGAGAACATAGCCATTTATGAGCAGGTACAATTGCAAATATAATATCTTGCTGATAGTAAGGAGCTGGGGAGGGCTCTAGTGGAGGATATTTAGAAGTCAACTGTACTGACTGATGCTACTAAATTAGGAGGAGCTGTGGACTCCCTTGAGAGTAGAGAGGCTTACAGGGAGATCTAGATATATTAGATTTGGGCAGTCACTAACTGTATGAAATTTAACAAGGCAAGTGCTGGATTCTCCACCTGGGACAGCATAATGGTGCTTGTACATACAAGAGGCTGGAGAGAAGCCCCACAGAAAGAGATCTGGGGGGTTGGGTTGATGGCAAGTTGAATATAAGCCAACAGTGTGCCCTGTCAGCCAAGAAGGTCAGCTGTGTCCTGGGCTGCATCCAGTACAGCACAGCCAGCTCATTGAGGGAGGTGATTGTCCCACCCTGCACTGCAATGGTATGGCCCCCCACTGTGTGCATTTTTGGACACCTCAATATAGGAAGGACATCAAACTATTCGAATGTATCCAGAGGAGGGTAAACAAGATGGCGAAAGGTCTTGAGGGCAAGATTTATGAGGAGCAGCTGAGGTCATTTGGTGTGTTCATCTTGGAAAAGAGAAGGCTGAACGGGGGACCTCATGACAATCTACAGCTTCCTCAAAGGGTGGCAGTGGAGGGGGAGATGCTGTTCTCCTCTCATGGATGACCAGTAATAGCACACAAGGAAATGGAATGAAGCTGTGTCAGGGGAACATCAGATTGGACATCGGAAGTTTCTTCACTGAGAGGGTGGTCGATCACTGGAACAGGCTTCCCAGAGTAGTGGTCACATCACCAAGCCTGTCAGAGTTCAAGGACTGTCTGGACAATGCTGTGGAGCCAGTCTCAGTTATTTGAACTGGTTTCTTCAGAGGTTCTAACTGGCCCATGCTAGGATGAACTGCATGTGAAAAACTTTTTTTCACCCTTTTAAGATGAAAACAAATCAGGCACTACTAAAGATGGCCCTACTTGACAAAAATACATTTATTTATGGAAGGAGGGACATAGATCAACCACTAGTTGAACAATATGAGAAATTAAATTTCCTGTGAAAGCCAAATGTGCTTCTCCACTGTGAAAATTTTGTGTAGCCCATAGTCTTGTCCAAGTGGAGTTTCTCATATTTCTGTATCCTCTTTGTCTCTTTCCTATATATATTATTACTATTTTATATATTTTTATATATATATATATATATATTTTAACTGGCAACGGTGGAAAAGATGTTAAACTCTTCAAAAAGGAAGCTGTCAGGATGCTCTCAGTATGTACAGGTGAAAAGGTTGTAAAGGTTGTAGCTATGTATGCTGTGATTTTAGACTGTGGCTTAACAAGGCAGTTAAAGAGCAGCCTAACTTTAAGTGTCTGAGTCATCTCTTCGGAATGACACATTTGTAAGAACTGTCTCCTACTTAATGTATCCTTGTATCCTTGTCACTTTACATATTATGCACCATCTAAAATGAATCAACTTAAATTCTGCCCCCCTCCTCCAATCATTTGAAAGCAGTATATTAAGCAGTTCTTCACCCTAAGAGAAAAATGGAATTTCTGTTGATTATCTGAAATATTTATTTTTTTCCAGTATGTGAAAAATATGACTTCTTAGAAATTGTATGCAATGAAAATGCAAGGAGTTAAGTCTCAAGATCATTAGAATAGCTACCAAAGGCTGAAACATAGTGAAGACTACACATTGCAAGTTTGCCAGTGCATCACAGTTCTCTGTGGTCTTGTATGGCCTTAGAACTGGTTAGTGTAGGAAAACACAATCTCACACTGGTCTGGTCACTCCCACCCATTTAACATTCTCTCTGCCCAAAGCTCCAGACTATAGGGACTCAGACTAACTTGAAAGGGGTAGCTGTTCTACTCACTTTACTGCTTAGGTATGATTCTGCTTCAAGTTTCTACTCTAAGTCTCTCTAACTATTGCAGCTTAATAATGTCTTTCTGATCTTTCAGAGGTGTCATGGAGTTATGCTGGGATACTGAGTCATTTTAGCAGTGGCATAAGGGAACTGAACATTAATAATAGAAGGACAAAAAAAAAATCCCACTTTTTGAGGCAAGAAAAGATGAGTGCCAGAATGCACTGCTGCTGCGTCCTGTACTCAGTAGGTTGGGTGACTATCGTGATACCTAGATATCAGGGTTTGTGGGACAACCCTGCATTTGTGGTGTGCAGGGACGAAGACAAAAAAAAAAGAGGTGGCTGTCTCAGTACTTCCTTGCACATATTCAAACATTATAACAAAACAATGACAATCTATCTCAGGAAAAGAAGATTCCATGAGATACATTATTGTAATAGAATAAAATTTGGTTTTGGATGGGAAAGTTATCTCTTTTGGATCAGCAATCCAAAAATAGGTCAGGAGGTTTTAAAGGCCAGTTACAGTGCTCAGATACTGAATCATAATTGTTACAATTTGAAAGGTGGATTACAGGAAACATCAGTCCTTGAGCCATGGGCACATTTGTGAAAATAGGCAATCTGCAAATAGAAAGTCACAATATACATTGGAAATATACTTTTTCATGTCAGTGACCCACCTGCTCTATTAGGTAAAAGTTTTCAGTTAAAAATCTGAACTTCGGTTTGGTTTTGGGTACCTTTTCACATCAAAATTATGTTTCTTGTTTCTGTAAAAGTTGTGGTCTCTGTTCAACCACATGCATAGCCCCAGTGACATCAAAGTCTTCTTGTAAACCTTGTTCAAGTGCAGCCTAGCTGGATACTTGCCTAAAGAGTCGAGATGGCATCTGGAATTTGTGAGGAAGTATGCCAACATCACATGACAAAATTAGAACTATTAAAAAAGTCACCAGTTAAATTAAATAGTGAACTAATATTTGGGCTTTTTATCATTCATATATACAAATTATTACAAATTAGTATGGCTAACCACAAAAGTCCATTAGACATGCTTTGATTGTCTCTACTAAATACTTAAATGTCACTTTTCCACTTTAGATCAAAAAAGAGAAAGAGTAAGAGCCTGAGATTAGAAATAATATTATCTTGATGTGTCACCTTTCCATCTAAAGCAGGTTAAAAGCTATTTTCAATAACAGATGTACTGAGGCAAAACTTGTTGTTTTTGAACTTTCAAGTCATTCTGTTTTAATCTGTGACCTGATATTTTTATGAGGCATTGTTGAGCTTGGAGGAGGAGGATTTCCTCTCTGACTGCAGCTAGCAACTTTTCCTTTGGCTTTCAAAATGGGAAGGTTACGAGAGGTCCAGCTAGTCATGCAAAAATTGTAATAATAAAAATGTAATGGAAACCAGGAACTTGGTATTCGGCAAGAGCATGAACTTTTTACCCTTCCAAATCCAGCTTGTGCTGCCTTTCTTCAATGCGTCAGATGTCATTTTCCTATTGATCATCATCAAACAGCTTTTGGTCCCATGAACTTTTTGAAATAGCTCTGAACATTGCCTGTTTTGTAAAATAGATGTTTTGTGGTGAAAATAATAGTACAAGGACACACAAACATCCCTGATGTCTATCCTTGATATCCCTGGTATTAATCCCTGAAGTAAATTCTGGTGTCAATCACTCACTGGCTTTGACACTCTCTTTCTTAAGTATTAGTCTGTTGCAAAAGGAATTGTGTTTTTTGCATTGTCAAAATTTGCCATTTGATATTGGAATATCAAATAAATGTGGTTATGTTATACATCATTTTAATATGCTTTTCCTGCTTTATTTTTTTTTTTGCTACTGACTTATTATTTTCTTTTTATTTTATATTTGTTTTAGACTATAGAAATGATGTTAGACAAAAAGCAAATTTGAGCTATTTTCTTATTCACGTTCAAAATGTGTCATAAAGCAGTGGAGACAACTCACAACATCAACAATGCCTTTGGACCAGGAACTGCTAACGAACGTAGAGTTCAGTGGTGGTTCACAAAGGAGAGAAGAGCCTTGATGATGAGGAGTGTAATGACCAGCCATTGGAATTTGACCATGACCAGTTGAGAGAAATCATCAAAGCTGATCCTTTTACAACTACAGGAGAAGTTGCTGGAGAACTCAAAATCGACCATTCTATGGTTGTTCGGCATTTGAAGCAAATCAGGAAGGTGAAAAAGCTCAATAAATGGGTGCTTCATGAGCTGACCAAAAATAAAAAAAAAAAAGTCATTTTGAAATATCTTCTTCTCTTATTCTACACAAAAATGAACCACTTCTCGATCAGACTGTGACATGGGACAAAAAGTGGATTTTACATGACAACTGGCAACAACCAGCTCAGTGATTTGACTGAGAAAAACCTTGAAAGCACTTCCCAAAGCCAAACTTGCACCAAAAAAAGGTCATGGTCACTGTTTGGTGGTCTGATGCTGGTCTGATTCACTACAGCTTTCTGCAACCGGCATTGGTCAACAGAAAAGGCCCAATTCTTCTCCACGACAATGCCCGACTGCATGTCGCACAACCAACGCTTCAAAAGTGCAATGAACTGTGCTACAATATTTTGCCTCATTCCCCACATTCACCTGACCTCTTGCCAACTGACTACCACTTCTTCAAACATCTCAACAACTTTTTGCAGGGAAAACACTTCCACAACCAGCAGGATACAGAAAATGCTTTCCAAGAGTTCACTGAATCCTGAAGCATGGATTTTTATGCTACAGGAATAAAGAAACTTATTTCTTGTTGGCAAAACTGTGTTGATTGTAATGGTTCCTATTTTGATTAATAAAGATGCGTTTGAGACTAGTGATGATGATGTAAAATTCACGGTCCAAATCCACAATTACTTCTGCACCAACCTAGTACTAACGTCTTAGACAGAAACTTTCTCTACTGTCTCCTGTGGATTCCTTCCTGCCATTCAGCCAAGATCCTCACCTCCCACTTCCTGAGCTCACCAGCATTTGTAGCAATACCAAGTGGAAATTTAGGGACAGCACTGTTAGCTCATCAGTTTCTCCTTCTGAGTTGCTAAGACTCCTGAGCTACATCTGAAACAAGAATATACAATCATCAGTTTTCTTTATTTATGTCATCCATAGCTCAGCTGCTTAAGGAAACTGTACAGAAAAAGTTAGACCCTACAGAAAAAATCTGTCATATGAATTAACAGTTGCTTCCAAAGGACACAGGAGGGAGGTAGGAAAGAAACAGGGGCAAGCAATATGTGAGTATTTAGAGAAGCACGAAACATTGTGGAATATTGATGAAACAGTTGAAGTGTCCTCAGTGTTATAGGTGAACTAAGTCCTGGGAGCAGTGAGCATCATCAGCTTTGATCAAAATCATTGTATGTTGCGTGAAGTTAACACTTTTCAACATCTTGGTCTTTGACTGCAGGTGGGAAATAGTGATCTAATAATTAGAACAAAGGCTTCAGTCAAGATTTCAGAGCTGTTCTTGAGGTCACATTGATTCTGATGGATCAATCTGCAAAAGAAAAGAAAAGAAAAGAGTCCATTGTGTCTTTCAATTTACCTGTGTACAATGCACTTAATAGGTCATGCTAGTGGAAGTGTTAAGTGACTAATGTTCCAGAAGAAAAGAAGCTATAAGAGTAAAAAGTTGTTTCAGTTATGAGTTTGAGAACATCACTTTAACAGGCTAGTCTATAATGTCAACAACCATATAATACTCTCCTCATCTCTCTCATCTCTCTTGTTTCTTATAACACTCTGATTCCTGTGGCTGGCACCATATATAATTTTCTACATAATTTTATAATAGATAAAATAGATAAAATAGATAAAATAGATAAAATAAGTAAAAAAAAAAAAAAAAAAAGAAAAAAGAAGAGGGCATTTCTCCTCTCTTCCTCTTCCCAGAAAATAACATAGTAGTTAACTTAAGATATATCTTGACAAGAGTTGTGAATAATCATTAAGGAACAAAAGAAAAGAAACAAAAGAACACTCAGTAAGTCATGCATTAGCTTTCACTGGCGATCATCAAAGGCGTAAAAAGCACTTACTTCATAAAGTTTATAAAGTGCAGGAGTAGGATTTGTACTTTGGACTTGCTGAAGAATTGTGAGATATAGCATGAATTAGTTCACAGATTTCTTCCCCACTGTTCAACATAGCTTTTAGATGCAAATAGGGCAATAAACACATCATTGCAGGAGAAAACAGAAAATAAGCCTTTTGGCTCTATAGCTGTTACCTTCAAATTTCCTCACAGCCAAATAGTTATTTGTGGTTCTCAAGTCCAGATGTACAGTTGATATCTGAGGGCAAAAAACACTATGGAATTAGTTCCTCTCAGTGAATGGCTTGATTTTTTAAAGATAAATCCATCTGAAATTTCAAATTTGTCATCATGTGGTTTAAGTACTATGACTGAGTGATTGTTAAGAGGGAGCTACTCCAAGTTCAGTGGGAATGGTGGCCCACATGAGAAAAGCTGGGTTTTGCTAAAGGTGAATAGAATAGGTTACAAAATTGACTATCAGAAATCCAGAAGTTTACTTGGAACAGTATGTAGTAATACCAGTCACTCGTTTATCATACATAAAGATATCTTGAGAATTGTCTCATGTAAATATTTAACTCATTAGTTCTTTCAAATATAAATAATCTGAAGTAAGTTAATATAAGACACTACACTGACAATCTAGGCACTGAATTACTACAGTGTTATTTTTACTACAGCTTGTTTTACTACAGGCTGTGTGTTATCCATCCTGTGCTGTTTTACCCTATTTTCTTCAGCAGTGTTCCAAATAATTGCCTAAAAAAGTGTTTTAATGGTTGACAGTAGATTTTTATCTCCATTATTTGTTATGTATTTGACCTTTGTAGAAGATGCGTTGGAGCTTAATTCTGCTGTGGATGTTTACTTACCAGGAACTCAGACTGAGATGGTGAAACCAAGTTTACATAAGCTGAATGGTCATTAGGAGATAATGACTTTCAGTCATTACTATCTGAGTCTGAATTTGAAGCAATATCCTAAGGGTTAAAGGCCTTGACTAGTATTTCCTTTTCCCCTCTCCTTAGTGACTTATCAGAATTTTATCTTGTTATCAGCAGCTGTTTAAACAAAGATATGAAGACACGTGTTTCTTTCCTCTGAAGAATCAGCAAGAAGTATTGTGAGATGACATTTTCTCAAAGAAAGGTTTGAAAAGGTAGCAAAATAATCTTGTGCAGTTTTTTATCAGCTTGTATCACTGATGAAGATAATGATGAATTCCTGAATATAGAATTCTTGTATTTAATGAGCTTGAAGGGTATTAAAACAACTTTGGGAACAAAGTCTCTTCCATTTATTAATGAGTAGATACTGTTCACTTCAGGCAATTTAATTTTATCTATTTCCTATAGTCAGGACTGAATCCGTGAAGTCTTACTGACAACACCAGTAAACAGGTATGATATGTTCTTTGGGGTTTGGTGCTTTTTTAGAACTACTTTTGTGCAACTGGAAAACAACTGAAATTATTTTCCTTTGCTGAAATAGAGTGGGGCCACTGAAAGTACAACATTAACTCTATCCCAGAGAAAAGCAATGCTGTCTTAGTATTTTTATACTAAACCAAAAACCATGCTAGCTCTGAAAAATAAAAATTTCTAACTGCATAAAGAAAATTAGCTCCATTTTGGTCAAACCAGTGCACCAGCACACAGGTGGCTGCTCACCTACTAAAAATCACCCAACACTATACTCTCTTCTACTTCTCTATTCTTACTATCCATTCATCCATCTCGTTTCCCTGCATAATCCTTACTTTCTATGCACCATGTAAAAAAACAAAATTGCAGGTCCAGCATCAGCTCTTTAAACTCTCTTTGGTTTGTGTCATAGGCTGGCTGAAAGTAGCTTTCCTCTGAGAAACTAAAACAGAAAAACTGCATGGATGCTTCAAAGAATGTGTGCTTTCATTGAAGGTAGTAGTTTCTAGAAATTGGTAAGAAATGCATCCAGCATTTCTATGATATACTCTTGAAATACAATATTTCCAGTCTGCTTTGTGAAGAAGATGCCCACGTACCATGACTACAATGTTGGGTACAAATATAAAAACTTTAAAACTAATACATGCTCATTCAACCCTTTCTATGCTATGATTGAACTGTTGCTCATAAACTTGTTAGTCAGGACTTCTGTTCCTAATTGATCCAGGAAATACTAACATCAGGCTGGAGTCATTGCAGTGAGTTAAAGAAAGTATGATCAAAACTTATGGATCTCCCTCTCTAAACAAAGAGGCAAATTAACTTAAACGAAAAATCTAATAGTCTTTACTGCAGACAATCATAATTTGCATTGGTTGATTTCCTAGTGCATAGGAAATCCTTAATTCTGTAAATCCTTTTGTGAAAAACAAAATACTTTAATAGTTGAGATATGGAAATATATTTCCCAAAATCTTCTGTTAGAATGATTTCTGAAAAATATTAATTCAAAGTCCTAATTTCTAACATTACTTTATTACATCTGATACAGTAGAGGTAATGAGTTCCTTTTAGATCCATTATTTTGTAAGAAATCCTGTACTTAGATTCCATGAAGGTAGAAAAAAGAAGACAAGAAGCCTTAGTATATTTGAAATAATGTCCTAAGATTTTTATATTAAATGCCATTTTTCTATCCATGACAACTGTCAGTGCATTGATACATAAAATGAAATGAATTGAAATGAATTGAAACAAAATGAATGGAAATGAATTAAAATAAATAAAATAAAATAAAATAAAATAAAATAAAATAAAATGGCTGTTGTTTGAGCTGGAAAATCTGAGAAAGTCAGAAGGAGTCTGAGAAGTATTTCTTGTTGAATGGGGAGTGTTCAAAGAAAGAGGTCAACAGCTCTTTAAAACAGTGCATATCAATAAGTAAAATAATAAATATAGTTGGGGAAAACTGATTTCAGAATGCATTATGTCTTGCTAGAGGACTGATCAAAGAGAAGCCATCTAAATGAGCAATATCTAGATTTTCACTGCTTACCATGTAAACTCCAAGGCCCAATTAGGATCTCTGCATGTATGTATCTATATAGGGAACTTTCTTTGTTCCTCTTTGTACCTGCATACTGGCAATTTACAAATGACACATGCTTACTTTTGAAAGCTCAGTGCAAGTCAGTCCTCATTCTCTCTCCCTCAAAGCACTGCTGTTCTATAAATTACCTTTCATTTTTTTTCTCACTTTTTAAAAAAACCTTCTTTTTAGCTGATTAACATCTATCCCTATTTTGCAAGTAATTTTGGAGACTTGCAGTTCTCAAAGCCACTCTATTACTAAGTCTCCAGGTATACTTGTTACTTCAGCAAAATAAGCTCTCCTGAATGTACCATGACAGAGAATTTTTGATGAAGGTCCAGTCCTTTATTACAAAGAGCAAAATTGTCCAGGTTCAAAAACTGTAAACATCCTCTTCAAACTAATATCCAAGAGACAATAATTTTGCCTATCAGTCTGCTAATTTTGGCGTCATTGTAGTAGAGACTCCATCAGCATATATAATTTGATGTGTGAGTCCCAGAGCACAGAAGAGTCTTTTCAAGTTTGACATGTAAATTGCAGCATAGAGAAATGACTGCTGTCTGCATTAGCCACATTATTGGCCAATTTGTCAGTTGCTACTGAAACTACTTGCTTGCTCTGCTAGACAAAAAAAGCATCCACATTATGAGTGAAGGGAGGAGGTAGGCTGTGAGAAAGCAGTTTGTGATGTATCTCTACATCATCAGGTTATGAAACAAGGAAGGAACAGGAAGAAAAGAATGTGAAATCATTAATGTATTAACAAGTTATTTATCTTTCATTCTCTCATCCACCTATGTGTGCATATGTGTCTCTTTAGGAATGGTGTCACAGAAGCCAAATACAAGTGGATGGTCAAGTAAACTTCCCTCTGTGTTTGAAAAAGTGAATGTTACCATTAGTTGCAGAAAGGTAATTTACCACTCATGATTTTCTACCAAAATGGCTACTCTGAAAGCTAAAATAAGAAGAGATCTCAGGTGTCAACTCAACAGTTGATTAGACATCTGAAAAAAAACCCTCCAAGCAGCTCAATAGCAGCAATGTTAAATCTCAGCCTTGTCTCTGGCGTCTCATACTAACAGAGCTTGTTTCTATGAAGAAGTCTGTTCACTTGGTTGTTTTATCTGGCACTGATCCCTACACAAAAATCAATCTCCAATTCCTTTTAATGTTTAGCACTAAATCTAGAAAGAAAAACAAAGCACATGAGTCTTGCATTTACTATAGCAGCCTCTAGTATTTGGCTTCAGGGCACCCTTCTAATCAAGGGAATGAATAAACAGTCATTGACTCACTTTCAGGGAACATGGGAGACAGCTCAGTCTTCCTGAAGGCCAGCACAGAGAAGGGGCCTCCAAATCATAAATCAAAACACTATCAGCCCGTTAATTTAGCCTGCCAATTATTAAGATGTTAAAAATATTTGTACGACTATGTTTATTGATGGTGGCTGAGGGACAAATGCAAACTTCCTTAAATTTCTAGCTTCATGGAAAATGGAAATATCTTATAACCAATATAACATTTTCAAGGGCAGATTTTGTGTGTGTGTGTTGATTTTTTTTTTCCTTGCCTGTCTCCACCTAAAAGCTGTAGAAGTCTGAACTTCTACATGAGCATATGCGTTTGCATTTTTCTGCATGTAAATAGTCGTAAATAGTCATAAATAGTCATAAAATTGCTTAATAAGACAAAATGTCATACCTACTATTTTCTGTGGAGCAGATTCACTGGATAGTTACAGAATTATATTTCCTCTTATGCTCACTTTGGTTGTGTCAATCTTAACTACTGTAATCTCATCAAAAGGAGCGGGAGCCTTTCTCCACAGCCTTTCCACTAGGCTGCTCCAAGGACATGTGAATAGGATAACAGCAGTATCAGAATCTGAATCAGCTTCTCGAGTAAGTACTCTGACCTCTAGTTCAAGATATAAAAGATGAGTGACATCATCTTCCATTTTTCTTTCTACAAGCATTTGCTAAATGAGAATTGAGGCATGATCCAGGTAGGCACAAAGAATCTGAGAAATCTTTAGACTCTTGTTTAGCTTTACAATGCTATTTTATAGTATTCATGGTTTTGGAGACAAGTTTGAAAAAAAAAAAAAAAGATACCCTGAAGGATCTACTTGAGGACAAAAATTTTTAATCTGTTTACTATTGTTTAATACGGCAACTTTCAAGGCCTGCTTCCTTTTGTGTGTGGTTTTTTTTTTTAGTGTTCAAGCTTAGAAATGAACTAAAAATATAAAACAGTTGTTTCAGTCCTTTTCTTTCTCCTCTCTCCTCTAAAATTTTCTAAAATCTTAAATGATGAATTTTAGAAATTTCACCTAAAGTTAAAACAACTTGGCAATATAATTTCCCCTTATTGTCTGACCTGCAATAATGCAGATTCATTTATGTAGATAATAATCTGTTCCCAACAAAACCACATAGTTTCTCCACAATTATCCCAATTTTGATGGGGAAAACAGCATATCAGATAACACGCTGCTACAAATTATTTCTAAAACCCTTTAGTTGATAAAGATATTAACATATTAACATTAACTTCGCCTTATTAGCTGAAAAATTAGGTTTAAATCCATGCAGCAAATAGAAAGCTGAAAAGCTGAATGTCACAGAGAATAACGGAATTTCAGTAATCCCAGATGGCTCATGAGGCTAAACAGATAAAGCATGCTCTTGCAGCCAACAGCAACTTTTGACTTACTTGCCCACAGGAGGAAGGCAATACTTCAAAGTCTTTTCAGTCTGTGGATTTTTATAGTATTATTAGCATTTAGCTGGCTGAATTTGACAATCTTGAAAAATTAAAACAGTTTGATTAAGGTAGGCATCAGTGTAAAGAATGCTTAGAACTTAATAATACATATTTATGTAAACACTCAGCCCAGCTGGAAATCCCAGTTTCATATCAAACCATAGAATTATGTATCATTGCTTTATCAAATTATTGTTCCTTATTGTCATAAATTTTATATATAGTTTTCTACAGAGATTTGTCTTTTCTTTCTTGCTTGCTTTCCTACTTTCTTGCTTGCTTTTGCTTTTTTTGTTTGTTTGTTTTTAAATTCTTTCTTTCTTTTCCTTCCTTCCTTCCTCCCTTTCTCCCTTCCTCCCTTCCTTCCTCCCTTCCTTCCTTGCTGTCTTTCTCATCAGAATAAAACTGAATCCCAGGTGGGATTTTTCAAACACATCTTCCTAAAATGAAAATATTCTGACCTTTCCAGTGTCTACCCCATTTTGTAATAAAAATACAACTAAATGAGGCAATAAATATTTCAAATACTTTGAATAATTATAGATATGCCCCCTAAATATTTTTTGTTTAAAAATCCCAGAAACTGTAGTCTGAGCTAGTTTTGTCAACTTGTCAACATTTCCTGAGTTTTCAATCCTATAGAAAACAAGGCAAGATAATTAAAAAGGGAGAGGGAAAGGAAAGAGGAAAGGAAAGAGGAAAGGAAAGAGGAAAGGAAAGGAAAGGAAAGGAAAGGAAAGGAAAGGAAAGGAAAGGAAAGGAAAGGAAAGGAGAAAAGATGGAATACACCTGCTTAGCAGAATTTATAGTTCAACTCTCTTAGCTGTACCAATCACTTAGAACATTAATTTGTCTTTTAAAGGATTAATGTATTTAATTAAGTTTATGAAGTAATTCCTTAAAGGCTAAGTCTGTATCTGACAGAATAATGAATTCTTTGGAAAGAAAAAACCCATAGCCTCACCCTAAACCAGCTTTTGTGGTAATTTCACACAATGAAATATTCTGACTTAGTTTCAGAATAACAGGTGCTTCCTTCCATTTTATTCGCACTTTTTTCAGATTGTGTGTATAAGGAAAATACTCCAGCTTCAAGGTTCAAGGTTCTCTGCAATTTACAGAGTTCTAGCTCCTTAAACCAGAATAAATATGGTAACTGTAAATAAAAAATATAAATACATTTAAATATAAAGCTGTAAATATGTAATGTCATCTATTGTTGGATCTCCCAGTGACTTACTTGACTGCCCTTTGCTGATGACAATTCTTTCATATACACTGGTAACAGTTTCCCAAGAATTCTCAACCTCTCAACTGGTGATGGGAATGAGAAAATACTGCCATTGATGCCTCCAAATGCTGAAAACAGCTTGACTCTTGAATACTTTGACTGTATCTACACCTTACCATTATAAAAAGTTAATATGTAACAATTTCCAAAGTACAAGCCTTCTGAAATAATTTACTTCAGGCCTAGGAGACTTTTTTGACACACCATTTCTGGAAGTTTTTTTTTAAGCTGTACCTCAGGCAACTAAATTAATTGGCAATTGTCCCACTATTCTTAAGCTGATTCTCAAAGAACCAACTTCACAAAATTTTGGAGAATGAAGTGTTGTGGTTGTGGTTGTGGCTTTGATTTTGACTACCAGTTAGCAATGTAGACAGGGGAAAGGTAGCTGAGAAGGTTTGTTGTCCGAAGGTGATCTCAAAATAAATCTTAATTTTCTGGGTATGAAAACAGTTACTAAGTTAACATTCTTTAACATTCTTCTTTTGAGGTGTGGTGATCACTTTAGCCACCCCCTCCCAGACACGGAAGATAAAATAATCCTCATAACTAGATTTTGTACTTCAAATATTTACATCAAAACTTGTATCTTTTTCTTCCAAGAGTATTCTGTTTGCCTGATTCTGTCATGCTTGCCCTTGATATGTTTTGTCTTTTATTAGAGAAGGGAGGTCGATATTACTAGAGACTATAACCATTCTTTTTCCATTGACCTGACTATAAACATGTATTCAAATGATCATGCTGCCACTTCTATTTTCTTTGAAATTGTAAAAGACAGGATTAGAATTGGAACTGAGTCATTACGAATTAGAAAATTAGCATTAGCTGGAGACTATTCCTTTGATTTTGAAACTTTAGCTCCTGGAGTCAAGAGTTTGATTTTGCTTATTTTTTGCATATTATCATCACTAACTTATCCATATAAAGAAAAAAATGTAATGAATACAAATAGTCAGTTGGTTATACTGAGGTCCTTAAAGAGGTATCTGCTGAAATAAATCCAGTAAAGTCATCTGCAGTTTACTAGTATACTGGTGATGTGTCCCTAGTCCTTGATCCTCTCTTTTATCTCTTCATAATTTGATCTTTCCATCATTCAGAGATATTTAGTGTTAGAGGAACAGTTTAAAAAAGATCAAGACCCTCTTCTATGTGATTTTTTAATACAAAAAGTGATTTTGAATGTAAATATCTTGTTCACTGCTTTGAATGTTTCCCATCAAGATTATCAGGCATACAGTCCCCTATACAAAGATTTACTTTAAACCCAGAAAGTTTCTATCCAAAAAGTTACAATGAAGAAGCTGTGTTGAAGATGAAATAATACATTCATCTTCTCAGTAAAATGCCAGTAACAGTCTCTAGAGTAGATATAATACATTCATATATATCAGTTTATGTTTTTCTTTTTCTTTCTTATCCTCTAGAGTTGCAACACAATGACAAAGTACTTTTCCAAGGCCTTAACGGTCTATGGTTGAAAAAAATTCCTCGTTTTATAGCAGTAGCACACACTAATCACCGTCATCATCATCACTGGGCATGTTCCACACACCAAAAGGTTCTTGAGATAGCTCCAAATGTAGCTGAGCATACAATCAAAAACCTGTAAATATTAATGTAATAAATCTAATTTCCAAATCCTCGTGCAAATATAATATAAAAATTTGTTTTTTGAACATTCCTAAACCACCATTAAAATAAAAGACTTTTGCTTGTCAGATTACTACAAGATGAATGTGAAAATGCAATTTGTTCTCACAAATACTTTTGTCTGCCTAACTTGATTATGAAGAATTGTATCTACAGTTTGAAAAGGTGGGCTCAGGTCATTTAGATAAGAATTATCTTGATCTTCATACCAATATCTGTTGGTTTGGGTTTTTTTGTTTCTCTATCATCATTTACAAATGAAATTTCACATTCAAAAATGTCTCCACAGCCATGCTTAATCTAGTCATGTGAGCCAATAATGTGCATGCAAAATTGAAGATGCAAATGGCAAGTTTACATTTTTGACTACGATGAAATGGAAAGTCATGCACTGCAGAAGCTACAGTGAGGTTAGTGCATACCTACATATGTTTTGTGATACTTAATATAAGTTCTAGGAGAAGTCCAGTGAAATCCTGTGATGTTGAAAAGTGATTCTGTTACTTCAATATTGGGAAGTATGTCTGTTGGATTTAGCATGGTGTGCCCAAGACAAGGTTTTGGAGGTGCCAGAAATGCCACTGGAATCCTTCACATTCTGAAACTACAGTCAGAGGCCATCATACCTAGAGGCATCTGAAAAGGCACTAGATATAGGCATTTAGGTCCCTGACTGCACTGTATGTTGTTTGTAGACTAGGTACGTCTGGAAACTCAGCTGTTCAAAAAGATCAGCTCTTTTTCATGAAGGATGTTCTTATCTGCATTTTTTGTCCATCAGTGCTGTGTTCATTATCACAGTTCTGCCCTTTTTCCCGTGAAGGCAAATTGCTGAACATACTGAAAGTAGGTGGTAAATCTGCAATGATACTAACATCCTGGACTATACTTCTCATAAGCAAAATATGGAAGCTTCTAAAATTTAAACTCAGAAATAAAGTTTCTTAATTTCTGGAATAAAATTTACGGGCTCTGGATGTTAAAACTAAACCCTGTAATTTAAATCAAGGAAAAACTTTTGTAATGTTCCATTCCAATGAAAATAACAAAATAGACTAGGAATATCACCTTTGATTACATCAATAGTAGTTACGTTGACTAATTCAGGAGTGTCTGTAAATAGTAGATCAATCTATTACATCATTAGCTAGTATAATACATTTATTCTTGCTTCCACAAGTATACATCATTTCTATTTTATAGCAAATCATATGTAAAACAAGAATATATTAATGGTTTCCAAAGCAATTTACATTTTCAGAAGTCTGTTTGGAAGCTAGCAACCATCTGGAGACCTCAGACGATTAAAACATAAGATTCTTTTGCTATGTTTTGTAGGACATGGTACGGTGTTCATCCTTTTGCATAAGAAAATCTTTTAGTACATGAAATTCAGCATAAGGAATTTAAGAGTGGATCTGAGTGTTTATAAACCCTGCATTTTTGGTGAAGTTTTTCACCTCTTCTTCCTTAGCTGAGGTACATCCACAACAACAAGGCATATATTTCCTCCACCACATGACATTTACCAGAGTTATATTATTGCTATTGAGTTATTTCACACTCTCAGTATTTGGGAATAATATGTGTCAGATAGTTGACACCTAAATCTGCCTTAGCTGCAGAGATAGCCAACAGAAAGAAAGCAACTACATTTCAGAGAATGATTAGGGGTACTTGTGAAAACACTTTATCTGAGTTTCTCTCTAGAAAAGACTTGTAGAGGTTTCTCCATGCCTATAAGAATTTGGGGTAATTAACCATTTCTCATACCCAGTTGAATTAGTGGTTTTCAGTTACAAAGTGTGATTAGTCACTGCTATTTCTTTGGTAATGTTTGATTAATGTGGAACTCAGACGGCTGATAGCAGATGATTAATAAGAATTTACTGGAAAAAAATGTATGTGAACCTTTTCACTGGGGTGTTTTAGGAATCTTGGAAATATTAGATACACATTACAATGTCAAATTCTAGGTTTGCTTGCAAGATTAACTCTTTAATTCATAGCTCAAATTGAGTGAGATGGCATCACTCATTCTAAGCAGAGCTCCTTTTGTCCCTTTTGTTTCAAATATCAGTGTAACACTCGTGAAGAGTGAGACAAACATATCCTGTCCCAAAAGCTGCGAAAACAAAGCTGGGATACAAAAGATCCCACTTACTTTTTTAAGTTGAAATATGAAAAGAAAACTGAGCTTCTAATTGTAAGCTGAAATCACCTGAATATACAATTTGTAGTCTGGACTCTTGGTACTCTGGCTCTGATGGGCTGATTGCATTCAGATCATCAGTATGTCAGCAATGTTTACATCAGCATCTGAATAAAACCTGCCATTCTGACCATAGAACAGAAATCAAGCCTGCTTCTGTGGTCAGGAGGATCAGGGAGGTGAGTGGGTAGCTTCTCTTGCCTTCCAGGAGAACCCAGAGGGACAGATGGAGTATCTTGGCTTCAGCACATCAGTGACCATTACAGGCTTGGTGGCACCAGTAACTGTCCTCCACTTGCCAGGGATGAGCCAATGTGGTATTCGCATTTCTGTCTAACTATCGTTCATAGCTAGCACATGCATAAAGTGAATGAATGTTTCTTTTGTATCTCTTTTTGTCTGAAAAATGAGTTTGACACTACTATCCTGATATTTACGCAACTGTTGAAGAATGGTGATGTACTTTCCCGCTCATCAGCATCCTGAAACTGCACTCAGCACTGACTTCTCACAATTGAAAAATCTGCCCAAATTTTAAATCCAAGTCTGAAAATAATGACAGATATCTAAGAGGCTATCATAATTCCTTTGTTATGTTGCCTACATTCCCTTATTTGAAGAAAGTTTCTGATGGGAGTTGAAAATAAGTGCAGAAAAAAAGTTCAGATAACACTGTGGAGTTCCAGAAATAAATATTGCAGGGACCCAATAGCTGAATGTAACCCTTAGTGTTAGGTTTTTTTTTTCATGTGGGGCAGGGTGTCTGGCTGTTATTGTGTCTTCTAGGGTCAAATGGCAAGGTCCACATCTGTATGTAGACATGCTGAAAGGTTCCCTAGGGACAGGAACATTCAGAAGACAGCATTGTGGCAGTCTCCAGTATATTCAGTCCAAATTAAACCAAGAGAGAGGGAGGAAAATTAAAAACAAATAAATAAATAGATGAATAAATAAATACATGAAAGGAAAGCAGCCATTAAAAACCATCCTGATTTTTCTGTCAGAACCGGTAACAATATTCATTGTGGCCTAGTAATCAAAAAGCAGAAAAGCTCTATAAAATCAGGGTAAAATCAAGGGAAGGTTCAGTAAAATGCAGACCTAATGCCTGCGGAAGGACATGCTTGAGTCAGGGAACAGGCTGTTGCCTGGAATACCTGCTGTAAACAGATTAATTTAAGTGTATTTGAGTCTTCAGCCCTTCCAAGGGCAACTGTGATAGTAGTTTTGATGTCAGGTAGGTCAGTGACTATATTTACAAGACAGATACAATGCGGTGCTTGGATATTAAAGATCACCTGCATAATGGGAACCATCTGATAATTTCCCAAGAGTGTCTGGACCACGAACACTGAAGTCCACACATATTGTTTTAGGACCTCATTTCCTGCCAGCATTGGTAAAAACTCACGGCAAAAGTCAATGGATACTCTCACTGACTTTGCCCATCCTTTCTTCAGTCTGAATAAAAGGTTTCAGAATCTAAGACTATCAGTTCCCATCTCTAAGTTCGCTAATTATAGGAAACAAACATCAGAAAGACATTAACTTTTGAGACACTGGGGTTTATGTCACTAAAAGACACAACAAGTTCAAAGCTGGACATTCTCTTTCTCGCTGTCTTTTTTTTTATAATGTTCCAGTCCTCTCACCCCATAAAAGATTTGTTAATGGAAACCCTTTTTCTGACTAAACATTAAAGAAAGAAATGTTTCCTTCACTTACATGTGCAAATCTTTATCTCCATCTGTTTCTTATTCTATGTTTCAGGCCCATCTGTCTTCTTTATGATCTAGATGCTCTTTCTCATAACACTATCAATGTGGTAACTATGTTCATTTTTTTAATCATCTGGGAAATGTTTTTGCTTGAGTTTCTTTTATATATATATATACACACACACACACACACACACACACACACATATATATATATTTCAGTTGTTTCTCAAAGGCTTGACTTAAAAACTTGTAAAGGTCATTTAGCTCCCAGATAGTCTGTAGCCCTCTTAATTCTTCCGGAGAAACTTCATTAGGAAAAAAATAAATCTGCTCCACAGTCCCTTGTGGTAGCATCAGAACAGGAATGGAGGATAGGTGATAGATCACTCACTGTCCAATATCCATTTATCTCTGGCTACATAACAGAAAGTGAATATCAAGTGGAAGGTTTCCAAGTTTTTCAGAACTGCCTGTTGTCCTGACTCCCACACCTACTGCTTACCAATACCAGTCTTTTGAAGAAGCTGCAGAGAGAATTTTACAGCAGTTAAATAAACCAACCAACCAACCAACCAAGCAAACAATAACAACAAAGAAAGAATACTCCTTTTATACTGTTAAAAAACTATGGGGGAAGTAAAAATTTTAATAGTAAAATATTTTTTTTTCTAGTAGATTCAGAATTTACAGATTCATATAGTCATTTCTGTAGAACTCCATTGCATTGATTTTCACTTGATTTGCAAGATGGGAGGGATTTTCCTTCCAAATCAAGGGGAAGAAGCTAAATGAAGATTTAAAGACAATGAAAAATGGACTGCATCCTGGTCCATTGAGTTCATTGACTTTACCTCAGAAAAACATGGTTTATGTGGTGCAAGAAGACAGTCATTTGACAGGGGCCTGGAAAAAACAGTATTACATTTCAAGATCATGTTTTCTAGCTCATCATAATGCTCCTTAGGACCACCTGATGCCCTAGTACAAATATATGCAATAATTTTTGACTTGCCTGGGTCATCAAATGTTCTGCTTCCAGGAGTCTGAACACAGATACTGATTCTATGCAATGAGGCTAATATGGAAGAAAGCTAAAACTTATCTGAAGTGCTACTATAGCAGAAAGGAACAGAAGTTTAGTTGGAGGCTATTTTTTGTCTTATTACTGGCATGCTAAAATGTCAATAAGGATGAAAGAAAAGCTCAGCAAAAGATCGCATATACTGAGCATATCCATGCAGAATGGAGACTCCTGTTATTATGGCATTTGCTAAAATCAGGGCATCCATATTTCTAAACAATGGATTTTATTTAATTGGAAAGAGATAAATGAATTGCTCTTCCTGGGAATTTCTGGAAAACATGGTTAAGATAACATCTGACCTGCTAATGTCAAAAGTAATAAATAGATTTTCCCTAGTCTGGCAAATACATGTTTCTGGTGTAAGAGTAGTGCATTGTCAGCTTTTTATGATGTTATGCTGTTTTTAAACGAACAAAATTTTGTCATGGAGAATTCCATGCTATAGTCATAACAATGTCACAAAGCTACAGTTGGTCATGACTAAGCTACTAGGCTATGGTGTTGATATCTTCATGTTCATTACTTTGTTCTCTGTTTGCAATGCAGTGTGCAGGTGTGTTATCCAGTAAGCTGTTTCTTAAGCCATCTCTTAGGTGAAGGGAATCCTGGTTATACATAAGCCTATTCTGTTACACTTAGAAATCCTTTGGGCAGGGTGTTATTAGCTCTTCTTTTTCTCTGTAGGAATCAACACATAGGTCTGTGATTTAGGCTACTGAAAATTTTTAGTGTTAATACAGAATTTTAGTTGGCTTTACCCTCAGATTACTGTTTGGAATGGTGATTTTATACTGATTTATTTATTTATATTTATTCATTATCTCTAGATTGGACAGTGAACTCATAAAATGTTATTTAGACAATATCCAACAGGTTTATCTCATGCAAATACTGAAGTACTTAAGTACATAACACATCTACTGTAATATATATATACAGGATTAAAAGCCAAGCTTTTCATAATTTATCTTGAGATACCATGACATTGTGTGTACACATACATTATCATAGTTAGCTATTTTTGACTCTAAAATTAATATATTACACTATTGCACTATTTTTTAAATTCCCATACACAGGAGGAGATCCAAGAAGGAAGGTAATGGAGCATAGAACATATGACACTAGATACTCAGACAAGATATTTCAAACATGACTGTTTTTTAAACCCTTGTTACTGTTTAGCCCTGGGCAGCGGCTAAAACAGTTATCAGCTGCTCTGTCTTGCCTTTCCTTCCCTGGCAGAGGAAGAGAAAAGAAGAAATTGAGTTGAAATGTGTAGAGCGAGATAAGGACCAAGCAAAACAAGTCGATTCAATGTGAATCACGCTAAGCCATTTATTACAGAAACAAGTCTCCTTATATACGTAACTATATTCTAATCACGCGTCCACGCTCCAAGCATGGATTCGTTAAATGAGTATCGTGGGCTGTCCGTGCGCTGGAGTCTCACTGATGATATGTCCGATGATTCATGCCACGCCAGGACCCCGGTGATTGAGAAACGCCCCTCTTTCTCACAGCAGACTCTGTTCTCGAAGTGGCCTTGAGATAACTTTGAGCCTGACTAATTCAGCAACAGGTCTTAATCTATCAAAACCCATCCACAGAAATGAAAACAGATTTAATAAAACAATAGTAAAAGAAGAGTGAATAATAATGAGAATATAATAAAATGTACAAAGCTATTCAAATATACAGAGTTATACTTAGGTGCTGGAACACACACTCCCAGCAACGAATGCCAGAGGATGGACACTGTGAGCACAATGAGTCCAGTAAAAACACAGAGATTGGAACAGGAGCAGGAGTGGGAACCAGAGCAGGAGCCTTCCCAGACAGTGGCCATCAAAGAAAGAGGGCAGTCCTTGAAAACTTCCCACTTCTATATGGAGCATGATTGTCATGGTATAGAATATGTCTGTTGGCCAGCTTGTGTCAGCTGTCCTGGTTCTGCTTCTCCCTGGTGCTATCTTGCACCTGCAGCTAGGCAGTTGGAAAGTCCTTCATTCTCTTGGTAACAGCTAAGATAACAGTAAGTTCTTACATTCTATCATACCAAATCTCAGACTCTGAAAAACTGTGTGAAGAAAACATTAGCTTTATCCCAGGGCACTATCTTCTTATTCTGAAACTAGATACAAAACAACAGACGGTGCTAGCTACCAAGAAGAAAATTGACTAACTGTATGGAAAATGACCTTGATTTGGCCAAACCATCACAGCCCTTTACACCTCATTTTTTAAAAATATGACAAATACTTAACCACAGACTTTTTTTTTTTTTTTTTTTTCTTCTCCAAAATAATTGAATGCTATTGATTTTAGGTTATTAGAATGTCTGTTTATTCCAAGGATAATGATAATCTACTAACTACATTGACATTTTGGGGTTTTCTTTTGCAGCTGCACTGGTTTTCTTAAGACAGATGTCATTGTTGTTTCATAATTTACTGAAATTAGTAAGGATTTTCCTATTGCTTTAAAGAAAACAGAATCAGAAAAAAAAAAAAAATCTATATATATTTTTTATGGACCTGATACCACTGACACCTTTCTACATTCTGTGTCTGAAGTTCTTGCTTATTATCAGGGTGTCAGATGTTGATTTAACTGTATTTATCTCTTATTAAATCCCTTGCTTTACTTTTAGTGCTCTGGAGACAGAAACTTAACTGCTTCTGGTAGCACAATAATCTGCTGCTTCAGCAAAGAGGACTATTGCTAAATGAGTTCTGGGACATGATCTATCCAATACAACTCAAGTTAAGTTTTTGGTGGAAAATAGTGGGCTGGATGTTTACAGAACTGTAAACTGTGTGGTTTAATTTCTTATATGAACACAGGATGTTAGTCCAGTCTTTAACCAGTGCTAACTAAAAAGCAAATGTACCATTACTCTTCCTATTTTTCATGCTGTTGTTTATTTTTTCTCTCCAATTACTTCTGTATTTGGAGAATACTGATTCTTGATTATCTGCAATCTTACTTCTGTATTTAAGTCCAGAGGCTCTTGTGAAAGATGCCTTATTCACATACATGAGCACAGTTATCCTGCAGAAACAAAGACAAACTACTCATTCTGCAACATTTAAGCTCTCAAGCAAACTGATCCTGTCTCTGCCATGCTCTTATTTCTTACTGTTTAGAGTTTCTGCAATAACAGTTCAATTCATTGTTTTGAAGAAGCTGTGTTGGCACAGCCTGTTTTCCTTCAAGAGCAGCTCAAATTTGGAGAAACCTTGTATAAACAACATTCCAGATCTATTTTGTTCTAATGATACCTCAGTATTTGCTAAGAATACAGACAAAAGTTCATTGGTCTAATTTGCTAAACATGACTCTACTGCGGTAAACCATGTTCAATTTTATAATGGAGACAGGGTGAGCCATGTTATTTTACCATGTGTGAACAGCCACATAAAACCAGAGTTCAGCTGTCACTGTTTTCCCTAAAAAAATTTCCTTCCTGGCAAGAAACTGAAATCATCTGGATGCAATTCACAATCTACGACCTGTTGTGTGGAGCATTTTCTAATGTGAGGAGAAAAAAAAAGAAAGAAAAAAATTAAAAAAAAAAAGTCAACTTTCTCTTTAACTTTTTGACTGAATTTGGAAGATAATTTCATCTGCTGCAGAAGTGTCTAGAGAGCATGCTTTGTTTAGAGAAAGTATAGGTGCTTCACCACAAATTTAGAATTCCTCTTCTTATGTGTCCCTTTGTGCAATAGTAAGGAAAGGTATTATGGTTGTGTTGGAGGTGTGTCTTGATAAATGTTTGAGGTCAACACAGGTTGCAATAGGTTATGGAAAGACTAGTGGAAAGAGGCATCTGATTTCGTCTCCACCAACAGCTTTTTGAGCATGCAGCTGAGAATCCTTAAGATATTATCAATCTAAAAATGAAAGGGTATTGATTTTAAAAATAACATTTTAAAAATCAAAATGATTGGGTGGACTTAAAAACTAGCAATCAGATATTCACTTCACTTATCATGAAACAAACATTATTCATTACGCTTTTAAGCCTTCTTTCTTTTTGTTCCAAATAACTTATGCTTATGGAATTCAGCTTTCATCAAAATCCAGCAGAGTTTTATCAGTGATTTCAAAGCAGATAAGATTTCACTCTGGGATTCTAGTGGGATTAAATTCAGAATAAGGGACTATTCAGCTTGAATAGCAGCAAAGGAATTTGGTCATAGAATAAAATAAACTCTTGGGTTTTACTTTCCTTTGGCCATCTATAATGCTTTCTTGTGCTGTAAAGGTACCATTAGAGGTTATCCAAGACCATATAGCACTTCAAAAAGCAGTCAGATAAAGGATGCCTTCAACAGGTATAGTGTGAGTTACAAGGGACAACATGTCTTAATTTAAAAGTGAAGGAATTAAAACCCACATTGTTTTTGTACAGTGAGTAGTTCAAGCTTTTCATTTTCTTGGCAAACTGCCTCTCCTTCTCTTTAACAGTATTAAATTCATGTGTTTATTTAAAATACCCACGTCTTCCACAATTTAGAAAGAAGTCTCTCGTTTATTTACCTAAACTCAGGCAGTAAAATTGATATACTCTATAGGGTTCTTTATTCTAACCTTTTTTTTTTTTTTTCTCTGATTTAAGGCTACTGTGGCTTGGCTTTCAATTTTTGCATCCTGTTATAAAGTTCCAGTCATCCTTTTCATCATGTCCTAGAATTGCTCTTCTCCTTTTCAAAATTGAATATGGCAATTGTGAAAGGACTAAACTTCTATTTGAGACTATAACGCAGCAGAACAGGTAAAGCAAAATCAGAATAAACGAAAATTTTACATCAATATTTGGAAACAGTGACAATGTGCTTCAGACAAGGTCTAGGTGGTACAGAACAAGTTCAAGTTCTATGATCATTTTTGTCATTGGCCTTTCCTTGATAGCATTATCAGCTATACCAAAAGTGTAATACTATTTATGATACTGATTTTAAAAAGCAAAGGTTTATTTCCATTGAATTCATAATAGTCAAACTCACAAAACCTTAGATGATAAGACCTATCTGATAACATCCAGCTTTTTATTAATTCTTCTAAAAGCTCACACATTTTGTCTCAAATGTGTATAAGACACGGTAAACATTCCACCTTCTTTTTCTCTGTTTTCTCTTTTCCTTATATCTCTTTCTTCATGTCTCAGCTACACAAGAAATTCCAGGTGACTTGAACAATCTAACTTTACAAATACCAACATAAGCATACTTCAACCAGTTCAGGTGGAATTTCTCCACTCTTTCTTTCTTCATGTTCATACTTAAAATGAAGGCATAACATGAGACACGGGACTATTTCAAAGCATCTACTCAAAACAAGCTTGTGTATTCTCTTACCAAGAAAAGCATTAAAGAGTGATCCTTGAAATCTCCTTAAGTATACAAATATCTAATGGACAAAGGCATTCAGATCAGATTCAGATAAAATTTTGAATCAGATTTGTTGACATAAGATCAAAAGTGAAAAAAGGAACACTGACCTCCTTCTTAAGGGAAAAAAAAAAAACCCACCACCAACAAAAAAAGTCAGAGTGATTTGGGGATGTTGAAATCTACCTTGCCAGAAGTATTTCAGGAGTATTTTCATCTCCCAGATGATTTTTTCAGAACAATTTGATCCTTACCTTTAAAGTAAGTTTAAAATTCTTAATAAGTCTAAGGTCAGGGCAAATTGCAAATTTTCATAAGGATAACCAGGTGTGTTCATATCAGTTGCAAAATCTAGATTGATGAACAGCAAATACCATCTCTTAGGACACCAATATGAAGGCAGAAATGTTGGCAGCTGCATATTTTAGAAGAGCTAAATTCAGAAGCTGAAACAAAATGGAAAACCAAAAAAAATCATTTGGAGAAATGTTTCAAATATAGAATGGAAAGGATAAGTGGAGCACAAACGTGTTTCACTTAGGTACTCAAGAAGCCACAGTCTCATTATTGACAAAACACACATAAAGACACTCACACAAATGGCCTTGTTGCACTTGGAAAGGTGGGAAATTTGTTTATTTTGTTTTTTGAAATAGAGAAAGAAAGAAAGAAAGAAATGAAGTTATGATAAAATCTCAGCTAAGTTAAAGCAGAGCACTAGGCACACTGTATGTAATCATAAGACAGATACAGACAGACACAAACACAAACAAAGTAAAGAAAGGCAGAGACACCCGACAAAAGTTAATGAAGAAATGGATGCTATAGACTGTAGATAAGGTAAGTGACAAAACAACAGGGAAGATATGTATGAATAACTGATGTGGGGTAGAATAAGACTACAGATACAGACTCCTCTCACTGTCATCCAGTGACATGACAAAAGGCATGGGAGCACAGATGGAAATGCAGGAAATTCAGTTTTTCATTTGTTTTTTTGTTTTTGTTCTGTGATACACTGGAACCAGTTGTCTGGAGAGTTTTTTAGTGTCTGTCTGTGAGATATTTAAAACTTAATGCATCCATAAGCAACCTGCTGTAGCTGACCCTGCTTTGAGTTGGGAAGTTGAATTAGATTGTCTCAGGAGATCTTTACCAACCTCAGCTTTTCTGTGATTCTATACTAATCAGCAGAGTTAAGGTCATTTAAATACTAGTTTTTAAATCACATAAACCCCAAAAGATTCATATGATTGGTTTGATCACGTACCAGTTGGACATGATAAAACTATTATCAGTTCAAAGAACTAAGTATTTAGGAGTTATTCTCTTTTTGGGGGTATGTATCCATATTCCCATGATAAGTATTATTTTTTATAGCCTTGCAGTAAAAAATGATGCAAGTCCTCCTTGGTTTATGTAGTGATCTTGAATCAGCAGGTCTTTATAACTTATGGCCAAGAACTTGGTTGCAATTATGATTTTCAGTTATTTTTGGAAGATTTGGAAAGAACCAGTCAAGCAGGAAAACCAAAATGTTTTACCTATACTTAAAATGTCCAAATGAGACAATCACATAATCATAGGGCTATCTTCAGGATATCAATTTCAATTTAGAGTTGCATGAATGATACCATTTTAGGAAAATCTGAAAGCATTTACATTTCGCAGCTGGCCAACAGCAGAATGAAAGTTCCCAGTATAGTACTGTGGCCAAAAGGCCCATGTGACCCTCAGAGATAAATAGTGGATTTTCAAGCAGAACTGGGATGATTGTATCTATTTTTGTATCATTTGACTCCTGTAGAGTTGTTATTATAACATGGGTCTTGGTTTGGTCCTTAAGACTGAAAAGAATATTGACGTATCATAGAAGGTTCAAAGAAGAGAATGTGTTTAACTAAAAAAAATGAAGAAAATTCTGATGTTCACACAAAGTAGGAAATGTCATTGGTGGCTTAGCATTTAAGTGTGTTTTTAGAGAAAAAAAAAATATTTAATTATAGATTGCATATTTAGATATTCAATGGTATATATTACCCAGGAAACCAACCTTCAGCATACAAAAGTTGACACTGAGCTGTTAGCTACTTGTTTTCTCCTCCCACACTGAAGAAAATGAAGCATTGGAAGGGCTTTCCAGTAATTAAAAGAAAAAAAAAATTCCTTGCTTCTAAAAGATACTTTTAAATGAGCTCTTTGCATTGTGCTATGTGGAAGACCAGGTTACGTGATCAAAATAATCCAGCATCATGCAATGTAAGGATATCTGAGTTAGTTGTCTTTGAACTAAATCAACTAGGCTGGGTCTGGAAAGCAGCAGAGCTGCAGCACCATGGAACTCTATTTGGGCTAATTTAACCATCCTCTTGTAAGTATACTGACTGAGGCTCTGTAAATTAAACATACGCTCATGAAGTGCAAAAATAATAGAGAAGAAAAAATCTTGCTCATATAAAAGTGAAAGCATTACAGTTTATGCAAGATTTTCAGAGGGAATTCACAGATGGCATGGTGAAAATGAAGGATAAAATGCATTCATTTTGTGTCATACATTGCCATTAATGAGCCTACAAAAATTATTCATAACACATTGATCAACTCAATATAAGATTTTTAGCAACATGTTATATTTCTAAGAGCCACATTTTGCCAACAGACCTGGCTAGCTAAGAAATTTAAAAAATGTACATAATATGATAAAAAGAAGATAACAAACTACTTAAAATAATCCTAAGCCACATATATATTTATATAATTTTATATAAACCACGTATATGTATTTATATCACAAGCGTTCAGGCAGCTTTTGTATTATTTAAATAGTTGAATTCCAAAGTATAAATAAATTATAACACAAATAATAAGTTCTTCAAAGGTTCATTCTGAATGAACAATGATTTACCTATATGCACATTTATCTTACCCAAAGGCAAGACTCTCATACACTATTTTTCTCTGCTTGGTCAAATATGATATAATAAAATGTAGAAATTATGCTGAATTGTGCAGTGCAGTACTAGTATACAATCTACAGAAGAAAAACCAAAATTGAATCTGAATGGGATTTCAGTTATCTCCTTTATACTTATGAGCCAACACAGCTAACATTCTTCTGCATGTGTTACAAGATAAATAATCAACAGTGTGCAGGGGTTTGCCAATGAATGCAGTCTAACGCTAACAGGTTACAAGGTTGGAACTCATAATGAAGACTCAAGATGAAAAATTTTGAAGTCCAGGGAATAGAAATTATTAATTTGCATTAACGTGAAAGCACTTGAAAATAATAAATAATTTTTAAGCCAGTTTTAGTCAGCTGGTTCATCAATTATTCTCCTACAAAATAAAAATTAGTAAAGAAATAGCAATAAATATGTAACCAACTTTAGTAAAAAGTAGCAAGTCCTTCATTTTAGCCTTCTGTGAAATTTCCACATTTTAGAAGGTTCCTAGTGTCAATAAAATTCTATGGTTTAAAGGTCCAGAAAGTTTCACTTGGGCTTATTTTCTGTGATTCACAACTGGAATCTCTTGAAAGTCAGCAGATGTGCAGTCAGAAGAGGTGAATGTGAAGAGATGAACAGACAGTGAGAGCTCCTTGGGGAATAGTGCTGGTGCTGTAACATACACCAAATACAAAGTACCTTCATTTTAAATAATTTAATAGAACAATACAATGATATAGAAATAAATCCCCTTTTTCACACATCTTCACATATCTTTTAAGAGCAAAAAAAGTACAAAAGGAACCCAAGGACAATACAGGTTTTTGGAAGGCGGAATAAATCAATAAGAGTATGTCTTACAGCCATGCAGAAAAAAAATGCTTTTACACCTTCTATCAGAGCTAGCTAGTTACTTTTCATATAAAAATAAAATTAAAACCCAAAAGCTCAGTATTTCCCATGTGTTCACATGAGAATACCTCCCATGTGCTCTCAGATCTTTTTCCACTAAAAATATTCAACAAATTTAAATGATTTAGTGTGCTATACTTTGTTTTGTCTGATTCTGCAGAGATTAATTAACTCTATCTGACCTGCTGAAGTTAAATAGTTTGTAATTAGAATTTGCTCAACTAATTTTGTCTAATTTTTTGTTGGTTTGCTTTTATTTGGCTGTGATTTAGCTTAATTATGTGTTACCATTAAAAAAAATGTCCTGGATTAGATTAATGAATTGTTCTTTGCAAATTGCTAAATGATGAAATAATAATTTCAGGCTTTTAATATTAAAACTACTATAGCATCAGAGTAAGATAGAAGGTAGTATCTTTTGGTCTTTGCTAAATGAATAGGATTACTGGAACCAGGGTATTGATAAAGACTTGTACTGATGGTGATTCAAAGTAAACCACATTTGTTTTCTTTTATTACTCTGCAGCATTCATTTGAAAGCTAAATTTCCCAAAATATTCCAGGCATCATATTCATTTGCTGGATTGTTCATATGTAAATGGAATTATAGCAATTGCTTAAGAACTTAAAGGATTATTTCTGAGGGGTATTTTTCAAATTAGGGTTTGTTTTTGTTTTTGTTTTTGTTTGTTTGTTTGGTTGGTTGGTTGTTGTTGTTTTTCCCAAAAGGAAGAAGCAGCACTTGACTAGATCTTTTTGTCTTCCTAATTTTTTTAAAAAAACTCTAACCAGATCAAATTGCAACTGATCCAGTACCTTCCTCTGGATTTACACACATTTATTCAAGGAACACCACAAGCAGCTGAGCATCAAAGAAAGTGGTTGCTTTACTTATATATGTGTAGTAGCTTTTCAGAGATGTCCATATTCATAGGAGTGTTCTGTCTTCCATAAAAGGCCCTTAATGTCTTTGTCCTTTAGAAGGATAATATTTCCCTTTTTCATCACAGAAAGTGAAAGTTGGAGTAAACTTGCTCTAAAGAGATCTGTGTATTTTTCTGTTTGATATAACATGAGAATGAGAAGGTAAATAAATGCTAGAAGATTTGTAGATCCTTAACAGGGTTTTTAATAGCAGCCTATTACCAAAATAGTTCACAAATATATATATATTTTACAAACATTTTTCTTGTTTTTATAAATGTTCATGCATCTAGTGGGTTGACTAGGTGTACACCAGGAAACAAATAGGAAGTGCAGATGTGATAATTTTTGTTTGAGTGAGTAATCTCAAAACATTTTTGTGTGATCTGTGGATGTCTGGAATTTTAGAGACCAGTTAAAATCAGTTAAGTTCAGCTATTTCTTATATCGGTCTATGTAAGTGAAATTGCCAAATAAGTGTTGGGATTTACAATTACTTCAGAACACTGAGTTAGATTAATTAGTTAAATATTTTAAAATAATTTTTATGTTCAAATATTTGTTGTTATAATGTATTCAACATCCAGAGAGGAACAGAGAACACCATACCCACTACAAAGTATGTCAGTGTTCGGCACCTCAAAATGGGATCTAAAACTTGATGGCAAGCAAGAAGCTCTTTAAAAATATAAGAACAGATTGAAGACAAAGGTATACCTGAAATGTTGTTCTTGTGAGAAATTTTCAGTGATATCCTGTTTGAGATCTAGAATTCCCTCCTAAAGGTAAAGATCTATCTCCATTTTAAAAGAGTGAAGCAAAGTTCATTCCTGTTTCTTAAAATACAAATCAAGAAAGAAAATGAATCATCAGCAGCACATATTTATTGTAGTGATTACTGACTATACAGCAATAATAATAACAAAGAGTTCTAGGAATAGGCATGAAAATGCAGTAAATGCAGTAAATCATGGTAAACGACTACTAGTTTGCAGAGTGTCTCCTATTTGCCTTTTGTGTCTCCCTTCAGGTTGAACTTGCATAATTTCAGGCTGAGGAGAGCACAGATTTTTAAACTTTAGAGAATTTCTTCAAGAATCTCATATTAATTCATTAAAATACATGCACAAGCAACAGCAGTCAGTTCACTCATGTTTTAAGGGGAAATATTAGATACCATTGTTACTTTATGGAGAGCCTGACATTAAGTGTATGTTAAGATCCATGAGATTACAGAATCTCAAGTCAGGCTTTGTCTAGTTTCTTTGCCCTGATCAGGCTAAGACAGTATTTGACTGCAATTTGCTCAGCCTGTCAAACCAGAAGCACTTCCGTGCATGCTGAAATTAATACCTTGAGAACTTAAAATACAAAGCCTGTGGCATTCAACTGCTTTCGAAGAACAGAAGTATATCAAACAGGGCTTTTTATTGAGATCATATTTTTCAAGGTGGCACCTAAAATTATCAGTTCTATGTAGCTTCTTTGGATGCCATTCCTAGTAAAAGTTAAGGGCTACAAATGATGAGCTTTCTATTAGGAGTTTGAAGCATGCTTATGTACTTCTCTTAATGAAATATCCTATCTCTGGCCTCTTGTGTTTTTTAGGTAGAATTTCTGAAGAAGACCAATTCATTTTTTTTTCCCAGTTGCAATACATGGAATGTATTTTTGTGTAACTGGAGAATAAAGAAAGAAGTGCTGGGATTAATGTAGCACCTTCCTGCACTGAACCAAAATCTTGCTAATCAATTTTAAGTAACCACTTAATGCATTTATGTAATAAAATAATCGATCTCAAATGCACATTTTACCATTTGGATTGAATTTAATATCCCAGCATGCAATTAACTGACATTATTGACAATGGTTTGAACATGTAATTGCTGATTTGATATTACAATTGGTGTTCTGTGCCTGAAAACAATTTTCTAATAAACTAAATACCATTAATTTATTCCTTCATTTTATTCTACAAGACACAGAGAATATAAAATAGTAAGTAGCCTGTCAAAGATGTATTCCTGAGGTTTCAACCACCAAATTACTGACTGACTTTCTGTTTCCAAAAATTAAAAAAAAAAAAAAAACACACCAAAAAAAAGCCCCAAACTTCAAATAATGCTGTCAGCATCTCTTCTATATTATATGAGTCCATATGCTTTTTACAGACATTTTGTGTTATATTTAATGGCTACAGAAGTATGTACCTAACTAGCACTATTGCAGCAGAAATAAATGTGTGTCATCTAAGAAAAACCTGTTGATATTTAAAGAACACTGAATCACAGAATCACAGAATCACAGAATCACAGAATGTTAGGGATTGGAAGGGACCTCAAAAGATCATCTAGTCCAATGCCCCTACCGGAGCAGTAACACATAGATGAGGTTACACAGGAAGGCGTCCAGGTGGGTTTTGAATGTCTCCAGAGTAGGAGACTCCACAACCTCCCTGGACAGCCTGTTCCAGTGTTCTGTTACCCTCACTGAGAAGAAGTTTCTTCTCAAATTATAAGTGGAACCTCTTGTGTTCCACTTTCAACCCATTGCCCCTTGTACTATCACGGGTTGTCACTGAGAAGAGCCTGGCTCCATCCTCGTGACACTCACCCTTTATATATTTGTAAACATTAATGAGATCAACCCTCAGTCTTCTCTTCTCCAAGCTAAAGAGCCCCAGCTCCCTCAGCCTTTCCTTATAAGGGAGATGTTCCACTCCCTTAATTATCTTTGTTGCCCTGAACTGGACTCTCTCCAGCAGTTCCCTGTCCTTCTTGAACTGAGGGGCCCAGAACTGGACACAATATTCCAGATGTGATCTCAGCAGGTCAGTGGAGAGGGGAAGGAGAACCTCTCTCAACCTACTAACCACCCCCTTCTAATACACCTCAGGATGCCATTGGCCTTCCTGGCCAAATCAGTGATGAATATATTGAATAATATAGGCCCCAGTACTGACCCCTGAGGCACTCTACTAGATACAGGCCTTCAACTAGACTCTGCCCCATTGACCGCGACTCTCTGGCTTCTTCCCTTCAGCCAATTCGCAATCCACTTCACTTCCTCATCATCCAGACTGCATTCCCTCAGTTTAGCTGAAAGGATGCTGTGGAAGACTGTGTCAAATGCCTTACTGAAGTCAAGGTAGACCACGTCCACTGCTCTGCCATCATCCATCCGTCTTGTTATGTCCTCATAAAAGGCTATGGGTTTGGTCAAGCATGACTTCCCCTTGGTGAAGCCACGTTGACTGCCCCTAATGACCCTCTTATCCCTGATATTCCCTGTGATTGCACCAAGGACAAGTCGTTCCATCAGTTTCCCAGGGATGGAGGTGAGGCTGACTGGTCCATAATTACCCGGGTCCTTTTTCTTGCCCTTTTTGAAGACTGGAGTGACATTTGCTTTCCTCCAGTCCTCAGGCACCTCTCTCGTTTCCCAAGACTTGGCAAAGATGATGGAGAGTGGTCCAGCAATGACGTCAGCCAGCTCCCTCAGCACCCGCGGGTACATCCCATCTGGACTCATGATTTTATGGATGTCCAGATTGCCTAACTGCTCCCTAATGCAGTCCTCATCAACCGAGGCAAACTCCTCCCTTGTCCTGCCTTTCTCTGTGGCCTCAGTGGTACGGGGCTCCTCAGGACACCTTCCGGCAGAGCAGACAGAGACAAAGAAGGCATTCAGTAACTCTGCCTTCTCTGTATCTTCTATCACCAGGGCACTCACCTCATTCATCAGTGGGCCTACGTTGCCTCTGGTGTTAGTTTTATCTGCCACGTATCGGAAAAAGCTCTTCCTGTTGTCTTTGACCCCTCTCGCCAGGTTTAGTTCTAAGGAGGCCTTAGCTTTCCTAGTTGCCTCCCTACACCCTATGACAACAGCCTTATATTCTTCCCAAGCGGCCAGCCCCTCCTTCCATGATCTATAAACTCACCTCTTCCACTTGAGATTACCCAGCAGTTCCTGTTTAACCACGCAGGTCTCCTGGCTCCCTTCCTTGACTTCCTACGTGTCAGGATGCTCTGATCTTTTGCCTGGTAGAAGCAGTCCCTGAACACTAACCAACTGTCTTGGGGTCCTTTACCTTTAAGCAGCCTTGCCCATGAGATTTCCCTTAGCAATTGCCTGAAAAGGCCAAAGTTTGCCCTGCTGAAGTCCAGGGTTGCAATTCTGCTTGCTATCCTGTTCCTGCCACATGAGATTCTGAACTCTACCATTTCATGGTTGCTGCAACCAAGGCAGCCCTCAGACTTTACTGCTTCAACCAGACCCTCCTTGTTAGTGAGGATGAGGTCCAGCAGTGCACCTCTTCTAGTCGGCTCCTCCACCATTTGCATCAGGAAGTTATCATCAAGGCACTGGAGGAACCTGCAAGACTGTGGCTGGATGGCTGAGTAGTCTTTCCAACAAACATCAGGAAGTTAAAATGCTCCTCCACAACCAGGGTCTATGACTGTGCAGCTGCTCTCAGCTGCCTGTGGAAGGCCTTATCAACTTCCTCACCCTGATCTGGTGGCCTGTAATAGATACTCACAACAGTATCAGCCTTGCCAGCCTGCCCCTTAATTCTCACCCATACACTCTCAACTCGCTCCTCATCCATGCCTGAACAATACTCAATACATTGTAGTTGCTCTCTCACATAAAGAGTGACTCTGCACGACGCCTGGCTGGCCTGTCATTCCTGTCCGGAGTTTTGGCTACCAAGCTTCTAACTATCAGATTCATTGATTTATTCAGGTACTGAGCTTCTCTGTGTGAAATTTCACACATTCAGAAACCTCTTGGATAGAAGAGGTTTTCAGCCAGTGAGAGCCAGTGTATCAGCTGCACAATCTTTCTGTTAGACAGTAAGGTCCATTTGGATCATGGCAGAACTGGATGTTGTTATCACTAACATATCTTCACTAGTTTGGCATCTGTTTTAGCCATTAATAATCCCAATCATGGCAGTTACAGAACTTTCCTTGACAGCTTATTCTATTGTTTAACTATTCTTTCAGCAGTAAATCTTTTGTCCTAATATTTAGCCTACATTTTTCCCACTGAAGCTTGAGGCAATTATTTCTTGTTCTGTCTTCCTTGACGATGAAGCATAATTAATCTCCTTCTTCTTTATAGCATCCTTTTATGTTCCTGCAGTCTTTACCAAAGTACTGTTATATAATTCATTCGTATTATTTATTTATTTCTCTAGATTCAGCACACAGATAATAAATAAAAGATAAATGGCTGAAAAAAGAAGAGATTCAGAAAGAAGAATTGTGTGTGTGTTTTTCACATCCATATTTTAAATAAATAATTTAAAATAAATAAATAAATAAATAAACCAATCGCAATTACAAAAAGCACAGCTTTCTGTGAAATTCACAGGGCCGTTCAGAGTCAATGACACAATGTGGCCTACTTTCAGGCTAATTATTTACCTTTCTAAGTACAATCTTTTAACACATCAAGTTGAAACAACGTTATCAAGAGAAAATAATGTCTGTAAATGCAGCTGCCAGTAGTTCAAAGAAGAGGGACAAAGTACACAGTTCCTTTTCAAAATTTTGAATGTTAAAATTTCTAGAATTTTAAATAACTAGCAAAAAGCTTTTTATTCACATGCAATGGTTGTAAATAGTACTTGATTTCCAGACCAGGATATTGATATTGTTGTTGTAATCTAAATAGTCTATAGCTAAATAAAATCAGCTTAATTAAGATGATTTATAAACATAGAGAACAACATTTTTATTACAGTCTTTAAACACTTATCACTTCCAAATCAATTTTTTTTTAGCATCTTGAATATTTAATACTCTGTAATAAAACTGCAGCAAAATTGTAAATTCTTGTATAATATTACATGAGCATACAGTATACAAAAAGTGAGTATCTTACATGAACATAAAAGACATAATGTTCTGGAATATGAGATTTTTTTTTTAGCCAGTAAGTATATATCTTACTTCTATAGAATTTGTTTTCTGAGTGGTTACATTTCAATTTTTAATTTTTTTTAATGAAGTAAAATAAAACAAAAAATTACTCCTTGTATTTTTTGCAAGGCATTTTCACTGTGTTACTGGCCTCTCTCACTGAAACCCACTAGGTTTCAGTGGTGACCAAGATATCTTCCATATGAAATCTCCAATACCCAAGTGGGCAACCCACTCATCCCAGTTACAGTGGTATAGTTTGCTTACTCTTTATCACTTCAAGCGGGAAGTTCTCATCACCTTTACAATCTGATACATCATTGTTAGAATAAATAACAGGATTATAGGTGCTGTGGATCCCTACATATTCACAGAATTATTTGGTTGTTCTGATATAGCACACAGTTAAACAAGTTGAGGATCTGGCAAACATCAGTGTAAAATTAAGCAGCTTTGTCAGTCAAATTACATATTCTCTCTTGCACGGGGGTATTTTGAAAGCTTTTTAAGTCACTGCTGGCTATCAAAGCATTTCTGGTTTCCATAGACAGAGTTGCATGATGTTTGCCAGATTCATGTCCAGCAAAGCACCAGCTGAGTATTAGGAGTTTTTGTTGTGCAGGTAGTATGCTGACAAAATACAGGCAAAGCCTGATTTTTTGGCTTTTTTTTTTTTCCCATATTACACACATTTCTCACATATTATGACAACTTGGGACGTACCTGGGAAAGAATCTGACCTCTTGTACTAGGATATGATCCAATAAATGTTGTCAGGATTGTTTGGTAGCTGTTTAGCTGCAATAAAAAGATTCAATGAGGGGATGAACGTATACTCAGTGCCTAGGAAGAATAAAATGTTTTCCCACACAAAGTTTGTTCTGTGGCACATGAGTATTACATTATTTCTGGTCCCAAGACAGATTTTCTTGATTCGTTCAGGATATCATCTAGTCAAGACAATTAGGATGGACAATGAGATGCATAGGTTTCCATTTATGGGGTCATGAAGGAAAAAAAAAAGAAACTAGGTACAATCCTGTGCTCAAGGGCTGATAGTTACTAGTAGTTATCTTAAAAAGAAAATGAGTTGAAATTTTTTATTACAATGCCTTGCTAAAGACATGCATATGCATATCACTTTCCACTTGCAGCTTTCAAAATACTTTATAAAAATGTAAATATAACAGTGTGCCTGTTGGAGCCAGGGAAAGCACCATAGAATCACCATGATTACAGAGAATATCTGACTGAGTCACCTGAGCTAGGATCGTGCTCTTAATTTGTTTCCAGGAGATTAAATAATGAAAGTAATGTTATATTAAACTATATATACAGAAAATCTAAAAAGCTAAAATTCTATTTAGTCTCAATGTGAAAAAATACAAATTCATTGAATAGTAGAATAATATAAAAATTTAAACTGCACAAGATTTTTATTTTTTTTTTTAATATAGGATGTTTACTTATGGAAAACTTGAATTTCTGTAAACTAGAGAAGCATCTGTAATATGTTTGTCATGGAGGCACCCCGAGGTTAGTTTAAGGGACAACAGGGTCCAAAACAACTTTTATTAAACCAGTGAGAAACAGGGTTTTAGCACTCCAAAAGTGACTTAAATACAGGTTTGGATATCAATTGAGGAAAATTATTAAGGGGCAGCAACTAATACAACAGACGGTCCACAGAGTGCATGCACGTGGCTTCACCCAAAACAATGCTGGAGCCGTCCCTGAGTCCCGGAGAAGTACACACTTGCCTAAACACGGTGTGGGATTATTTTAAAAGAGATACACGTACTCGTAGTGAGTACGGAAAGTGTACACTCGCGACTGTGCAAAGGTAAGTTTATAATACACTTGCAGTCCTGTGAGGGTTAGTTTATTTACACGTGCAAATGTGCACGGAATATTACACATGCTTATATGGAAGCACGGGAGGAAAATACACTCATGATTGTGCGAGGAAATAATTTATACACGTGCTCGTATTGAGCACGGAAAGTTATGCATGCAAATGTGCATGGAAAGTACATGTGCTTGTATTAAGCACGGAAAGTACGCGTGCAAATGTGCACGGAAAGTTACACGTGCATATGTGCACAGAAGGAAAATACACCCATGGTTATGCGAGGATTAATTTTACACGTGCTCATATTGAGCACGGAAAGTTACACGTGCAAATGTGCACGAAAAGTATAAATATACTCGCAATCCTGCGAGGAGAAGTTTTACTCACACCCATGGCAGCAAGGCAAGCGGAGTCTCCATCCCGGGGAGGGGGGCTCTTGGCGGCAGCATCTTTCTCGTGCTCCGAGAGGCCCGCGACAATGGGCGGAGTCTCGACGAGAATCCCGTTTTTTATTGGCTGATCAGATCTGACTGTAGGCATTCCAGAAGCTTCTCTGCACCCCCACACTGGCTGTGGGTGCCCCTGAAGCCTCCAAACATCCCCCACACTGGCTGCAGGTACCCAGCTGCTCACTGGCACCTCGGCACTCCCTTCTCCTAATGGCCCTGGCCAGGGTGCTCTGGGGCCAAACAAAAGAAGCTGTTAGCCTCAAGTAGCAGAGAGAGAGGGAGATGTGCCTACTCCTTCCATACTGAAGGAGGGAGGGAGAGAGAGAGGGGTTTGCATTCTGCCACAATGTTTTAACAGATGCGGAAAGAGTAAAAAAAAAAATCATTTTGAAAGACCTACAATGAAAATGTCATTATTTACTTCATCTAATATATGCCTTTGTGGTTCAAAAGGTTCAATATGCCTTCTTACATGTTGAGGATCAATGGCATGTGTATAATTAGCTCATATCACCCATATTATGTTGAGGTTACCCAAGTTTCACATAATAGACTTTGAATTACTTTCAGACATTTTAAGGCTCATGTCACTTGAATGTGAAATGCATTTATAGCAATAGAAAACAAGCTAAAATATTGGGATTTTTTTTCTTCGAAATTTTCCATTTCAGAACACTTGAGGTAAATAAATGACTACTGAGTCACACCAGAGTTTTGCCATCCAGCTATTATCATAGAACTATATGAAAATGATATAAAATGTGAGGTGTGCCTATATGTTATCTAGGTTCTAGGCATATACTTCTCTTTTCCCTGGCAATTTTGAATATATTAGTTAAGATTTTTATTTGAAAATCAGCCTTCTCACTCTGAAACAAATGCAGTTATATTTGATCTAATAAAACTGGAAACAGTGGGTTTGCAGGAGTGAACGCTTTCATAGGGGGAGTGAAGAGTTTGGGAGTGATGGGGTAGCGAATTATCATCATGGACTGCTGATGAGTATTTTCTCTGCAGATATTCCTAAGAAAGCTGGGAACAGCTTCATAGATGATTAGCAATTAATCATTCCCCAAGACAGAGAGAACTATTCATATTCATCATTCCTATAAATAAGCAAGCCAGCCTTATATAAGTGAGAAACACAGATGTAATCATCACAGGAGTGAAGAGTAGACAATCTACCTTAATTTCATTTTCTGCCCCAGAAAAAAATGAGAAAATTTTTTGGTTTGTTTTTTTGGTTGGTTGGTTGGTTTTTGTTTTTTTTTTTTAGCTTTCTCTTAAGAGGCTTTTTTGAGTTAATCCATGTGTTTGAAAGCCAGCATACATGTCTTTAAATAAGATAGGAAAGGAGTCACCCATGCTTGTTCACCCACTTTCTTGACTCTGCTTAATACGCTGGCTGGGGTATAAATCAGATCAAAAGAAAATCTTTTGTTCTGACTGAAGACAAACATAAAAAGATTTAAGAACAAAGAACATTAAAACAACAACTGAAAAGGACTCTCAGCTGAACCTTCTGTCTAGATGGAACTGATCCTGTCAATCACATGTGCTGTCTCTGTGCCCATATTGCTGAGCTTGCTCCTTGGGGACAGCTCATTCTCCCTTACTTCCTCATGATATGTTCAGCTTCTGAGACAGAGGTTCCTGCTACACACATAAGGTCTTGTATATCATTTAGAGAAACAGATGCAGTTCTCTGATGACAGGCAGGGAAAGATTTCTGTCTCCTTAGGTGGTGAACTTAGCTGTGATGGCATCTGGCCTAATGCCCCCCTTGGCCTTTCACCAAAACGCTGTCAGATGTTCTATCCACCATATCCCCAGGCACTTTAGCCATTTGATTGGGCTAGAATTCAAACAGAGCTTCTTAGTCTCAGGATTTCTTGACACAGATCTCTGTGCAGACCTTCTGCAGAGCACCCACCATCGAGATTTGACTGTTATTCTCCAGGTTAATTCTGACTTCTCAGATTCCTTTTGGAGCCTCAATGTGCCATTGCTTAGATGACAATAGTGGCTTTTCATTAATTCCTTGTCTTTGAGCTCACACAGTTCATGTTATTTCACTCCTCAGATTTCCCTTTTCTTGGGGTTTGTCTTTCATTTATGGTTCCATTTAGGGTTTGTCTTTCACCTTTGTTTCAAAAAGAATAATGTCTTTTTGTCTGATTTCTTGTTTATAATACACAATGCCAAAATTATGCAAGGCCTTTAACCGGGCAGTCTGCAAACACATATATGAGCACATATACCTATACTCACTACTCTAAGGTCCTAGAACAGCCTGATTTGTAGTAAATATCCAGCAAATCATACATTACATACATGTGTAATAATATCTGTTTCTTCTCATAAGGACTTTTTAATGGATAAAACCAGCACCACTTGAAATAATTTCCATAACATGGGAATATTCTTTGCTTCCAGAATAATACAAGAAAGTTGACCTTTTAATCATGTTAAGTTCTATAGTTCATAATCAAAACCATGTAGTTCAGAAAATGAAATTAAATCATGCAGGAAATTTTAATATTTTGTATATATATGGAATTTAAAAAAAAATTTAAAAACATTAAAAGGATTTTTTTTTCTATTTCTGTGGCAAAATTCAGAAAATTTACTTGAACATATTTTATTGAGGAAAACATCTTCTTAAAGGTACAAAATGAGACAATGTAAGTATTAATAATAATAGTAAGCTTATTTCTAGGGCTATCTTAAAAAGTTAGTTTTAGATAATTTCTCATTGATGGACTCTAGATGGAGGAAAACAACAATTGTTGTTCTCAATAAAGCAGACCCTCTCCTCTCCTCTCCTCTCCTCTCCTCTCCTCTCCTCTCCTCTCCTCTCCTCTCCTCTCCTCTCCTCTCCTCTCCTCTCCTCTCCTCTCCTCTCCTCTCCTCTCCTCTCCTCTCCTCTCCTCTCCTCTCCTCTCCTCTCCTCTCCTCTCCTCTCCTCTCCTCTCCTCTCCTCTCCTCTCCTCTCCTCTCCTCTCCTCTCCTCTCCTCTCCTCTCCTCCTCTCCTCTCCTCTCCTCTCCTCTCCTCTCCTCTCCTCTCCTCTCCTCTCCTCTCCTCTCCTCTCCTCTCCTCTCCTCTCCTCTCCCTCTTCTTCCCTTTATGTGACCGACGCATGTGACTTTAAAAATTAGTAATTAATAGACTGTGAATTAACTGAGAGGATCATTTATATAATAATATAAAGGAGAGGAGCATTTATATAGTTTTTTTTAACAACTGGTAAAACAAGGTCTGTAACCCATTCTATCTGAACTTCAAGTGAACATTCTTCCACCCACCCCTCTGACTACTGGTTAGATCCAAAACTGAAAGGTTACATTCTGCATCTGGGCTTTGAACATTTTTAGAAGGAAAGTTAGTAGCAGAGCTCAACTGATTGGGGAATTTAGGAAAATTAATTTTATTTAAGACTGATTCATTAGGCTCCAGTTCAGCAGACTTTGTAATATTTGTTCCCTTCATTTTCATGAATGACAAACTTATGCATATCAAAGTGTATGTATGAATGTCACATCAGAAATTAAACATGGATCATCTGATTTGACCTTTTGTAAAACAAAGGCTACTCAGTTTTTCCTGTATTGAGTCCGAGGAATCCTTTCTTTTGCGGGTTATACTGCAAATTATACTCCCACAGAAAATGGAAATAGGAGCATAAATCCTGTTAAATACTGTCACATGTTGCTTTTTTCTCTGTACGGAACAACAGGGCCATAAGATAATCCTTTATTCTTCCACTAGGCTAGTCACATCACTGACTTGTTCATGAGTTGAAGAAAGATTTTTTTTTTTTCATCTCAATGATTTTTTTTTTGTTTTCTTATTTGATGCTCTACCTAGTGTAACTGTAATGAAGTGAGATACCTCACTTCACAGTGAGTTTGGGTGGATGGTAAGTTGAACATGAGTCAAGAGTATGCCCTGCTAGCCAAAAGGACCAATCATATCCTGGGGTCCATCCATCATGGCACAGTCAGCCAATCGAGGGAGGCGATTGTCCCACCCTGCTCTGCAATGGTGTGGCCCCACTTTGAGTACTGTGTGCAGTTTTGGCAGTCTCAATATAAGAAGGGCATGAAACTGTTAGAATGTGTCCAGAGGAGGGAGACTAAGAAGCTGAAAGGCCGCAAGGGCAAGACTTATGAGGAGCAGCTGAGGTCACTTGATTTGTTCAACTTGGAGAAGAGAAGGCTGAGATGTGACTTCATGGCAGTCTACCAATTCTTCAAGTTGGGCTGCAGAGGGAGAGGTTCTGATCTCTTCTCTCTAGTGTCCAGCAATAGGACATGAGGAAATGGAATGAAACTGTGGCAGGGAAGTTCAGGCTGAACATTAGGAGAAGGTTCTTCACTGGGAGTGTGGCCAGTCACTAGAACAGGTTCCCCAGGGAAGTGGTCACAGCACCAAGCTTGTCAGACTTCCAGGAGTATCTACACAACGCTCTTGGTCATGTGGTTTAGTTTTAGATAGTTCTTCAAGGGGCAGAGAGTTGGATTTGATCATCTTTATGGATCTCTTCTAGCTTGAGATATTCTATGATTCTATGATTCTTCTTTTTCTGTATCAGTCTCAGATCCTGCAATCTAAGCACTGTGTACTGTTCTCACTATATAGCAATCTTTTCACAGCGCAAATTCTAATCTAGTCACTCTGGTAATGTGTGCAGCCAACATTAGATCTCTGAAACCTAAACCAGAAGCTATATCACTGATCTGCCCTCAAGATAGCTTGCATTGTTATGAATTAGGCTGACAGGATTCTCCTGGACCAAACTGTCCCTAAACCAGATCTAAACCAGCAATCATGGTGGAATTCAGAGAAGCTTCCCAAAGTCTGACTGCTCATTCTGTTTTGCCTGGAAATTTTACTATGAGACTAGGCTGAAAATCATTCATTCAATTACTAAACCTCAAAGTTTTTTTGCCCATATTTGTATTAATCTTGGACAAGTTGTTCAATTTCTTCTACTTCTTATTAGTTTCTCCTTCCAAACTCCTACAGTAGCATGTAAGGTGCTACTGTGGCACATAGGAGTCTATATACTTTTTATCAAATTCATAGACTTGCCCTAGTCCTAAATCTCCATTGCCTTATTCAGGAATTAATATTTCATACAATTTTCTTGAACACCACCACATTGTCGAGGGTTAAGATTGCGGGGTGACAATAAAACGCTGGCAGATGTATTGTTAACCTCCTCTCCCGCCCACTTCCCCCTTTTGCCCCTCCCTCTCCCCCCTTCCCACTCAGGACAGGCGATCGGGAGGGAAAGAAGGACAGAGAGAAGAGAGTTGGAAAAATTAACAATGTTTTACTAATGCTACTAATAAGAATAGAGAAAATAATACAAAATATACAAAACCAATCTTGAAAGTCTCAGCAACTGCAGAGTCGGCACCCAAAGTCCTGAATTAGACTCTGCAGCCAACCGGAGCTGGATTCAGTCTGTTACTAGGCCTCAGTTTGCAGGGACGACTAGCAAGGTCCTCTCCTAATGTCGGCCATAAGCAGAAGGGAAAAGGCAAAAAAGGGAAAAAGGAATGAGATCCTCGTGATCTCCCACTTTTATATGAAGTATTCACATGAATGGAATGTTATACACAGTTGGTCAGTTTCTTGGTCACTTGTTTCTCGCCACCCCTCTCGCGAGATGTCCATCCATGCTTATCAATAAGTTTGCATTCCATTGTTAGGTTTACCAAAACATGTGTCTTGTTCTCCAGGAAAATGCAGTTAATATGAAGGCTTTAGCTGACAGGCAAATTCACTAAAAAAGAAACTTGTTTTTAACAAAACCAGGACACACATATAGATATCTCACATGTATTTTTCATGTGTTAGCCATGCACAGACGTACATACCAGGTCTGATTTATGGCAACTTTCTTATTTACAATCCCTCCCTCCCTCTCACTTTTAGTGCTTACAAAACTTTGATATTTTTCTTTCAATGCTACCTAACAACAATTTAATGTTCATAATATTTTGGAAAATAAGGATGAATATTGGGTGGGCAAGTGATAAAATGCCTAAGGATTTTTTCTTTCTGTTTTTTTATGAAAGGCTTTTGTATTGTAGACATAATCTAAACCTTATTTTTTCAAAAGCACATGTAAATGTTTAAGTCCTTTTGTAATTGATTAAAAAAGCTTGTTTAGCTGTTTCTCTTACTCCTTTTGTTACTTATCGGAATAAAATCTTAAACACTGTGTAAGAGTTTTCAAATTGTAAATATGTTTAAAGTTTTCCTTCTTTTTCCATAAGACAAGCATTTGAAATCTTTTTTGTTTTGTTTTGTTTTTACATTTCATTTCATTTCATATCATTTAAGTTAAAGTGAGAGAAAAACAAAGCTGTATCTGATAGCAAGAGTCCTACTGTGAATACAATACAATACAAGACTTGTAAGATTTTCAAACAAGTCAAATTCAGTAGTGGATCTAAAAAAGGAATTGTGTCAGATTTCTTTGGAAGATGAAAATGCTTTGGTTATGAATTTCATTTTAAAAATAGATTCTCTGTTCTCCACATATGTAATATAGTCTATACTGTTGCTTTGTATGTTTAAATATGCTTGACTTTTTAATGAAGTGTAAAGGAAATTCATTCTCGTCTAATGGATTCTGCATGCTCATATCTGCTTCTTCTTGGCCAGCAAAATAATGCTTAGTATTTATAGTATCATCTAAGCATTAGGTCCAAAACCACTTTCCAAATATTTCTAAACAAAACTTTTGCAATTGAGGTAAGCAATGTATGTTTACTTGTAGTCAGAAGTGGCAGAAAATCAAAGCATATAAAGCTTGCTTATTTTAAAATTCATCTCACTCATACACAGGTTTTCAAAAGAGCTCTACATAGTACACAGTCTCACTTAGCCTGTTCCTTATGGTACGTCTGAGGACAGTGTACTTTTGAAACTATAGCTACTATTACATAAATAAATGGAAATGATGACCTTTTGAAGCCAGCTGTGTCTCTTGAACACACTAGAATATATGGCTCAGAACTCACTTTAAAACCTATTAGGGTGTTAAGTAAAATCACAAAGACATAATTCAAATCAACAAGTATATTTTCTTCAGAAATCATTTCAGAAATGAGACCAATGATACATACCTCTGCTACACTGGCAGGCCAAATCAGTAAAAATGAGCTATTGAGATGAAAACAGAAGCCCGTACTTACCCTGGATAAGTGGGTCAAACACACATAATTGGGTATTTTTGTTAAAGTGCATTGTTCAACACAGCTTTGTCATCAAAAAACATTTCTGTGGTCAAATGCAATGTGCCAGTTTTACTAGTAACTGTGACATGGCAAGAAAGGAATCCAGTAGAACAGCTAAATACCTTGTGTCTTTATGAAAATACCATCGTTCTTCTTGAAAATTGAGTGTACTATATAATAACAAGCTACTTGATTTCTAAGGCAGTCACTTTTTGTTTGTTTGTTTTTTCTTGTAACACATTCCTGGATCGACTACAAAATCACAAAGACAGGTCAGAGTGTATTAGACTGGGAGATGACAAGAAGATTTTTGAGTCTAAAGAGTCATATGTGTATAAATGTGTGCACATACTTTCTGGCAGCCTTCAAACACAGGAGTCTCGTTGGAGTTTGCTTTGAAGCATTTGCCTTCAGTGATTTAACCAAATATAAGGAAACATGTAAAATAATGGAAAATAATATGGAATAACATATGGCAAAATGAATCAGTTGCGTTCGAAAACTATTATTAAAGCAATTATTATCAAGAAAAAATACAAAAATAAATGAGATTTAGTTTTGAAACTCTATTACCTTAGTCATATCTTCATATCCAGTAATTTGAATGTTTGTACAGTTTCCAAAACATTTATCATTGTTATATTACTGTAAGGTTATGTTTTATGAAAAGTTGTGGTGGATTTTTGTTTTGTTTTGTTTTGTTTTGGTTATTGTTATTATTATATGGTTTTGCTTTGTTTTCCTTTGCTTTTCTTCAAGATTTTCTGCATTGTTTTGCTGGAAAGTGCTAATCTATTTTGGCCAAAGGAGATTCTTTTAAAAAAATATATAGAAAAAAAAAATACTAAGCCTGCTAACATAAGAGTGCAATGTTAGCAACCCTTTCTCAAAGGAAATACATCTGTCTCATTCTTTCTTTTCCTACTCCCCTTTTCTTGTCTCTCAAGGCTGTTCTTCTAATTGTCAAGTACAAATATAACAAGTACTTGTTATATTTGAGCATCAGAAGAAAAAAACCCCCTGAATTTAAAAGCTTAAATAATATTTCAAGGAAAAAAATCTTAACAAATGAAAACCGGAAGCTGGAGATTTTTAATTTCTATAATGAAAATTTTAGGAAAAATAAGGAAGATATTTTTTTCCCTGAAAGCAGAAGTCACTTTAGCCAATATACTTCCAAAGCAAATGTTTGTTGATTTAAAGATAGCTATAGTGCTTTTGTACCAGATACATCTAACAGTGTGCAATCTTTTAGTGTTTTAACAAATATTTTCTTACTTTAAAAATATTTTTTTCAGATTTCCTTGGCTAAAATTCTGAAGTCCTTGCTGTCTCTGTCTCAGACAATGATACTAGAATTTAAAATTGGGAGTTTCAAGATGGGGTCTACACACTCTTTGAAAGCATTTCTACTTAAAACATATAGCATAGGAATTCTTAGAGTTGGCTCAAAAATTGAGCCTTTTTTCTTCTCTCTTGGGAGGAATATGATCAAATAACTTCTGATTTCTGACAGGTTTGTAACTGCTTTTCATATTTATTCCACTATTTTATATTTTCCTGCTATATATAGCAGGAGACTTATTTTCTGAGACATATTTTCCTGCCTTAATAGGGTGTAGTACTTCCAAAAGCAAAAAATGCAAAAGTATTACTAATATTAATAATAAGTGACAGTTTTCATAACTAACTGTGAAAATAAATCAGAATTTTCAAGTGCAAAAACACAGTGGTAATTTCTGAAGGGGTGCTGGTATATGGTGTAATCCATAGCCTGGTTCCATGTTTTGTGCTGTTCTCCATTCCTTTTCAGAGGCCAAACTATTCTGTGTGTGTAAAGAATTCTTTTATTTTTTTCACTGCTTAGAGGGAAAACGAAGTGGAAAATTGTCACTCCTATTTCAGTTAGGAAAACAGTGTAAATGCAAAAATTAGAGTTGTGTTCCACTGCTACTGTAAACAAAGCAGAAACTGGGGAAAAAGAAACCCTCTATGGAAATACAAAAGGAAATGATTAATTGTCTGCATCAGGCTACAGTTCAAGCGGGTGACAGAATTTGGAAGAAATGTGGGATTATACCCCTTTTCTATGTTGTGCTCTCTGCAGCTGGCAGTGGGAATGTCCTCATCTGCCTACAATTCACTTTGAGTGTTAGGATTGCTGTACATTTGCTATAAGAATGTGATAAGTTCACTGTTCTCTATCCACAGAGGACATACAAAAATCTTTCTTTACTCAGTATTTACATCTCTGTCTTGTCTCTTGATGCCTGTGAATCAGATGAACAAGGAATACATTGATTCTTAAAAGAGAGAATTTTATTCCCAAGCAAGATATGCAGGCATGCGTTAGAAAAGAAAAATAATTTTTCCTCTCACTGGAAATAATCACATTTTTTTTTTACTTCAAAATAAAAAAATAACAAAATATTTAGATTATTTCTACAATTTAAATAATTTTAACAATATAGAAAAATTCTAAAGAGTCACCTAATGCTAAATCAACTTCCAAAATGCAGCATCTTCTTCAAAGAAAATTCCTCTGTTTTTCAAGTGTCACCCATCAATGTAGTGAGCTGAAGACTAAATAATTTGTCTTCAAATTTAAACTGTGTTTATATGAACACAAAGTTATTACTGTAATGCAAGAGGTCTGAGAAGGCTGCAGTGGTAGCATTATTACATCTAAGTTTTCCATGCCTAGTTATGAGAAGGACATTTTCTGTAAAGACTCTGAAATCTAGCCTAGGACTGTGTATGTACTTCCAGCTTTGATCACATCTCAGTGGAATATAACCAGTTTACTACCAGATTAAGGAACACTACAAAATTCCCTTAAGTCTTCACAAATTTAAAGTTGGACAAGACAAAGTGTTTAAAGGCTAGTAAGACACCTGAATGTCAGTGTTCAAACAGGCACAAGAAAATCAACTGCTAGTCTGCTAATGTGCTTCTAAAACCAAGTAGATTCCTAAAGTTACAAAAACATTATAGTATGTCCCCCATGGTTTATTTCCTACAGAAAAGCAAATAATTAAAGAAATATCAAAGTTTGATGTGAAAGTGGTGAATCTGCTATCTTATGTAAATGTGTATCTGGAATTTTGAGACCATGTTTTTAGACAAGTTCTTGTATAAAGTTCTTTGTTGTTTGTTTGCTTTGTTTTGTTTTGTTTTGATTTGGTTTCTTTTTCCTGTGGGGAGCAAGCATAAGATTTACAATTGGGTAGAACCTCCCTATTTGTAGGTTTAAAATTGGAAATAAGTACATTAAGGAAAAACAACTGGTAAAATACTTCAGACATTTTTTGACCAGAAAATTCTGTGGAAGAGCAAAAATAAAGCCCTGTGCATAGTTATGTTTAAAGAGATTGAGGGTTTTTCAGACCTTGTGGCTTGACCATTGAACCGAGAAATTATATTTTAATAAAGCAACACTCTGCATTGCCCACTAGAGTAAGTAATAACTTCATGATAATGACACACATCTGTGATATAGAGAAGGGCAAGAACACAAATGTCAGTATCACATACATCAAAAGATCCAAGCAAGAATATTAACTATTTTTTTTTCTAATTTCTCATACTTGAGAGATGTAGTATCCAGATCTGAGACATATATTCTTATATGTTCTTTGAAATGTAAGGAACCTCAATTTTATTTTATTTTTTTAATAAATTAACAATTTCATACAACAACAAGATAAAACAATCTGTATTGACATAATACAAAATAATAATTTCAAAACTGAAGACTATCTTAAAATAGCAGAGAAAATTATCAGAATAAGTAAGAATACTGTGGGAAAAGTGTCCTCATTCAATACAATTAGCTACCTAGAATCAGCTCATTTGGCTTGAAGTCTCAGGTGTTCTGAGAAAGGACAAGTTAAAAAAACAAACCAGCCAACGGGAAGAAGTCATTATTTGGGTAACGCTGAATATAATTTCATTCTTCTTTGGACTACATATGTGTTCCTATGCAGTAATTACTTCCATAGTCCTCCATCCTTCATCCAAAAATTGGAGCATAATAGTAGAAATTAAATTCTTCAGGAACTGAAGTATGGTTACAGGCACCTAGATAATCTCAATTTAGCTGTTGTTCTGAAACTTCTATTAATATATCACTAACTCTAGTAGATACTACGCCTGCTTTGAGCTGAATTAAAATTTGGTGCAACTACCATTCTGTAAACTATTTATAATTCAGCTGGATTTTTTTTTTTTCCAGGAATTTGCTCTTTCCACTCCCCCCCACCCTGACCCCTAGGTAATAGAAGACTATGATACAATTAATTTTGATTACAGAGATCCAGTGGCATAATTTCTCTTTCAGCATGGAGGAATTCAGTGTCAAGGGTCATCAAAACATCCAGCTCTACTACTTTCTCTATTTTATTGTGATCTCACCTAAGTATAAGATGCTATATCTATATGCAGAGCTCATACTCACTTTTATGATTTATCTAGGGGCACCTGATACTGTCTCAAACTATTATTGCTCTGAGACTTAGTGATGCTGTGACTGGATAGGTATAGGGGAAACAAAGAAATAAAAGCATGGCAGCACATCCAATTTTGCATATTATAGTTTCTTTGAGCTCCAGATTCTTACCCTCAGTTAAGAGATTCCTTAACTTCACTGAGCTGTAAACTAGGTTGTTCTTAGATTTGAAGGTCTCTTTGTCTTTCTCCCTTCCTTCCACAAAAAGGTAAATTCATGCTAAAGTTACAAGCCTTTTCTGTCAGTATTAGAAAAAGATGAGGCTAACTTACACGTAATCCTAATAAGTCAGTGGCATTGCATCAAAGTAAACCAGAGTGAGTTCAGAATCAGGCTGTTTGAATTGAGTAAATACAGTATGTCAGTCTGTAGCCCACAGCTACCTCCTGAGAATCTGTGGCAGCTATCTGTATTTGCTGCTCTCCAATCAGCATCATCAAGTGTAACCAGTTAAACTTGATCCTACTGTCCAGATCAGTTATATGGATAAAAGGCAGTAGAGATCTGTCTTAATCCATGTGGGACATACTTAATCCTTCCCCTAGAGTGGGTATGGTTTCTCTTACTAGCATTATCTGCTTTCTGTTTCTTACACTAGCTCTTTATCTGTTTCTACTTTTTATAAAGAGTACTTACAAGCTTCTGTCTTAAGCAGGTACCAATTATGTAGAATTAAGCACAGGCTGCTGAAAATTGAAATAGTCATAGCATATGTACTTTTATTTTCAACGCTGCCGGTCTTGTCTTGAATTAGAGGATGTGAAATAGGTAGCAGTCTTCATTTGGTGCACTTACTTCACTGCATATTTTTTAATGCTCTAGAAAAACATAAAAGTTAGCTGCAAACTACAAAACCTGTTTGACAGAGATGAGATCTGCATGGAAATGGTGAAACTCCTGTTTGCATACAACCCTACAGATGTGTGTGAACAAATCTGGATTCTGATGCTACAGCTCAAATCCAAAATGCAGCATTCTTTGTGAGCCATCCTGCTGAATGAAAGCCACATGAGAACTTGCAGATGGGATTCAGGGTGGGAAAACCTGGCCTTCCAAACAGTAGTCCAGAGTCTGGGTACACCCTAAGTATTCCATATGTTATCAGAAAGACAGTTTTGATTAGGTGCAAGTCTGATGTCTCATACAAAAGATAAACACGGGTCCATCTCTCTGCTTGAGTTGTTTGGAACAGTGCAGGTCCACAGCAGTGCTGTTATCTCACTGGTGACTGTTGTCTTTAGCTATCCTACAGGGTGGATGCTGTAATACCTCCACTTCTCAGTAAGAAGAACAGAAAACCACAAAAAGAGTACCTGGCATATACTTATATTCCTCTGCATGATGATAATTCAGTTCATGTTCTAGTCTATTTATTGGTACTACCCATGAGAAGCTGAAATAGCTAACACTATTCTTTTCCTATACAGCCTCTTAAGGATTTCTTGCTCAAGTAAATTTAGATCATCTTTCTTAGGCATTCTGTGAAGAAAAAATGAAGACAGATATTGTATAAAGCCAAGTTTTGGCACAGATATTATTTTCTTTCCATTTTTTTACTTGTAGATATTACAATAAGTACAAACCTTAAAGAAACATTAAAAGTGGTTACTAACTTTATAATAAAAATAAAAGTATTTGTTATCTTTAGATAATTAAAAATTGTTGCAGAAATCAGCAGGTTTGTTTTAGACTGAGAAATTGAGTCAAAATTATTAAAATCGCTTGCCTCCAGCTGCCTAGCAGCCATGCAGTTGCTATAGGAAAAAAAGTCTTTGAATCCCTTTCTCAGTCCACTAAGAAACATTATTTTTCCCCTTCTACCTTCAAAATACTGTTAAAACTGTTTGAAACCCCAAAAATGGACAAAATTTGCACGCTTTATATTTTGGTCACCAGTTCAACCTTGCAGTTTTAATTTTTTCCCAGCAATTTGACCATCCTTTTCATCAATGGTGCTGACAAGTGATAGCTTTTTGAACAGGAAACACAGGGCACTCAGAAGCAAACCCCACAGCTTATATCAAAGTATTCATCTTGCACCATATCTTGAAAATCCAATTCTTACAAAAGGAAAATCATTACATAGACCCAAGTGCTCTGAGGACAGATTTGAAAGCACATGGGAGTCGCTTTCAATAGAACCATAAAAGAGTTTTAAATCAATTTCAAAGTTCAATACCCTCCAAGGGAGTGTAACAAGGGAAGTATATGCCAGTGACTCTGCTTTGCCTGAGAATATTTTGCTAGTTTGCTGCTTCACCTGGAAGACTTTACCCTTGCATTTTCTGGATGGGTAAGTAACTGGAGTGCAATATGAAGGACCTGAGGTGGTCATAACAGATTAGGATTAATTCTGTATTCTGACAACGTTTACACAGTTGCATCCAGAGCTCTGACTTCTTAAATTTTCACCAGATAATTTGGTCCATATTGTCAATGAAGAAACTTATTTAAATTAACTATTTAGTCAACAGCAGCAGGAAACATGCTAAGCTATAGTGTTAAAGGATTTACATTAAATTCATTCATATCAGACCAAGTGGATCTCTGGTTCAGAGGAGAACTTTCCTGAGCTTTTGTCCCAACTTTTTCAAAGTCAGCAAAATAGGTACTGTGGATGGTAAGGCTAGTAGAGAATTAGTTTGAGTTTAAAATAAATGATTGTCCCAAAATTTATGAAAGAGGACAAGTAGAGATTCTTACCAAGATGTTTTTAAGACATTCTGCTGTTTGAAACGTTAGAAATAATCCCAATAAAGAGACCATGACGTAGAGGGAATTTAAAGTGATCCAGGCAACATAAGGAGTGCAATTTATCACATCAGTATCACTATCATATGCAAGAGGTAAAAAAATAGACTAATATGTTCCCTTTTCAGTATATTGAAATGAATGTGGAATATTCTTTGATTAATGTGCATGACTTAGTTTACCAATAAAAATGGTATTAGGAAATCTAGGAATAGATTGACTTGTATTTGCAAAGCCTTACTACATGTAAAGCATTCGTTTGCTTTATTTAGGTGGCGATGCTAAGCTAACAGCCTAAAAAAAAAAATGTTTATTGAAATTTTGCTTTGTAGGAAAACTGTCAGATAGCCCATGCATAACTATTCTTTCTGGTTTTTGAAATAATCTGACAGTGTTTATTTAACATGGAATAACTGTCTTATTAAACAGAAATTAAATGCCTATCAGAGAGACTTAGTCTGAAGTGTTACTGCTTCATCTAGATAGCATGAAATTCCTTCATGCTTTTCAATTGCTATGTAAGAAATCTAATTACAATATCTTAAAAAAAAATTCTGGTCAATTTAATTTTATAGAAGTGTTGAATTGCCTTCTCTTTACATCTCATCACTTTTCACTTTGGCCTCATGGTTCTTTACCTCTTAGCTGTTGGTCAAGGTGTCACAGCCACTGTGGTCTATGAACTCTCAGGCAGGTTTAGTGAAGTTCATAATGAAAAACACTGAATATCTGCTATGCACTAATATCTACCACCAGGAATACTTGTGGGGTAGAAATATGTCATTTTTTGAATGTGTCTACAAAGAGATGGTGAAGATGAGCTGCTCTAAAATGGCTCATTAATAGTTTGAGGAATGAACGATGTCTGAAGGCAAGTATACATTCTCCTGGTAGGAATCAGTTATTTTGTGTAACCTTTTGCTATTAAACATTAGTTCAGCGTTATCTAAGTTCACATCATTAATTTAAATCCTCACTAAGTTTAGAGACACTGACTAATTCTGGGCCAAGTCAGTACAATGCAGACAGAAAGTTTGATTCACAGTTTGAATACACATATTTCCATAAAATTAAGAAGCATTTTGGATTCCATTTTGGATATCTCTTTAGCATATTCTTTTTTTTATTTAAAATCTCTTAAAAGAAAGAATGCATGTCTCTTCATGTGAATTAATACAATCCTTACAGTCAATTACACATCTGAGCAATGCTTAAACACTGTTTAGGTTAATTATTTAATCTAAAATGCTATTTATATTCCAATTAGTGTTTGATCTTATGAAATTGATCATGTACATATATACAAAGTGTTACCTATAAAAGTTCTTTATGGAAGTATTGAAATTTGCAAAACTTTATTCTTTCACAGTCAATTTAAATTCTGATAAGAATCCTACTGGCTTGGACGGAATGAGAAAAAAAAAATAGCTCAAACAGAAACTTATCTGGGTAAAAATTGGCTAAAAAGTAAGGGAGCTGGAATATATTTGGCCTCAAATCAAACTTCCAGACATCTATTTTAATCAGCCATTGGTCTTAGTGTTTTTTGCCTGGAAAGCTGTGATGAATGTTAAATGCGACTTAGTATGAGAATCCTAACTTAGCATTCAGCAAGAAACAGTAGTAGAATATTGGAAGACTCTTCTGGAAAGAATTAACTTGCCACTCTTCAGCAGCCCAAGTAGAATGCTATTTCTCATTTCTGGAAGATTCTGTGGACTATTTTTCATTGAAGCAAAAACTATGAAGGAAAATTGTGGTTTTACTGCAGACTCACTTAAAACTGTGGCCAAAAAAAAAAAATATTTATTGGCCAACACTGATATTTTTTGTACCCAAAGGCCACAGAAGATCCAGTACTTTTTCACATTTTTGAGACACACAGATATATGTGTGCACTTACATAAAGGCACATGCACACAAATATATATTTTAAATATGACTGTGCACTAGGGAATGAAATAAAGAATATATGCTCATGAGAATTACATTTAGGGCTTTTTTCAAAATGAAACATTTTCAGAAAGCTGACATTGTCGGGATGGGGGGTGAGGGTTGAACAAACAGTATTGAAAGAGAAGTGCTTGCTGACAGGTTGACAAAAGTACATGTAGCCTTTCCTTTTACAGGGGAGAGGTTAGGCACTACACCACCACGGCAGACAAGACCTTGGGGTATTACACAGCTATCCATTTGCAGCTTTCACAGTGATGAATGAGGTCTTAGCAGATGCCTTGCAGAGATCTGGAGAGAGAGAGAAGCAGAAAGGAGGAGATTTCTCATATGTCGGCCCTTTTCCCTCCTCAGATTGGGTAAGGCAGGTGATTAAAAGATAAAGACTAGGGCCTTCTAATGAAATCCATCTGCTGCTACTCTCAGCTGTCAAATGAGAGAAGCTCTCAGAAGCTCAGAAAGAGTTGGTTTAATCAGAACTTATACTCAAGTGGAAATATTCTCGTAAAACCACTCAAGGCCTCTGAGGACAATACTCCTATTCATTGTGGAGTTCCAGATTTATGGATATAGTTTACTTAAATGATGCTCAGACTTTAAAATATCTTCACTTACATTAAGCAAAATTAGAGATTCAATAAAACCTGATGGATTGAAGCATGAGGAGAAAACAATGACAAAAAAGCCACCTAAAACCGTCACTAAATACTTACCTTGAGGGTAACTAATTCAGTAGTTCTTTATGAGGCTTCTTACAGGTTCTTTTAAAGCATCTAATACTGGCTGAAACCATATGAAACATGTCCATTTCTATATGGTGGTGAAAAGCCAAGTTCAGAAGATTACTAACAATGAAATTAATAAATATATCCTGAACTTAAAAGGTTTTCCCTGGCTATTCATAATAAAGAGGAGAAAAAAACCTAACGGGATATTTTGGCACAATGAGCCTTTGTGATCACCAGGATGAAACCTTTACAGAATTGACTGTTCCTTTTTAAGGAAAAAAAGTTTTAAAAATTCCATAGCTTGGAGAAACGGAGAAGTTTATTCTGTGTACAGATCTCCTCCACAATAATGTAAAGTTCACTGGAGTGTGAATGGGAAATGATAAGCAACTTTTGGGGTGAAATGGCTTGTTTAGTCTGCCTGTGCTGATGTGTCAATGCTAGTCAAGGGAGACATGGGCATTACCACCAACTGCAGTGAAAGGCCGCCTGGTATTGAAGCAGAGGTTTGACTTTCTTGCACCTATTTTTATTGTGCTGCTTTTTCAAAGCATTGCTGGTATGTCGGCCACAGCCAGTCAATAAAATTCTGTAGTATTTTGAGATGCACAAGATTTTCATCATTGAATCTATTTATGGAGACAGCACATAGTCATTCTCCCTAATCTCACTCTTATTTCATATGCAAATACTGCCAGGCTCACTCAAGGCCACAGGATTTAGTTACTCACTTGACTGAAAAGCATGTCAATGCAAATTCAGGCTGATAAACCAGCATACAATTCTCCAGGGCTTCAGCAAGTTATAATTCAGCCACAATATTAACAAAACAAGATAGCAATTATGCAAGGAATCAGCTGAAAGGTTATTTTTAATTTTAAATTTCTGTCTCTGTACAGCTGGGTGTTGGAAGTAAAAAGCAAGACAAGGCACGCTTCCCCATTAGCCAGGTCTTTGGAAACCAGGCAAGATATTGTAGTGCACATTACTCTGTATACTTTTCACAGTAAATTTATCAGTGTTAGCCCTGAAAACAAATATTTTTCTGGTGTGGTGCAATGTTCATTTTAATACTAGTATATCAAATATTTTTGGCTCTGACAATGACAGGCAAATTACTGCTGACTGTATAAAGACAAGGTTGTGTGTGAACTTGGGGACGTTAAAAGGGCTCTGCTGATCACCACTGGTCCTCACCTGCAAGACTGCCTTGTGCTGAACTCAGGCCTCCATTATGAAGTCAGATCAGCTGAATTCTCAACCTGCTCATTCTCCACCATTTAGCTGCTTGTATAACACCCTTGTAGAGGCCATCTAACAGACCTGTTTACATTAAACACTTGACTTTGTGTACTATCATTTGCTGTAGGTAGACTTATTATTCCTCTTTATTAGAAGTTGCTCGGCAATCTCCCGCTGCTACTGTTCCTGTGAAGTTAGTAGCCTCTATATGAGGTTCTATTAGAGTCCATAAAGATATTGTCCTGAGGAGTCCTGACAGGCCTTGACAGGCTGCCCCTGCCTGACCTCTCCTGGGGCTTCCCCACCCTGCCCATAGCCCAGGACTCCACCAGCATCCCTCCCATCTCCCCAGCACCACCAGTCCCTGTCCCAGCAATGCCATAACAGCACCAGTGTCCAGCTTTCCCACAACCCTGCCCTGCCAGGCCATGGGCTTTGCCAAGCCAAGCCGAGTCATGGGCCCATAATCTGACCTACTTCCATGCCCAGGGAGGTGCCTGATGCCTGGGGCTGGAGCTGCCCCCAGTGCTCCCATTGTTCTGCTCCTGCCTGGAGTGGTGGGATGGGCCCTGGCTGTCAGTTCTTGCCCTGACACTTTGGGTAGAATCCATTTCGAGACCCGTAGGGAGACACTAGTGTTTGCAGGACCTGGCAGTGACCTGAACACATGATCAACATCTCTGTGAGAGAACTGAGAAGAGGCAGGGAAAAAATTCAAAACACTGGAAGTCAACTGATTGTGCTCATGAGTCATTACACTGTTCCCTGTCAAAGTTCTGGTCCAAGGCAGCTAGCTCTGTCGAAAACACAGTCTGGATGTTACCCATTCCCAGCAGATGGCTTGCTTTTCTGAGGTGGAAAAGTGCATAACAATATTGATACTAGCTCAGCATGGTCACTTTGGATGTCAGATCAGACAAAAGTCCAAGTGTCACTTAAGTTACTTGTGTAAGTGCAGCCAAGATGTACCCTTCATATTTCACACCTGTTTCAGTTTCCTGGACATCCAATTGCTGAACTCTCTGGGAGATAGCTTGAGGAGTATCCAGCCTGAACCCCAACTACCACCAGGGAAAGCCTTGGGTCACCAAGAGGTTTCCCTTATGTTGGTCAGTCCACAAGAATGTCTTACAGATCCTGAGGCATCTGAGCTGTCACTCATATAATAACAAATGCACAATTAAATCAAGACTTTTGTGCTTACAAGTCTAACCTGTTCAACATCCCCACTACTCACAGGTTCCTACAACACAATAGCTTTTAAAAAATTTGGCGGTTTATTTTGGGAAGGTGTATCACACAGCTATAATTGTTCATCTTCCTAACAACAAGATTGTTTTAATATAAAAAGTTCTAAAATCTTGGGACACAGTTGTGTAAATCAACATTGCTGTGCAACACAAGTGCAGCTATTATCACTGGAAATGTTTCAAATCAAAACCACCTACTTTAAAATGAAAGGACTTTGATGGTGCATATTGTAGCTACTGTTTTCAGTTCTCCTCTTGGTCTGATTTGTCCCAGCATGTTTATATTATATTGCAGGGCACATGAAAAAGTCATTTTTACACATACATGTGGAAACCAATTCAAAGTCTTGTGAAATCAGTTGGATACTTTTTTAATTTCCCAGAAGAATTAGGGAGGTAATGCAGCAGGGAGTATCTCAGTATCTCAAATATCCAGATGGAAAGTATCACTATGCAGAAATAGTCAGTTTTGTTTTAACTGGACAGCTTTGATTGTCTCTATATTTTGTGTGAATTTCCATGTTCATGATTACATATTTTAATTACTCTAAAAATGCCTGGAGCCAGAGGCAGACACTTCAAATTACATCAAAATAAATGAATGAGGATCAGTAGTAATGCTCATTGCTTCTACTGGATACACAGACTGGCAAAACACACTCATTAGTATAATCTGCATGTTTGAACAACATACCTTTAAAGCCTTAAATAGGATGAAAATTAACTTTCAAATTATAAAGCCTGCGTTCAAAACGTTTCCATGAGCTTACCACAGCAAACAAATATGAAAAGAAGGAGCAAAATAAAAGATGTGAAGTATAAAGGACTATTAGCAGACCTAGAGGGTCTGATTAGTGTCACCAGCTCTTCACTTGCATTAGGTTGGACACTATCATGCTATTCACAACTTCCTTGCTTTGAGCTGTTCAGATAGTCTAATAACAGGTGCTTTTATTATTTCCTTCATCTTCTTACAGACAGATTGACAGAATCTGAAACCAAACTGAAACCTTACCATTCCTGTAAGCTTAGCACTGGTCTTTTCTCCAGCTACCTCAGCAGTTTGTGCCTGCAAGCTGGGTGTCATGCAAGTTTCTAAGTATTCATAAGCAGCAGAAAACAAAAAAGAAAAATGAAGAAGAAGAAAAAAACTTTTGAGAACATAGTGCCACTGATCACAGGTCAAAATATTTTGTAGTAAAGACATTACTTCTTTCTACTATTCCTTCTCTTCATTCCCCCCCTCCAGTACTTTTCATGATCCTGTTACTGAAAGAGGTTGATGACATTACATTTGTGACAGTCATATCTTTTTACTGAAATATTCATATCCTCTTCTTCCTTTCGAAGGGCAAAATACTGAAGTGATCTCCTTCCTGTTTGTTTGCTTTATTTCCAAAGGGCAAATCAATGTGTCTCTTTCCTATGTGTGTAGCTCACTTGCCACAGCTTTCATTTCTCTTCAGAAAATTGCAGCTGGCAATTTCAGATGGAAATTCTGCAGCCTAAAGACAATTGCCATTAGGCCACAAGTGACAACATCACTTTCCAATTTCCCTTTTGTTAATTTGATCTGTTTCTTTTTGTGCAATGTTTCTACAAAAATGTTTTGCATTTAATTTTTCCTCTTAAAAAACAACAACAACAACAACAACAACAAACAAACACAAAAAAACAAACAAACAAATCCAAAACCTAAACCAAAATACTGGAGAATTAATAGGCTACTCTTTGTGTGCCTGCTCAGACTGTTCAGATGTGAGACCAGAGCTGAAAAAGGGCAAGGGTTGGATAGGGAAAAATGAGAATGTCTGCATTTAAGTCAAACTATGCACCTAAAGGGTTGTCACACTTAACAGTTGCAGAGCCTATGTTTATAAAATGTAAAAGCATTTCTGCAGTGTCAGACGTTGGCCGGGCTATGAGGAAATAGTATAATCTTGTTTTCCATTTCTGCTGGCTAGCTGGCAATTCTGTCTCAGTCTGGCATGCGGTAGTCATTAAAAGAGCCTGGTATTTCACAAAATTTCGTAAACAAATGAGAGCTTTGGGGATTTTTTTTTCCGGTCATATAAACATGCTGTCAAATGTAACCAAGAAATTACAGTTGCATGGACACACACAAGATTTTTTTTCTTCTGCAACTACTATGGTTATTTTATTTAAATTCACACTTTGCACATGCGTATATGCATACATTCAGGCACAGTTTTGATATCACGCACATGTGTATTACAGTTAGAGCAAGATTATGAGCTTTTACTTATGGGCTTCAGCAGGATAATGGGAGTTGGAACTGACCTTTACTCCTCTGTAGGAAGTACCCATTTAGTACAACAAAAAAACGGAGGCAAAGCGATTCTGTTAGGCTACCTATGAAAGCCGTAAGTATGTAGATGAGGGACACCCAATGGTCAAAGCTTTGAAAGTACCTTGGATTCAATACTTAAGGTCAGATTCCTTAAAGAAGTGAGAAAACACCACATAGACAGAATCTGGATATGCTTTAGTAGCATAGGAGCAGGATTCTGAACTTCCTTTTACATATGCACACACTAACTGTAAACCTATAGATGTCCAGTTTTTGACAGAAATTTTCCAGATGTCTAGAACACTATTTCTGTTTTTTTTTTTTTTTTATGAACAAGTACCTCCTTTGAAACAAGACTAAACTACTTCTCAAATTCAGTCCTCAGTATGGTCAGATTACTGACCATAGCCACACAGGTAAGGCTACAGGAAGGGTAATTAATTCACAGGACATCAATTTCTACAGAATAATTGCATCTATCACTGCTGGAAAAAAAAGATAATACTTTCTCTTTCTTTCTTTTTTTGCTTTGGTATGTTAGTGTAGTAGTTAGAGCTACCACAGAAAAATTCATAGAACCACAAAATGACTGATGTTGGAAGTGATCCCTAGAGACTGTCTCGCCAACCTCTCCCTACTCAAAGCAGGGTCAGCTACAGAAGGTTGTTCAGGGCCATGTCCAGTTGAATTGTGGATATCTCAATGGACAGAGATTCCATAACCTCTCTGGGTGACTTGTTCCAGTGTCTGATAACCCTTGTAGAGAAAAAAAAAAATAAATAATCAAAAAGCTGAAACAACATTTTTCAAAGGCTGAACAATCCCAGCTCTTTCAGCCTCAACTCACATGAGAACTGCTTCTGTCCCTTGGTCATCTTTGTGGTCCTTGGCTGGGGTCTCCAATATTCTAGAGGTAGTGTCCTCCATGATTTAAAGAATATAGAGATTTACAGGGTTAGATCACTCCTATTTTGTCCCATTTTTATTTTCTTTTAAGTTATTTGAGCCTTGTGCAAACTGTTGTTTATTTCTGTGTGAGTTGCAGGTGTTCAGAATATTTCAGGACTTGGCCTGTCTGCAATATTTTCTGCCAAAAAAGAAATAAAATAATTCTGTGTGGTTGAATCTTATATTTTTCCCATGTATAGTTGAACAATGCAACCAACAGTACACAGTTGTCTGATAAGAAGTGCATCCTTTCCAGGTTTGTAATGGAAAAGCTGTTTCTAAACAGAAGCTTAGATTTAATTGTAGAGAGATTTTTTGCATTAAACATTATACAAATGCACTTCCAAAACAGGTAAAAAACCCCAAACAAACAAACTGACAAAAACACAGGATATTCACTGACAGAAAATGGGGAGGATTTTGCCTGTTTTACATATTGCTTGGAAAATTGCCCCTTAGATCACTATGACATTTAAACCAAAAATTAATTATGCTGCAACCATAGAGCTTTTAGTTTGACTGTCTGGAATCATCCTGGATTGGCCTCATTAACACACGTACAATTATACAATTAAGGCCTTAATTAATTACTAAGAATTGCATTGCTCTGTTAAGTATTTTAGGCAAAATCTGTACTTAAGAATTTATTTTCACTTTTGAGCATTGAAGGTGCAAAAACATTGATCTTTTTGCTTCTGGCTACTAATTAATTTTCACTCTGACAGAACAGGTTTCGTCTTGGTGCCTGATTGTTCATCTGGACCAAAGTGTCTGTTTTAAAAGATGACTAACAATACCTCACACCCCCATCCTTTTGTCTTCCCAAACAATAAAATGAAATCACTTACCAAGAAAAAATCAATTTCTTGAAATGACTTTTAAATTAAATTAAAGTTGGTGAGAAATTTGATATCAAGACTTCTAGAGAGTCATGCCATCATTGAACAAAATCAATACAGGGTCCCTTAATTCAAGCTTCTTCACCTATTTACCTCAGCCTTAATCTGGAAGACACATTCTCAGGTCAAGATATGTCGCATTCATTTCTTGGCTTCTCAGGTAAAGCCTGTCAAAATGGTGGAAGATTATATCAAAGTGTATATTCATATACTTGAGAACTGGAAAATGCAGTGAGGTTAACAACTCATTTTATATAGATCATTAAACAGCTGTCAGAAAGTAACAGTCTGGGGTCACTACTACCCCAGACTGAAAGTGGAACAGTGACTTCTGATAGGTAATAAAAAGCTCCATATTCCATTATTGCCAGGGTGAGTTACTTTTATCTTTATTTCAACCTTCTTTTTTTAACTGTCACCAACTTTCTAAAATTTACAGCATGGATCCTGAGTCTGGATTACTGCTGAATTAACACCTTCTTGTGTTAGAGGAAATATAAAAGATAGCCTTTATTCTCAAAAAAAAAAAAAAATGAAGAAAGAAGTAGAATTTATGTAAACATTCTCAATGGATTTCTGTGTTTCAACTCTAGGATCTCGCAGAGGATGTTTTGATTGACATGAGTGGTTTGTTACCAGGTAACTTTTAGTGAGGAAATCATATAGTTCCACTCCAAAAGCCATAGGAAGTATTGGAGATAGATAGAATAAAACAAATGACAGAAGGGCTTTATAAATATTAGGAAAAAGATTGATATTATACTAAGAAATCATGTCAATTGAGCAAACACCCTTTATATACATAAAGCAAATATACCTTTTTTTCACTTTGTCCAGACAACATTATACATGTGATGTAGAATTGCTCCCACACATCTGGATTCAGACTTCTGATCACCAGCTATGGTGTTGTCTTTGTACTGGGCCTTTGTTGTCTACCAGACCAGTTTTGCGAAAGAAACCATATATGTTTTTTTGTTCTTGGAAGTGATAAAATTGAGGAGGAAGAAAAAAAGAAAAAAAGTGGTCAGTAATGATGACATGATCCAAACCATGCAAACACAAGAGACTGGCCCTGAGGAATGAGATGATAAGTCCATACCTAAAATCCTGAGCCCCATATTTTTCTTCCTCTTTCCACTCTCCCCATTGTAAGCCCTTCAGATTCCTCCCATGTCAGGGGTTCCATTTGTTCCGGGTGTTGTTGTCCATAGCTCTTATCTTTTTTTTAATCTACTGCCAAATCTATTGTTACTTTTACACCATCAGATAAATTAAAATGCTATAGATGAAGTGTAAGACCTTGTTCATTCAATTAAAAACAAAAAATAAACCACCACCACCACCAACAACAACAAAAAACAAAACAAAGCCAAACAAACTAAAAACAAAAACAAAAATAAAACCAAAACCAGATAAACACTGAAATGATTCTGTAGCAGGCCAGTGAGAAACTGTTGAATCTTCTTACCACAACAGAAACAGGAAAAAATGAATTAATAGAGCTTCTAATTTTTAATGTTCATGTCCTTTTAAAACTTTCATGTGCAGGAAAAAAACCCACTAAACTACCTGACATCAAGGTTGATGTTTAGTAGTTTGGTAATCCTAGTACTTGTACCGAATTTGAAACACAAACCAACTTCTAGGTCACACTGTAACTGGTCTAACGGTTAAATCAAATACAAACATTAATCCAGGACAAAAATACTCTTCCAGGAGCAAAATGATGGATAACAGCTCTGAAACTTCTCTTAATCTCATGTTCCCTGAAGTCCCACAGACTCACTCAATTTTAAACCATCTTGAGGATCTCAGCAGTAAATTTGAATCTTGCAATGTCAATTTCATGGATATATTTTCTGCAAAAAACAGCTGGCCTGATTTCTGATTACATAACTTTTCTAATACTTGTATTTTAAATGGTTCCTCAACATGCAGATTATGGGACAGAAGAAAAGACTACTCAAGTAATTATATCCATATATTTAAATATTAACAAATCATTAAATAGTGCTTGTTTGTGCTTCTTTTTTTCGATTGGTAGAACAGACATTAAACTGTGTGAAGTATGTGGGCTGCTGTTTCCAAGGAAACTGCATCTGAATAAATAAATTGAAGAATTTGTACACACCACCCTGCAAAAATGAAGGCAATATGAAATCAAATATTTACCTTTATTGGATAAAGGAGAATGAATCATGGGAGCATTCAGTGATGGGCTTACTAGAGTCTCTGCAATGGCAAGTATTTTTTTGAATGAAATTAGACACAAAATAATGATAATAGTAATAATAATAATTCAAAATACCAGATTATTAATAATACTGGCACTTTGATTTTCTGTCTTTACACCTGAGTGGAATGCAGACACATTGGTTCCAGTCAGCTTGTAACCTGTTAGAAGTTATACGAATGTGAATTGAGAAAAAAGAAAGAAAGCTAAAATCTGTGGTTTGTTGGTTCTGAATTAACATGTCACATAACAGTCTCTTATATCACTCATGATAAAATACTGATCAACCTGAATATGGATGGCAGGATCTGGGGTCACTATCAGGGGAGCATTTATGCCTTCTCAGCCTCACTGCTGTCTGATGAAGAATTATGTTGAAAACACTGAGAAGCTCAAATGAGAATTGCATCAGTGGGTGACTGTGCGTATCTCATTTGTGTTCCGTCTCACCCACCTGGATGAGTGTGAGGACACAGTACTTTCTTCAACACTGCCTGCTCTCAGCAGTTCTAAAGTAGACAGCCTAGAGGAGCAAGGCTGTGAGGCATCTTGTGTTGTTGTGTAAAACTCAGTATTAAAAACGAACAGTGAAATCCCAGTCTCTTTCTATAAATATTTCTGTCTTGCTTTTGGATCTGAATATTTTTCAAATATGTAACTCCTTTAGATATAGATTTCATAAATCAAATGCAGCTCCTCTCCAAGACATCTCAGCTGTGGTTCAGAAAAGCATGTCTACATATTTTTGCAGCTCCTGTTTCAGTTGGGTTGATGGGTCTCACTAAGGCTTTTTGAGTGTTACTGGCAGCACTGTTGTGAGTCCTTAACAGTCCAGGATAGCAACATCATACTGTAAAGAGCATTACCCTAACCTAAATCCATATTTAGAATGCTGAAGAAAACCATGCTTTTGGTGTGTCCATGCTGATTTAGTTGGTCAAAAAATCAATAAAGTTCAAAAATGTCAAAGAGTGAGTGGATATAGTTAACATGGCCTTTTTCCTCATATGGATAGCCAGTCCAAAACCACCTATGGAAGTAAAAGTTTAGTATCAGTGACTGAATATTTTGTCAGGATCATCATTCATAGCTACTAGTGTGGAAGTATACAGTATAGCCTTTCAAGCTTACTCTGTTCAGTGTTCTCAAACCCAGTCAGCAAACCAGAGGGTTTAAATAGCTCTTCTTCAGATAAGACTATATTGGCTTTTATTCTGCTATACATTACACTGTGATGTCTTGAAAGCAACAGAAACCTTTTCCAAACAGTTCAATCTTAACACAAGATTTCAAATTCACTTTGATTCATGGTGTGAAACCATTTCCTTAGGTCAGAAGAAGCCTTTGTAATACAAATAAACCACCATCATCTCTGTATTAATAAATTTAAAAGCTTGATCTCCATCACTATAAATCTCAGACACATGCAATTAGAATAGATGTGATTAACATACCTGATGACACCCGATGTTGTGTCCAAGAACGCAGAACTCACTGCTTTCACTGGAAATTGCAAATATTCACTCATAAAATTTTATGATGCAGGGTTTTGTTCTAAGTGGAACCTTATATTTGAACATTTTTGAGGGAGACAGTAATGATTGCTACACTGAAGTGGACTAAACTGACTGTGGGAAAAGTTCTATTTACTGTCATTAAGAAGAACATACTAATAATCTTAAGAAGCCATCTAGCATTAAAGTGTATTCTATTTTACTTTTAAGGAAACTAATACCTCCTGTGTGTCCTCATCCTACCATCTGCCTTGAACTGATCCAAACTATTCTGGAACAAGGCAGAGCTCCAGAACACTTGCAATATATTGATGACATCATCATATGGGGTGACACAGCAAAAGAAGTCTTCAAGAAACGTGAGAGAATAATTCAGATTCTTTTGACTGCTGGTTTTGCCATAAAATAAAGCAAGGTCAAGGGACCTGCACGAGACATACAATTTTTAGGAATAAAATGGCAAGATGAGTGTCATCAGATCCTAATGGATGTGACCAACAAAACTGCAGCTATGTCTCAGCCTACTAAAAAAGGAGACACAGACTTTCTTGGGTGTTGTAGGTTTTTGGGAATGCATATTCCTGACTACGGGCAGATTGTGAGCCCTCTCTATTGAGTGACTTGGAAAAAGAACCATTTTGAGTGGGGCCTTGAACAACAACAAGCCTTTGAACAAATTAAACATGAGGTAACTCATGTGGTGGCCCTTGGGCCAGTTTGGACTGGACTAGATGTTTAAAATGTGCTCTACACTGCAGCTGGAGATAATGAAGCCTCTTGCAGAAAGCATCAGGAGAAACCTGAGGTTGACCCTTAGGTTTTTGGAGTTGAGGATACAAAGGATCCAAGGCCAACTACACTCCAACTGAAAAAAAGATACTAGCAGCATATGAAGGAGTCCAAGCTGCTTCAGAAGTGATTGGTACTGAAGCACAGCTTCTCCTGGCACCTCGACTACTGGTGCTGAGCTAGATGTTCAAAGAGAAGGTTCCCTTTACACATCATGCAACTGATACTACATGGAGTTAGTGGATCACATTGATCACACAACGAGCTGGAACAGGGAGTCCCAATCGCCCAGGGATCTTGGAAGTGATTACAGACCAGCCATAAAGTAAAGACTTTGGGATGCTGCCAGAAGAGGAGGAAGTAACATGTACTGAGGAAGTACCACTGTATAATACACTTTCAGAGACTGATAAGCGGTATGTACTGTTCACAGATGGATCCTGCCTTCTTGTAGGAAAACATTGGAGGTGAAAAACTGTTGTGTGGAGTCCCACTCGACGAGTTACAGAAGCCACTGAAGGACAAGGTGAATCTAGTCAATTTGGAGAAGTGAAAGCTATCCAGGTGGCTTTGGACATTGCTGAATGAAAAAAGTGGCCAGTACTTTATCTCTATACTGACTCATGCATGGTAGCAAGTGCCTTGTGGGAGTGGCTACAGCAGTGGAAGAAAAACAACTGGCAGTGCAAAGGTAAACCCCTTTGGGTTGCCACACTGTGGCAAGACATTGCTACTCAGCTAGAGAGCCTGCCTGTAAAAGTTTGTGAAGTAGACACTCATGTGCCTAAAAGTCGAGCCATGGAGGAACATCGAAACAACCAAGAAGCGGATCAAGATGCTAAGATTAAAGTAGCTGAGGTGGACTTGGACTGGCAACATAAAAGTGAACTTTTCCTAGCTCAGTGGGCCCATGATGCTTCAGAGCATCAAGGCAGAGATGCAAGATATAAATGGGCTCGCGATCAAGGGGTGGACTTAACTATGGACACTATTTCACAGATTATTAATGAATGTGAAACATGTGCCAAAATTAATCAAGCCAAATGTTTGAAGCCTGTATGGTATGGGGGGTGATGGTTAAAGTATGGAGAGGGTTGGTAGATTGATTACATTATACATTCGCAAACCCGTCAAGGTAAATGCTATGTACTTACAGTGGTGGAAGCAAACACCGGATGATTGGAAACATATGCAGTACCCCATGCTACAGCCCAGAATACTATCTTGGGCCTTGAAAAGCAAGTCCTTTGGCAACATGGCAGGCCAGAAAGAATTGACTCAGACAGTGGTGCTCATTTCCAAAACAGTCTTATAGACAATTTGACCAAAGAACATGGTATTGAGTGAGTATGCCACATTCTATATCATGCATCAGCCTCTGGAAAAATTGAAAGGTACAACACTTTGTTAAAAACTACACTAAAGGCAATGGGCGGTGGAACCTTTAAAAACTGTGATTGACATTTAGCAAAAGCTACTTGGTTGGTCAACACTGGAGGATCAACCAATGGAGCTGGGCCTGCCCAATCAGAAATTCTACGTACTATAGGAGGAGATAAAGTCCCTGTAGTATACAGGAAAAATATGTTAGGAAAGGCAGTCTGGGTTACTCCTGCCTCAGGCAAAGGCAAGCCCATTCATGGGATTGTTTTTGCCCAAGGACCTGGCAGCACCTGGTGGATGATGCTTAAGGATGGAGAAGTTCAGTGTGTACCTCAAGGGGATTTATTTTAGGTGAGAATATTCTATACTGAACTGCATTATTTCAATTGCTACATGTTGCTATGTGCCATACTAACAGTGTTCAATAAGTGTTTTTCAGATCGAGACAGCGGTGATGAAACCAGAGCTAGCTTCATCAAGTGGCGCCTGATGTCTTTAACCCACAAACTGTGGGCATGAGATGCACTAGATATACTAGTTTTCCTGCCCTGGGAGACTGTTATGATAAATGAAGCTTAAAGTCATTAACTAAATGAACTTAATGAACTTTTCAAAAGGATGGTCCATGGACTAAAGAGAATAACGAATTATACCTGTGTATATATGTACATGTATATATATATATATACACACATGTGGTAGTAGCAATTAATTAGATTGTATTGATAAGGCCTAAGCATGCTGTGAATAGTATGTAATAAGCGGTGGAATGTCCTGGTTTTGTTAAAAACAAGACAAGTTTCTCCTTTAGTGATTTTTTCTTTCAGTTAAGCCCTTCTTAGTAACTGCACTTTTCTGAAGCTGGATACATGTTTTGGTAGACACAGCAATAGAATGCAAGGTCGCTCATAAGGATGAACATCCTGTAAGTGAGAGGGGCAAGGAGGAGCAAACTGAACAGGTGGCTAAAACTGACCAACTAAGTATTTCATCCCATTCACATGATACTTCATATAAAAGTGGGAGATCAGGAGGGTCTCATTCATTTTTCTCTTCTTCGACTATGTCTGACATCTGGGAAGGACCCTGCCTGCCAGCCCTGCAAATCTGAGGCCTAGTGACACACCCTGCATCATTGAATCCAGTTCCAGTTTGCTGCAGAGTCCAACCCAGGACTTCCGAGTGCCTGCTCTGCTGCTGCCAGAGCAGCCAGTGCTGAGTTGCCAGGAATTTCAAGATTGGTTTTCTATATTTTGTATTATTTTCTCTATTTTATTAGTAGCATTAGTAAAACATTTTCAATTCTTTCCAACTTGCAAGGTCTCTCTCTTTTTGCCTCTCTTTGCCCTCCTATGGCTTTTCCTTAGTGGCGAGAGGGGGGCCTAAGGGGGAAAAATTGGAGTGGGTTAACAAAGCATCTGCCACAGTTTGTTGTCACTGTGCAATCAAGCCTTGACACCACCTTGACACCATGGCAAGCTGGACAAACATGGCTCAAAGAATCAAGTACGAAGAGGATGAAATTTTGATGTAGACATAAAACATAGTTAGCAAAAATGTGTGGTCATAGAAAAGATACAATTCATAGTACACTAAAATAAATGTCTTTTGTCTTGAAAGAGAAGAAACAAATTGCAAATTTGCAACTGAAGGTAACTCAAAAAATGGAATCACATTGACCCAGTTTTTGGGGGCTGATTGATAAACACCTGTAATGTTTATATTGACTGTCTCAAGAGGAACTGCTATGAACACTTTGGTATGGGAATAGTATCATGATGAATTCTCTTTCTACTTACAGATAGTAAAAATAATGACAATAAAATAGCAGGACCATTTTTTCCAGCTTCCTCAGACAAGTGTTTTCTTCAGCTTCCTGCTTATATAAGAAGGAATATATGATTTTTGCTAGAGATATGACAGAACACAGAAATTAATTTAATTCCTACTTGTAGCCTAATAAGTTATTTGGAACTTGGACTGTATTTTACATGTCAATCAAGTCAAACCATTCCTAAGTTTAAAAATATATTTTTTTTCCCTTCCTACCTTCACCCATGCAATATTGAGAAGTCAGCTGCCTTTTTATCTTTCCACAGAAAAAATGAGAACTCTTTATGGCTTTCATCTGTTGTTTTTTAACCTGCTACTTGATATTGCTTTTAAAAGTGACTTTTGAAACAGTGAATGGTTAGAAGTAAACTCACTCCATAAAACTGTATACCTTAAGGGCTGGAAAAAAAAAAAATAAAATGTACTGATGACCGCAAAAGGCAAGAATTTGGAAGAATATTATTTGACAGTTTTCAGAGGAATGTTTTCCACATTGCATAGTTTGGGAACTGAGGGCACTGCTACACAAAGAACATATATATGGGCCTCAAAGGAATGGTTTCTGAAAAAAAAAAAATCTATTGGAAATATATATAACCATTGTTCTCATTTCAGATATTCTTAAAACTCCTGGGTTTATAAAAATCTAGTTAGATCTGCCATGCTAGATATAACATGATCTTGTCATGACTATTTTTCTGACTCATGCTTACTGTACTGAAGGTCACTATAAGAGTTCAATGCCCCAAGAAACTTCCACTTTTCTTAAGATGACAATCTTTTCCTTTTCCACTTTTAACCTCAATTGTTTCATTTCTTTTTTTTCCATGCTTACTTTTTAGCTGGAGAGCTCTTATTGAACTCTGATATTCTATTTAATTCTACATACAGATACAAGTCTAGAGTTGTGATATGTGGAGGAGTCAACAGAGGATTGAATAAATAGTAAGTTTTTAGATACACAGGAACTGTAAAGCTTTTTCAACAGAACTTTTTGAACCTAAGCAGAAAGAAACCAGCTGCAACCTACTCATAATGGTAAAAAGCTAAACCAAAACTAAAAAGCTTGCAAAAGATTATTTAAATCAGCAGATAAAAGAAAGCCAGCTGTTGGACAAGAGATGAGCTGATACAGTCTACAAAAGTGATATCAAAGCTGATGCTAAGTGTGCCCCTCAAAAGAGAAGAAAATTAAAAATGTGCCTTATATGTAGAATACACAATACTAATCAGTGAAAACAGGTGAAAACTTAATAGTGCTTCCTTACCTATGCTGAGATAAGGAATTATTACAATGATTGGAATCAAAATAACCCTGACATGACAGGTATATCAGAGACTTGGTGGAAGGAGGATATGCCATGGGATGCTGTGTTACCAGGCTTCCAGCTTCATAGGAATGCTAGACCAGGATGTAATGGAGGAGGAGTGGCAATGTTTAAAGGGTGATATGAGGCTTAAATAACACTTAAGTGTTACAATAAAAATGGAAAATATTATTCCTTTTGAGTGAAAATTTCATGTTATTAATAAAATTGTAGAACTAATGTGGAACTATGTCCTTATCAGAACAGTGGTAATGATCAGGAAATGCTGAGTGAGGATAAAAAAGCTCCAAAGCTGGAAGAAGTACTGTGAGAGATTCTGATTACCTGTCTAGAAATCTGATAAATGCTCGAATGTGATGAAATGTTATTTATTTATGTTTGCTTGTTTGTTTGTTTATTTATTTTACAATGAAAGATTTATTTCTAGAACAAACAGTCTTAGCACCCACAGGAAAAGATTATGTTAAGAGTTTGGTCTTGAGCAGTGTAGAAGGACCAATTTCAAGAGGTATTATTTGGAGATATAATCTGTAGTAGTGACCATGCCAAAAGAAACTTTAAAAGCGGGAAACAGTTCAAACAAATCCAGAACGTGATTTTTCAGTTTCCAGAAAGGAAGAAAATTTTACAAAACAAAGGAGAAAGAAAACCCTGTGAGGAAAAAAAAAAAGCATCTTGAACTCTACCTAAAAAAGATTACAGTAGAAGTCTAAGTAAAGTGAATGTCACATTAAAAATAAAGTCTAAAATAGTATTTTTTTTTTAGACATTAAAAATAAATGTCTAAAAGACCTCCAAATTGTACATTAGCTCAGTAGCTCATAATATAGGGAGGGTATCACAGAGAAAAGGTCACCTTCTAAGAAATGAATACACAAATATGGAGAATAGTAGAGCCAATAAAATATTGAAATCATACATAAGCAGGAAATTAAGAAAGTTCAAAAAGAATTTGAAGAGCACCTGGCAAAATGTGCTCAGACTGATAGTAAAATTTACTCTAAGCACATGAAAAGCAGGTCTGATAGGTATTAGATGAGAGAGACCACATGGTGACAAAATTATGAAAGAATACTCAGGTATGATAAGACTGTAGCAGATAAGCACAATTAATTACTTGACTTGGTCTTTAAAGCTGAAGACATTGGACAGATTGCCCCATCTGTAGCCCTTTTGTAGCACAAAGGAATTAAATCACTTCTGAAAAATATACAGGATGTATTAGGCAAAATAGATAAATCTGTGTAAGCTAACCTGGTCTCAATACTTCAGGCCTCATAACGTGATTTTGCAGTGATTAATAGACTAATACTGTTCTTTGCAGTGTCAAGGTCCATATACGATTAAATAATTGTAACTTGCTTAGGACAGCACATAGCTTTTTCTGAGTCTGATTTGAAATGCAAGCTCAAGTTGCAAAATTAAATATAATGAAGTTTGTTTTGTTTCGTTTTTTCTATTTCCATGGAAGTATTAGTAATCAAACACAATTGGATACAAAATTGAGATATGATTTGTAAACAGTTTCCTTTCACCATAATTCCCCAGGTTAAATTAATACCAAAGTGACTCAATTGGTAAGACACAAATACAAAAGGATATGAACTTAGATGAGTGAATCTGAACCTCGCTTAAAGGCACAAACCTAAATTGAACATGGTACACCTGTTTCACAGGAGACCTTTGAAATTATTCATAACAAGTTTATTGATTATTTATTTAAGAATACATAAACTATGAAAGTTTTTGGCCTTTTAATAAACTCAGAAAAATCTCAAACAGCTTATTTTCTGGATCTTTGTGAAATGCTGGCTTCTATCTTTATCTCTTCTAGCTCATTGCTACATCTGTGGTTTTTACTTCCATCAACCAATAAAACTTATCAGAAAGTCTGGATGAAAAGTGTTATGGAAATACTATAAAAAGAAATGTCTGATCTGGAACTCAAGTGTAGTTTTTCAGCACCAAGAAATTGAAACCTGTGTGGCTGAACCCATTCCCACCCCACTGAAGGCAGCAATCTTGCATCAACAAAAGGAAACCGAATTACTGAATACATTTTTCCATTTGCTACTTTTATATTTCCAGGCTTCTAAAATAGCTTTCAGACTCAAATGCTGTTCCAAATCAAACCTCTCTGCATTTTGAGGCTCTTTGACTACCAATAGATTTTTTGGTTTTTTATTTGAGATTTCTCAGAAAATACTATATGGCTGTGTTTTGTCTTACGTTTGCAACTTAGGTTGACACTTCCAGGAAACATAGGTTCAATGTACATTTACTAAGGAAATTATACACCCTTGTCCAGGCTTTCAGAAGCCCAGAAACCCACACAGAGAAGTAGCTTTAATTAGGATGACAGTAGTCCAGGAGTCAGAAAATTCCCAAATCCTTCAATTGAATCAGGACCAAATTTATAGGAGAAAGTAGCTTTCATGAGGCCTTGGTATACAGTTGCTGCAATCATTAGACACTGAGTTACAAACTTGCATTTGGAGCTCCAAATTCTTGACACAAACAAGAAATTGTCTTTTATTCATAGCCACAGTAAGCCTGTTGGGCTCTGTGTTATCATTGTGTGTGAATCTTCCTAATATATAACAAAGTATAACTTCCTTTTAATCTTCATTTTACCTTCCTTTTTTTTTTTTTTTGCACAGGCATACAGGTGGAAAATAAACTCAACAGAAAGTGACCTGTTCCTTTGTTGTTATTCACAATACCAACATACTTATTCTGAGATAAGAAGTCACTAGTGCTGTACCATGCTGCATATTTCTGTTTAATCAAAAACTGTGATCAATCTGTTCTAGGGTGAAGAAACATAAAATCCAAACCCAAAGCCTAATGTACCCCAAACCATGTAATTTAAGGCTGCTAATTTTGTCAAGGAAAGCAAATAAGGTCTACTTGTCATTTATTTTATCAATTTACATTTTGGAAAACATCCTTCAGTAGCCATTGAAATAGATAAACTTATGGGACGTGTCAGTAGATTACAAAAAATCAGGTTTGTCATTCTAATGTAATTATGATAAGATCATATTCTATTCATCTGGCACTCAAGATACAGCTTTAATTTACAGAGGTTAGACTGTATCCTTTTTTAATAATAAAAGCAGCTGTCAAATTAATAAAGATGCCAGAGCAGACAAAATCCCTGCAGCCATGCTGAGCTCTGACAAAGGTTTCTTTAACAGGTATGCTGTTGCCTCCTTCACTATCATACTAGATAAGACTTAAAAATATCACTAATTTCTATTTGAATGATGTGATCTTTGATCTTTTCAATAATAAAATAACCCTCAGTTCTTTTGGAAATACTATTAAATTAGTGTGATACAGCAAATTCTCTACCTTTTATTAAATTTAAGGTTTATTTTAGCAACTAAATTATGTGAAACACAGCCAGCTCCAGCACTCCACCAGAACTCTTGTTTAGGGGCTATACAGGCTTCCTACATTTGCCAGAACGAACTTTCCATTCCTTTAGCTAACTTATGTACACTTGCTTGAGAATGGTATAATGATGACAAGGGTTTCCTAGCCCAGAATGAAGAGGTTAGAATACTAAAAAGAAAACTCTCAAATATAAGCTGTAGAGGAGAGGTTTAAACAGGACAGTTGACATAATATGTTTGAGCAATTTTCTCAAAACCAGTCCAGGTAATTTACCATGTCAGATGAAGCCCACTCTCACGCCCATACTTCACCACAGTCCCTCACAAGCATTTACTAAGGTTCTTGTGTGAAAAAGAGAACCAGATAAAACTAAAAAGACTTCAGCTCCTTAATATTTGTACGGGTGGTTTGAAGACAATAAAGATAGATATGAAGAAGTTACTGGTTTTAGAGAAAACAGGATTGAGAACTTTTGTGTCATAACCTGTTACTGTTTCTGTAATAGTGGGCTACTGCTTGGAGAGCTTCCACTGCTCTGCCTGTCCTAAACAAAAGAGGCTCCAACCACTTCTTTTCCGGAGAATGTATTGTGTAGAATGAAAACAAATTATTTCTCAGAAGGGTGAGGGTTTTTTGCTTTGTTTTTGTTTTGGTTTGGGTTCTTTTGGTTTGGTTTGGTTTGGTTTTTTCCTCTTTTTTTTTTGTTTTTTTTGGTTTTTTTGGTTTTTTTTTTTGGAGGTTTTAGAGCTAGTATTCATTGCAAACACGAATTTTTCAAAATTTTACCTCACAAGTTCTGGATATACGTCATTGAGAGGAACACAAAAACGTAGCATATTGACATGAGAACACATAGTATATGCAAGCAAAATCGTTTGTTAAAAAATTCTTGGAACTTCTGGATATGTGAATAATTTTATTTGATGACAGCTTCTCAAGCACAACAAAGTATCTTTTAAATTACAGGGACTAAAATCCAAAACCCACTTTATCCATTGTCCTATAACTTAGGCTCAAGGAAATAGAGTTATATTAACTGACTAATCTTCTGTCAATGAGATAAATTTCCATATTTCCATGGATTATAACAGAACTTGGAAGAAGAGGAGTATTCTCTCCCTCACCTCAGTCCAGTTCCATCACCTTTAAATCAAATTACATAACAACTTGTACTTCCTGTGGGTATATATAACTATGAAGATGAGAATAACTAAGTCAGAGAATTATATATAATTTGCAGGTAACTACTAATGCTTTAAAAATCACAGGTATTTACTGACTTGTATTTCAGAATGTGATATTCCTATGGCAACATGAAAGGTCGTTGTTAAAATGTGTGAATCTGCTCTCTTTTTTGTTTATAAAAGAGATGTAGTTAGAATGGTGATGTAAACTGTCCATAATTTAATCTGCGATCCAAGATGACAAGCAGATACATGTTTATAGAATGACAAAATAAAAATGCACTGAGAACACAGTGATGTGAACTGTGGAACAAAACCTCTGAAAAGGAAAAAAACCTGTTTCAGGAGTGAGTGCACATATATACATCTACACCGACTCCCACGTATAGAAAGAGGAAATGTCTACATTTTTGCAATTTCCATTTAACAGCAATAATTAGGACCAACATTTGCAACTTTCACTTTTCTCAAATATAATTCCACAAAGAAGTGGATAATATTCACAAAGTTCTTAGCAGTTTCTGCTTGTGAAGGGAATAAATGAAGGGTTTATTTTTACTTGCTTTGTTTGGTAGTTTTTCTTCTATCAGGCTTGTTAGTATTACTTGATACCTCTGTAGTGTTCAGCTCATATATATGCATATACCTGTACCAGATTTTGTCATCTTTTGTTTTTTTTTTTCAAGTATAAAACAAATTATGACTGAATAGTACCCAGGCTACATCAGATTATTTTGATCTTCATAGGAATTACACATTCTATTGAGTCACAAACATCATGGTCTAGTTCCTGTACTGTAAAATGAAAATTGTTTCTTTACTATTACTATGTGAATTTCCAACTGTCCAAAGCTAGGAAATCGGTATATCAGCAGAGCTAATCAGATTCTGACCAGACACTCATATAGTGGGAAAATGTTCTACATGTGATGAAAAAGTCTTCTCATGCTTAATACACATTTCTGATCTTGTAGACCAAGTTCCTGGTTTTGAAATTCAAACAAATAATATCGCAAGGCTGCTAGATCATTTAGTTTTAAAATTTTATTCATTTCTAAATTAATGAAGCCTTTTCAACATAAATTCTGCTCTGTTTTCATTTAAAGTCTTCTCTGGCATGACAATTGAAAACCAAATGCATAGCACTTTGTTGGAATTTGCTTATGATGACAACTGTGGGTGTGTTTGTACAGAGGCTGAAAAATGTCTACACAAAACCAATTTATTGAATTCCTTATTTAATTTTTAATGACTTATTATCTAGATGTTTTGCATTGTCCCAAATATGTGATTTGTAAATCAGTTTATGAAGTTGTAGAATAATTTAGAAACTTTAAAAATCCCTGTCAGCATGGATTGTTATTTCTATTTATTTCAAAATGTTATGAATTCTGGTATTTTCTATGAAATGGTGGGTGAATCAAAACTTTCAACCTTTGACACCATTCTGCAGTTGTAGCATATCTTGAATATGTAATGTCATGATTATTGAAGGTAACTGAGGCTTTTACTGACTTCTGTGATATGTGGCAAGTCCTTGATTTTATATGCAGAATTTCTTTTAATGCACAATGAAGACAACTTTAAAATAAAGTTTCACAGTTTTTGATTCAGTAATGTCATACAATAAAAGTATTGAAATGCATTGATTTTGTGTCACAGAAGAATGTGTGTCCAAACATATTCTCTTTGCAATGCATTCTATTCTTCTACAGAGTTTGATTATAGAGTGTTCTCTTTGAGAAAATGCACGGTAGAAGGCAAAAGAAATCAGATCACTCAGTTTCTTCCTCCTTTTAAATGTTTCCCTCATCTGTTATGATAACACATACATTTAAACCCGAAGTTTACACTGGAAAGCAGTAATCTTATCTCAAGGCTCTTTTGACTCTGCCAGGTTTAAAAGTAGAGCCTGCAAGGTTTGGCATTGTCACCAAAACTCCATGATAAAATTACAGTCATATTTAGATGTGCAACACTGGCTATCTATGATTTGACATACAAATCGAAACAGTAAATTTAAAATATTCTGAAGTTTAGGACACAAAATGGCAAAGGCTGAGGAATTTGAAGTTAAGGATGATATTTTATCCATAATTTACAGCTTCTTTGTCTTCTAATCTTTTGGAAGCTCAGGAAAACTCAGGGGCAAAGTCTACATGTGTATTGATGCCCAAGAACTATATACAACCTGACATCACAGAATCACATGTATTAGATGTGGGAAAAGATAATGCAACTTCTTTTCTGCACTGGAAGAAGCAGTGTGGCTTTATTTAGTTTACCATTGAACAAAACAATAGAGACTTCAGGAATTACTTTCAGGCATTCTTCAGCATTGCCAGTTTCCACTTAGGTTATGCTAAACACTGCTAATAAAATGCTATATCTCTTCCACTACTTCCATTATTTTCTTTACCATCATATCAAAGTTTGGATGGAAAAAAAACCAATTAATTTCAGTTCTTTTAGGCTAAGTATTAAGAAAAAAAATAAGACAAAGGACAAGAATTTAAACTTGTTTCTCATTTTGTTGAGGGATTAATTTTTCTTCAGCTTTGGGTGGAGATTTCGGGGATGGAATTTGTGTTTTCAAGACAGATTTCATTAAAAAGTAATACATTTTATTAGACAGAGGCTCTGATTGGGCTGTATGTTGGCTGTCACAAGCATAAATTTCCCAAGGGTTCAGATGGTTATCATAAGGAGTAAGTATCTGGAAACATGGATAGTACATTAACATACACGATTTTAATTCCTTTTGAAGACTTAACGGAATATGTTAGACCTTTGGCAGGTAATTCTGTAACTTAGAAAATCATTGTGGATTTGTCTGTCTTCAGAATAAATTAATAACAGTTTGACAATTCTGCCTTTTTTATGCCATGGTTTGTCATAGGAATAAGTTTGTCCTTCCACTTGACTTTGTAATTAGTGCTTGAGGGCAAAGTAGACTGTAATCATTGAATAACTTTGAATATTACTTACTGCTGAACTGTAAGTTGAGTGCATGGTCCGTGTTATGGGACTGCACAAGAAAAGGTCCCCCTCTTAATGCTGACATGCTACTTGTACAGTCCAGCACAGAGGATATTGCTGTGGTGAAGCATTTTGAATCATCTGACAACAACATTACTTTGTTCTCTATCATGAGCAGAAACACAAAGTGGGAACACAGATGCATACACCACAGCAGAGAATATTGAGGAGTTTCTCTTGTGTGTGTACTGGAGAGAGAGAGTTAACACACTCACAGACACACAGAACACTACATAAAATTACTCCAACACAAAAGCTCTCCCTGAAATAACATCACTGTCTTTTGGGCACCTGACAGCTTTGAAGGCCATTACAAACACCTCCTCTGCAATGGACTCCTCTGTACCACATAAGCGTCAGGAAATCAGATCAAGAAAAACTCCTTTTAAAGTAAATGAAAGTTGGGTCTGCATAAGGGGCAACTGAAAACTCAACAAGAATCTCTTGATCTGGCCTCAGGAGCCACCTCAGAGAGAAAGGGCATGCCTAAAAAATAGCACTCTAAGTCAGGTGCTTTTCTCATCCTTAAGGTTCTTAAGAAGAGAGAAGTTAATAGTACTTTGTTCTCTCAGCTATTCATAAAGACAGATAATGAAAGATAATGAACTTCTGATAATTATACCTTGGGGGCTTATAAAGATACACATAAGCATGTGTCAGTCTGTAGTTTTGAAGAAATTCTATTTCAATACTTATTTCTATTTAAAAATTTGAACAATAATTTTTCCTTATTTAATAAAGACCATTCAGACTTTTCAGGAATATGCAATGGCAAGTAGATTATTTGAGTATGATGCACTGTTAGGCTTAGTTTAGAGGGAATGCAAAACATAAAAAATAAATAACATATTTATATATTATTTCCTCAGCTCCTCATGTCACAGAAAACCTAGAATCCAATACATCAACTCAGGCAAAGCTAAGGCTTTTTGACTGCGGATAAAACTTTTCTGAGCAACAGAAAAGTTTCCTGTGAAGTGAAAGAATTATCGGATTTCCTATTAATAATATTGCTATTTGAATGAATAGGAATTTGTGAATTGAAACCATTCTTTTAGCATACTTTTATCATTGTCCTTTCATTACTTGTGAATAGCATAGAAATTTCTCCTTCTCGTACCCAAAATAAACAAGCAAACACAAATAAATGGATTGGTACATTTGTTTCTGACTTCCCTGGAATGTTTTTACAGAATTTGTTTTCAGAAGTATTAGTAGCATCTCCCTACTACATATGTGTTTTACAAACATCACTATTCATGTTCTTCAATACATTTATGGAGTATTTTTGTACATACAGTAAGGAAGTCCATATCAGAAACTGAGTAGAATTCCTACTGAGGCTACTGATACTGTGACCTCTTTCATTTGTCATAAAATTCCATTGTGTTAATATGATACATTTCTGAATCAAGAATATTTTCACAGGTGTAGAGTCCATGAGAATGGACATTTCTTTTGCAGAATGGAAGCCAAAATACTGATTTGTGTGTGTGTGTTGTGGTTTACACACTTCTCAGTCTATACATGGATAAGTAAATAGGAAGTTACATCAAAAAAACTCTCAGAAAATAATTTCAAAACAATTTCAATGAAACTGAATAATTAATTGTTCAGGACCAGAAGATTCTAACACTATATTAACAGTTCTTCAGAATGTCCTGGAGAAGAGAAGATTAATTCACACTTAGCTATACATTTCTTGTCCACATTCAGGGGCTAAAATATAGAGATTTCAAATGGTTCTTCAACCACAGGTTGGGAAGCATTGCCTGAATTCTATGTATGGTATGGCTGTATGTTGAGCTAAGGTGTCTCTTTTTCTCAAGTTACAGTTAATATGGAAGTAAAAATACAAACAGAATTTAATCCATGTATCTCATATGCCCCTACAATTCCCCAAAGACAAAAAAAAATAGAAAAATAAACAAAACAAAATAAAACATTTTTTGGTGGTGCAAACTGTCCCCATCAACATTTAGAGTAATTTACTCCTAGTTCAGGGTGCTGGGGGTTTTTTGTTTGTTTTTTTTTTGGTTTTTGTTTGGTTGTTTGTTTTGTTTTGGTTTGGTTTGGTTTGTTTTTTTTGTTGATTGGTTGGATGGATTTTATTTAGGGGAAAGTAAGAAGGAGAGAAAACATCAACAGAAACCAAAGACTCTTCAAAACTTGAGCAAAAAGAAAACTGCATCTTAAATCCTGTGCCAAATTTTAGCCTAGAGCAAATTACCATGCTGCAATATTAGATGGAATAGAAACACATATACTGACCTTTCACCGTATCACTGGTCTACTTAAGACAGGTCTATAGTGTGTTGAATTAATGAAGGGTGACACTTTCAAAATTTTTTTTTTACTGAGAAAATGTCATAGCCGCAAATATGGACACTTCAACAAAATTCCACAAAACCCTGCATTAAGAATGAACAGAGACACTTTGGTCGTTTTTGCAAATTCAACATCAGGTGAATCTCTACTGTCACAGTGAAAATTTCCAGCTGACCTACTACTGGAAAACAGACAGTTCATGGATATTTTCAACTATCAACACACATGGAAGTGGATGCTTATAACTTTTTTTCAAAATTGTAGATCTCCTCTGAGTATGTATTTTCTTATTTGTTTTTTCTATTCAGGTTTGTTTTGAAATATGGTCAGAATAAATCCTCATAAGCAACTCATTTGTTTGAATTGTAAATTAGATACTGCCCAATGAGCACCTGTAAATTGCTTGAGATTCATTTCAGACTATCCTAAAATGTTGCTCTGAGAAGAAATTACATTTTGAAAAAGATCTAATTTTTTACCCACTCGGAATTTTGAATTTAAAACTTTAGATCAATTTTTACACTATTGAAAATGTTTATCTGATGTCTTTTTTGTGTACTAATGTAATTGTTACAATGCTGAAGTTTCATTATGCATATTAGCTGTTGGTCTACGCTGGGATGTTAAGGAAATAAATAACCCCATATTTTGCATTCATGCACATTGCATATGCAACATATGACAACACCTTGGACCTACCATCCTATGACTTGAACTAATACATGTGAAGTATAGACAATGCTTTTTTCCTCTCCATTTCTCAGGATACATTTCAGCAAATGAGATGAAGAACAGGAAAGGACTGGGTCTACAGGACACTGTAGAATGTAAAGACTGACAGCAATAATCACACTAAATAAAATATCTTATAAGAGCTTTCCAGATTAAACTGTTCTGAGATCTTCCTTTAGATGCAATGAATGCCTTCTTTAACCCAGAGCTATGCCTAAACATTATAACTAAATTCTAAGGGTCCAAACACATATGACTCAAAGTACTGCTGCATACTTTTAATACTGAGACTAAAGTCACTGGAATTGGGGATTGATACTTTTTTTATATTTTATACCTTCTTACCATCACCGAGGAATGATGAAGCTGACTGCACCATTCTCTGCAGTCACTGTTGTTTTATATGTGTGCAGCTATGAGAATCATTTTTCTCTCAGTGATGATTACAAAACATCTATGCACTAAGTCATACTTCTGCATGCTCACAAAAGCTAGTCCTATTTTGTATCTCATTAAGCCAGTTAGATAAGGTTAAAATACACAGTGCATTCAGGGAGGGAAAAATGATAGGAGAGGTTGAAAATAACTTTGATCATGTGCATTTTTCCCCACCCTGCAGAGTAAGACGTTTTTCAGAAAAGAATGACAATGACCTTATTTTCATGAGAAAATGCCCCACATTCCTCTCTGACACTAGAGGATACACTGCATGGTAAAGGAAGGACTTTCCCTGTGTGCGTAATTTTTTAATTGTTAACATCATTCCAATCGCCAGACTTAATTTCTAGAGAATTATTCGTTGATCAGGATTATTCATTTTCTTTCCTTTTCACATATTCAGTCAGTAACTGGAATGGTATGTTGCAGTCCCCTAATTATATCTCCATCCACCTTTTGTGCTAGTTATTTGCTTAGGTTAGGATCACCTAGATGATTCATTTACAACAACTTTCTCAATTTAAACGTGAATATTCTTTTAGCCCTTACTAGAGGCTTTAGACTAATGGCTAAACATTTATTATTTCCAGATGCTGTTCCTTTCTACCTACACCCAGGTACTGCTCAGCTGTATTTGAAATCAAGCAATCTATTCACACATACAAAAGAGAAAAAAAAAAAAAAAAAATCTAAGTTGAGAAATGCTCCATGCAGCTGAACTGTAGACTCATAAATTCCTCATTCTAATGTTTACATACCTTTGAATGGCTCCGATTGCTACCAGCCAGGGGCCTGAGTGTTCTGCTTGCCACACGGAAATCTGAAACCTGTAACAATTTCATAAACAATGGTCTCTAACCAAGACCATATGCTCACCAGTCCACTATGTAAGGCATTAAATATCCAGGGAATAGAAAGGAAGGTAAAAGGGGAAGAAGGAGAAAGAGGAGTACTCTGTATGTTTTGTTAAATGGAGTGGGATTGTTAGTTAAAGATCATTCTTATTGTTCTACTTTAGGAGATTTTGCACCCTCAGTGTTTTACCTAAAATAAACTTTGATTTTTATGTCTGTCTTAGCAATCCACTATGAAACATTTATGTTAAACAAGCATGCACTATAAAATATTCATATCTGCCTTTACTGCTCTTTATCCGGTTTACTCAGTTTTTGCCCAATGAATTTTGAAGCTTGCAAGGCAATTTGTCACAGCAGGAGGATATAGAATCTCCCCATCATTACTATATATAAATTAGAGTTCAAAAACAATGTTTAGACTCAATGTCCAGCCTTAATAACCAGTGAAAGTTTCCTTCCCCATAGCTTAAATTATCTCCAGCTATTAGGATTCCACAATTTCCCTTGAGAAACTGTTCCTCAATCTAATAGACTCCACCACACGGAAATTCTTCTGATATAATTGAGCCCACATTTGCTTAATATGTATTCTTTAGCTTGGAAAATTCATAGATTTGATTGCTGGTTGGGGTATGGGGTTGTATTCCTCTCGCCATGTCATGCTTTCAGATAGGAAATGAAGCTCAACTCAAAAAGTGGAGAACTGATCACAAAGCATGGCATCTCTTATTGGTAAAATATGATGCAATGTCTTGAACCGTGATGGCTTCCTTTGTTTTTATTTGAAAACTCTGTTGGCTTCTTGCTCATAGAATCTCCATAGCTTTAGAGGAATGATTGTATTTGGAAAATGCTGAAGGGATTTGATTTATGTTATCTTTCCATCACTGCTGCACAAGCAACATTATCTGCATTTGATTATTTTCATGACCTGAACTATTAGCTGGATTTGACAGTAATTCAGTGCATTTAAATGGGGAACATAAATCCAGAGGTTTGAATAATGCCTGTTTAAGAGCACAGATAGTTTAGCAGTAAAATATCAGACTAGGTAATACTGCATTGGAAAGGAAGAATCTAGATACTCAAAATACTCCCAATTTTACCCCATTCTATGCTACAGATGTGCTTTTCAAATTGACAATGTACAAATTCCTAAACAACTTCTGTTCAGTATCTGAAACATAATGGTAGAAATTATTCTTACCTAAAAGATACACAAATCTACCCAGTAGCACATTTGCAAAAGTAAGTTCTTAGAGCACACATATTGAAATCAGTTTCATGTGTTTAGCTGGGCAAAAGCAAAATTCAGGTGGAAAAAAACAAAAGCAGAAAAAACAGCTGTATTTTTGTCCTGTTGCTTTAGTTGGATATGAGAATTCTTTCTTATATCACATGTTCTTTTACTAGTTTTATCAAATGGACTTCCCCACTGTCTTTGTCAGCAAAACTGTACTCTTCTGCTGACCTAGGAAGCCCACTCTGCCTCAGTGTGCTTGTACTACAAGTTTCAGGTATATTTTGCTGTACTTTTAACACTTGATGGCTCTTAACTTTGTGGAAGTTATTTCAAGAAGAGTTGAGCAAGAAAGAAAAGAACATGGATTCAAGAAAGAGTAGGAAGACAGAGAGCTTACAGAAATAAGATAAATTGTAGTCTTATCTTCTCCACAGTAACTTCTTCAAACAAACATCTGAAAATAAAATTTCCTAAAAACACTAGGCAGTCAGCATGCAAAGATCAGGTTTGTGACCACTTGAGGAACATGAATGTAAGTAAATCTGTGGGATCTGACAAGATGCATCCCAGAGTCCTGAGAAAATTGGCTGATGTAGTTGCCAAGCTCTCTCTCTCTCTCCATGATATTTGAGAAGCCATGGCAGTCAGGTGAAGTCCGTGGTTACTGTAAAAAGGGAAACATTTCACCCATTTTTTAAAAGGGTAGAAAGGAGGACCCTGGGATTTACTGACCTGTCAGCCTCACCTCTGTGCCTGGGAAAATCATGGAACAGATCTCCTACAAGCTATTCTAAGGCAAATGGAAGAAAGGGAGGTGATTTGAAACAGCCAGCACAGCTTTACCGAGGTCAAGTCTTGCCTGGCAAACCTAGTGGCCTTCTGTGATGGACTGGCTAAGTCAGTGGATAAAGCAAGGGCTACAGTTGTCATCTATCTGGATTTCTGTAAAGCCATATGTTGCTGAACGCACTTAAGCAATTGGAAACTTAGCAATGTTTAGACATAGCATAATTTTACTCTTTGATCAAACCTCAAAGGAGCAAGTATAAATTGACCGATGTCACTTTAAAGGCCCACAGAACAGTCAACAGTTAATATAATATGTAGTATTTCTCGGTAACATGGAAAGAGGAAAGGAAGGTTCATACTGTTTCCTGAAAAGGATACCTATAGAATACTGAGTTTAAATTATTATTTTTTTTTCTCACCTTGTAAAGTGATAGGAAAGGAATACAGTGCTTTTAGGAACAGTGCACGGGGTGGAGGGAAAGAGAAAGAGATATTTTCCTACTCTTCTTATTATTGTACACAATTTACTTTATTTGTCCAAAGCAGTCTGTTGTAATTTGCTTGAAATAATGCTAACAGTTGAAAAAACTCAAATGTTCCCACTTTAGACTGTCAAATATGATCACTGTTGTCTCACAGTTGTCATAGATGAACTCACCAAGCTTTTGTCTTTCTTACTATAAGGCCAGGGGTTGGTCTCCCAAAGGAAGAAATGCTTATTTCTATGCCCTAAATGCACAGTTTTGCTGAGATTGGCAGTTTTGTAGTCTGGGTAACCCCAAGAGTTTGCATCAAAAATTATCTGTATGCCTGCTGTTAACAATCATGCATTTGTTCATACAGCCTGTATGACTTTTAAAAAAGCATGTCCTAACTAATTAAACTCTGAAATTACATTCTTGTCATTCTTGTCTACATTGACCAGATTTCTCCATCTCTAACTTGCTTTCATTTTTTTTTTTTCTACTAGTTTCAAATTAGGCTTTTATTTGTCTAAATAAGTAGTAGTATTATCTTTAGATTTAATCAGTCTAGTCCAATAGTAACTAATAGAACAATTAAATTGGATAATTGATTTTCCTGTAGTTTATCCATCATACACATATGTCCACTACAAGGACTTTTATTAGAAATTACAATGCCAGATGAGAACATTTTTTTATCTTATTATTTCATGGATGAATGTCAAATCTGAGTTTCAAACTTATGTTTTAGTGTATAAACATAATTGAAAATGTTGTATATTTTGTAACATAACTCCATGATCTCTCTGCAGAACTCTTACCGTGGCTTTATGGACTATTGGTGTGCCAGACACCACACTCCGAAAATTACCTTCTTGTTGAACCATTTGCCACACTTACTTTCTTGTACTTCATGCAATTAAAAGCCTTGCTATCACTTGTAAAAATCTATATTCTTGTGTTATCTACCTTGAAACAAAATCCCAGTGCAGATAAAGAAGTTTGTAGTTTTCACTACAAACATACATGCAGATCTAGGAAAACTGAAAATTTCTCTGTTGTCTTTAACCGAGCATATGAATTGTGTAAGAATTACATTTTGCCTAGTCTTCATTAAAATTTGACTTTGTGAATAACTCATGTGGAGAATATACTTATTCTTCTCCCACACAGACAACACAGATAGATAAATTTAGATAAGATATACATCCCAAATTAAGCAAAAACCCATGTATGTCCCTTTTCACAGTTTAGGTCATCATGCAAATTATAAACTAGTAATTTGGTGGCCCGGTTTGTATCTTTCGGATAGTTGTTACTACCATAAAGCTAGCAGGCAATTTGCTGTGATTACTGTTTTCTGGTCAAAATAGTGTAATGACTGGAATAATGGAATGTTTGAGGTCAGGATTAAGGAGTGTCAACAAAGATTGTAGGAGCTAAAAACATGGAATAGCAGATCTTGCCACATAAGCTAATGGCTGAATCACAGCGTCAAGTTTGTGTAAGCCCTAGCAGTGAAAGAGCAAAGATGCCCAGGCCTCGTGACAGTTTTACAGTCATACTTCAGGAGTTCTTTTCAGGATTAGAGAGGATAAGCCTTGGTTAGTGTTTGAGCAAAAATATCACAGAATCATAGAATGGTTTGAGTTGGAAGGCACCTTAAAGATCACCTAGTTCCAACTCCCTGCCATAGGCAGGGACACCTTCTGCTAGAACAGGTTGTTCAAAACCCCAGCCAACCTGGCCTTGAACACTCCCAGAGATAGGACATCCACAGCTTCTCTGGACAACCTGTTCCAGTGTGTCACCACCCTCGTGATGAAGAATGTCTTCCTTATATCTAATTTAAATCTACCCTCAGTTTAAAGCCATTACCCTTTGTCCTATCACTACATGACCCTGTAAAAAGCCCCTCTCTGGCCTTCTTGTAGATCACTTTTAAGTACTGAAAGGCTGCTATAGAATCTCTTCTTACTGCCCTTGACATTCCTGGCCAGATACAATTATATCAGGACTTTAGCTTTCCTAACCAAATGCCTGGTTTCTTGGATAATTTCTTTGTATTACTCCCAGGCTTCTGCCCATGCTTTTACCTTCTGTGAGCTTCCTTTTTGTATTTGAGTTTGTCTAGGAGCTAGGAGCTCCTTGTTCATCCCTGAAGGACTCCTCGTGTTTTTGCCTGACTTCCTATTTGTTGGGATTCATCACTCCTGACCTTGGAGGAGGTGATTCTTGAACATTAAGCAGCTTTCTCAGCCCCTTTTCTCTCCAGGACATTATCTTATAGTCCACTACCGAGTAGATCCCTGAAGAGTACAAAGTCTGATCTCCTGAAGTCCAAGGCAGTGAGGTTGCTGTGTGTCCTCCTCACTGCCCTAAGAATCTTGAACTCCACCATTTCATGGTCACTTCAGCTAAGGCTGCCCTTGAGCTTCACATTCCCCACTAGCCCCTCCTTACTGATGAGAACAAGATTCAGAATATAGCACCTCTCCTTGTTGGCTCCTCTGTTATCTGGAGATAGAAGTTATCATCAATGCATTCCAGGAACCTCCTGGATTGCTTACACCCTGCTGTGTTGTCCCTCCAACAACTATTGGTGTGGTTGAAATTCTGCATGAGGACGAAGGCTTGTGAGCATGAGGTTGGTTCTAGCTGTTTATGGAGGGTCTCATTTACTCAAGTATCCCTTGTCAGGTGGCCTGTAGCAAATACCCACGATAATGTCACCTGTCCCTGCCCTGCCTTTAATCTTGACCTATAAGATCTCAGTCAGCTCCTCACCCATCCCCAGAGGAGTTCCATACACTCCACCTGGTCACTGACACAGAGAGCAACACCCCCTCCTTGTCACCTGTGATTGTCCTTCTTAAAGAGCCTGTATTCCAACACTCCAGTCATAGGAGCCATCACACCATATCTCCATGATGCCAATAAATTCATAGCCCTGCAGGGGTGTGCATGTCTCTGACTTGTCTTGTTTATTCCCCAAACTACATGTGTTTGCATAGAGGCATTTAAGCTGGGCCCTTGTCACGGTCCGTTCGGTGATGGACTCATGATTGTTCGTTTACCTTGATCTTGAAGCACAGAATTAAGGCAACCAAAATGCCAAAGGGTTAGAATTCAATCAAACAGTGTTACTTTATTATTTTGCCTGTAAAGCGGCACACAATAGTGAGAGAGCAAGAAAAAGGGAAAGGAAAAAGAGAAAGGAAAAGAAAAAGAAAAGGTGGGAATGAGGATTGGTTTACCACCAGACGAGTTCCAAAGGCATCCCTCTGGTCTCTGGTCCCATAGAGTCCTGCCAGTCCTCCATTGTGGTTCAGGATCCTCTGGTGGGAAGATCTTAGCAGTCTATTCGGGAGTTATCTCTTATGCTTCACCCCGCCTTGCTCCCATTGATTGAGGCCAGTCTCGGCCTTTGTTTCACAACCCAGGCTTAAACTGTGAAGGCTTGAAAGATCCTTGTCTCTCTTGCCAGGACCCATCCACGCATGCGTGGCCTCACATTCAGGGGTCTCTTGCTGGTCTGTTGGGTGACCTCAGGACCCTCCGCGAGCTTCTGGGAATGCTCTTCTTCGTTGGCCTTTGTTCAAGGGAGCAGGTGGGGAACAGGTGTGACTGAGACTTCAGGTGAGAATCCATCTTCTGGATGGCAGCCATTGTCCCTGGGTCGAAGGGACCTGCATAACAATCCTTTTTTGGAGGTGGCGGGCTAGTTTGGGAGAGGCAGCAGGCAAAGTCCATACAGTGGCCATTGTAAGCAGTAGCCCCCCTGAATCGGAGAGACCTGTGCAACACAATGCTTCTCCTCAGGCCTCTCTCCAAGTCATTGTCCATGCGTTCTTTCTGTCAGGGCCTCAGTTCTCTCAGCTCCTGATTATGATGTTTCAGGCAAATACCGCTCCATCTTGAGGCTGACTCTTACAGCCCCTGATGAAGCCAATTTATAGGCTGGAGTGGCTCTTCAGGTGCTCTCCTGCTGACCTGTGATCTTTCTCCAGGCTTTGGGCATCTATTGCTGGCACTGGCATCAAACTGGTAGGAGTAGGTTCCTCTCCCCCCAGCAACTTCAATTTAAAGCCCTTTTCATTATCTTGGCAAGGCTATGAGCGAAGATGCTCTTCCCCTCTCTCATAGATGGACCAGATCAGCCTCCCAGGAGACCAGGTTTCACAGTAAGTCCCATGGTTTAAGTAGACAAGCTTCTGGCTGTGGCACCAATCTGGTAACAACTTGTTGATTTGCCAGATTTGACTGGCCTTTTCAAACCTCTTCCCTTTGACTGGGAGGATTGATGAAAAAACTACCTGCATTCTAGAATCCCTTAGTGCCACTCCCAGGGCTCTGTAATCCTTGATTCTCCTCATACTGCTCCTGGTTCTATCACTGGTGCCCACATGAAACATCAGCAGTGGATAATAGTCAGTCGATTGTATGAGTCTTGGTAGTCTCTTAGCAACATCCCTGATATGAGCCCTCAGTAACCAGTACACCTCTCTAGTGAGCCCATCAGGTTGGCAAATGGTGCCTCTGTACCTCTTCGAAGAGAGTTGCCTACTACTATCAACTGCCACCTTTTCTTATTTGTGCTGGTTGTTGTATGGGGAGCAGATTGAGCTGCATTGCTCAGCTCCAGTGTCTCTCCTGATGTGACAAGTCTTTCCTCTTCAGTGTGCAGAATGGTTAAGCAGTTCTGCAAGGATACCTCAGGTTTCAGGGAAAGTCTCTTCCTCCTTCTGACCCTTGCCGTTGCAAGTTTCCATTTTTCTGCATTATTGTCCCCTCTCTCCCTTCTGTATGTGGCAGTGGGGGTGTTTTTTACTATTTGGCCATGGGCTGTGGGTCCAGAGCAGACTGCACTTGGAACCATTTAACTCCTTCTCAGGTTTCCTGATGTTATGCAGCCTTCTTCTCACCACTTCCTGCAGCTTAATCACCTGCTTCAGGAGATCCTCCACCTGGGCACACCTTTTGCAGGCATGTCTGCTGCCTGTCCCTGCCCTAAGAAAAAGGTCTAGGAGCTTCTTGCAGTCTGAGGTCTCCACTGCAGATTCACCCTTCAGTAACTCTGCCTGCATGAGAGGCATTGGCCACCACTGGATGACACAAACCTCCCAGCCTTTTTTCTCAGACCAGTGCCCACCATTCTACCCTGAGGTTCAGGCAGGGTGAGTGCCCTTGACTTTTGCAGATGGTCACCCAACAGTGCATGGTGTCTGGGTTATGTGCACTTCAAGTCTTGAAGTCTACTTGGCCAGTGGAATGCCCCTCCTTTGAAGAGATACCCTTCCTTCACAACCTCTCATGCCAACTGCCATGCAAACTGTCTCTCCACTCCCTGGCTGATGTGCCATGCCTTGTTTTCCCATCCTGTTTGAAGGATTCCTGGTGGCTAGAGCTCCCCAGGCTGTTTTTTATAGGCTTGGGGGTGGTCACAGTTCCTTTGGCAATGCCCAGCCATTATCAGTGACTCCTGCAAGAGCTGGCAGCTCCTGGCAGGTCTCACCATTGCCCTGATGGTTCCCTGCCTTTGGAAAAACCCTACTGCTCCTCTGTGGATCAGGCCAGTTCTAGAGAAGCTCCCCTCAGTGACTGGCATGGTATGTTCTTGCCTCTAACAGTTGTATCAATCTTCAAGCAGTTCTATAAAGACCAGACTCATATTCAAGTTAAAATTAAAAAAATAAATATAACAGAACTTGTAACTGAAGCTGTCAAACCTGCTTTGCTAAAATCTTTTATCAGTAGGATGGCAGAGAGAAGTGAGAAGCTTTGATTGAACAGAATGCATCTTAATCTGAGAAGAAAATGTCACTCCCTACAAAAATATGTATGCACACATGTATATGTCTATGCAAAAAAATATATCTGTATGTTACAACAAAACTACATTTTGTTCTCTTATAAGTAAATGTCCCAGATTTTTCCAGTTATATGGAAGCCTATCTTGATATTTAAAAGTAACTACTGTCTTGTTCACATGATGGAGAAATAAGTGGGTCAGCTAGACATCAGCAAGAAGGTGGGGAGAAAACCTTCTTTGTATTATATTCAAAAAATCCTAACACTTAAGGTTCACAGTCTTGGTGACTGGTCCTTTTTCCAGTGTCCCAGGAACAGTTATATTAAAATGGAGATGCTGCAATAAGGAGATGTGGAGAATAGTATGCTTCAGGAAGAAGTTTAGCTTTACAACTTAAATAGAGGTAAAGCAAACACTAAGAGATATTCACAAAGAAAACTGTGCTGTCAAGTGGTCCTAAATATATTCAGAAAAATTATTTATATTTCAAAGATTTTAAAGTATTATGTTTAATAAACTGCACTGTTCTTGTCAGGCATTGGATCATGCTACCCAGGGAAGTGACAGAGTCATCATCCCTGGAGCTTTTTATAGATGAGGTTCTTGGGGACATGACTTAGAAGTGGACTTTACAGTGCTAGGTTAAGGGTTGGACTCAATGGTCTTAAAGGTTTTTTCCAACCAAAATTATTCTACAATTCTATGATTCTATACTTACTGCTACTGTGAAAGTATAGAGCTGTACAGTGGTTTGTATCACCCTGAGTTTATGTATGGCTAAACAGAGGCATATACATATCCTACCTTTCCCTCCTACGATTCAGTAGTACTGAGACACTTAAACCAGGAGCCCTGATGTCCAGAGCATCTCTCTTCCTTTCACAGTAATTCCTTTTGACTCGTCCAGAATTAATTACCATCTGTCTAATGCTATCTTCCTAGCTAAAGGTGAACAGTAGTAGCATAATACAATAGTACATAGTACAATAATGCCTACCGGCAGATTTCATTGGGACATTGGCAAACTGACAGGGTCCCATCTGCTTTTTGAGGACATGTTGCAACAAACTCAGGTGCTCTCTCTTAATGACCTGACATAACTATTTAAAGAGATGTTTATGGTTATAATATGTTGATCTCTTAATTACAGCGGCAGGGTTTACTTCGCCTCATGCTCTTATGCTGTTTGTATTTCTTGCTGCAGTGTTCTTACCTACTCCTTCAGCACATAAATTATATCACATTAGATTCCTTTAAGAGAGTCTAACTTTTCTATGAATGCACACCAGAATGGAGGTGATTATCTTCCTTCCCTAATAAACACTAAATGTGAGAATCTCTACTGTCTTGAACTCAGTCTAAATGAAGATGTTTTCTTCCTGGTCCACCTGATTTAGTGAACAATCTTTAAATTGAAACTGTGAAAGGACAACTGAGAATGCTTAGTATTCCTAGGTCACTGGTGAAGGAAGAAAATGTAAAATCCAGAATTGCCGAGAACTACAATTTTAACATTTGATTGAAGCATCAAGACAGCTCCTGTAATCCATAAGAGGATTTTGACTTTTGGAATGTAATTCATATGGGTGATATCCCCTAATTTGACAACTTTTTTCTGTATTTTCTATGGTTAAAAAGTAAGGTTAGGGTAACTGGATAGCTGCAATATAGATGTCTACAGGCAAGCTACAGGTACATGAGATCAATAATATCTCTTTCTTTTTCATGAAAACTAAATTGTTTGAATTCAGTGGAGATTCATAATTTCACTGACTAGTCAGTTGTGATGAGCTGAAAAGAAGCACTTTCATGTCATTCAGCATATGTGAAGTTGATGAAGGTGTGCTGGAGGAATTTCACACCCTTTGGAAGCTAGGTAAAGCTTTCTGTTTCTAAAGTCTTTTTGTCAGCTTCAGCATAAACATATTCTATACTCTCGAACATAGTAAGAGATTCAAGACAGCTAATCACGAGCTTAGAAGATACATCATAGGAACTTTCTGACCACTCTTGTTCACTTCCTACTCTGCCATTTCTGCTCAGTGGCAATGCTGGTACACAAAATGACTTAAAATGACTTATCCTTCTTCTTTTTTTTTTTTTTGTTTGGTTCCTCTGAAAGCTCTTTCATAATGACCTCATTACATGAAGTTCTAAGCCATTTATATCAGAGTCAGAAACTGTACCGCAATTACTAGACTGTTTTTTGGTTGGTTTTTTTTTTTTTTAAATGATAGACTCACTGATGACTTTAAACTCACAGTAACTTTCATGCTGCAGATCTGAGAGCGTAGCTTCTGATGCAGCTGGAGCATAACCAAAGGTTAGTGCTTGGAGCTGTGGGACTCCACACTTGAGATTTCCAACATGTTCATTAATTGCCAGACACACACAAGCTATCCACAGAATACCTGTGAGATAAACATGCTAATGTAAAGTGGGAAGGAGTGTCCTAAGATTATGCTTACTTTGGATTTTCTATTTCAGTGTAGTATAAACTTTGCCTCTAAGCTTAAGTGAATGAGACTGACCCAAATTTGGACCAGCTCTAGTGTTGAGAAAGCAAGTGGAGATTTTTGTCTGTGTCCTAATGGCATAATAGGCTAATGTAGGCACCAGTGATTGGAAAACAGCTGGTCAAGAAAAAAATAGTGCAAGTAACTTTAAAAAGTGTCATAATATCAAGCAACAGAAGAAAGACAAGAAATCCAAAAAGAAAATACAAACCAAAAATTACTTTGGAAGGTTTGTAATCCTTATTAGGATTACACAACTGTTCTGATATCTTTTTTTAGCTCCCAGAAGGCTGAAAAATCTTATATGGTACATCAATTCACTAAGTAATAATGGCTTCAAATGAAAATTCTCCATGTGTAATCAAACTTAAACTTAGATCCAATATCTTTATATTGGTTTCCATCTGGCTCTATCAGTGTCACTTCTATGATACACTCAGAGTTCAACCTTCATGTGTAGAATATACATAACTTGTGCCAAAATCATTCACAAAGCAGTCTATTTCAGATTTATAGTATTGAAGAGGCCTGGCTTGGTTATACTTATGCTGTTCAGTTTATGCCTCCTAACCCAACTCCTTTGAAGTGAGTATCAACATTCACATTTGTACATAGATGTGTGCATGTGTTTGAGATTACATATCACCAAACTAAGCTACCCTATTAGCTGCAGCTGTAAGACTGTCAGTGTTGGTAATATTGAATCTAATGTTCAAAAGTATCTGTTATAGGGCACCTTTTCCCACTCCATATTTTAAAATGATGCTAAATGGATTTTTCTTTCAGCAGGCTTTATCATCCATCTGTATCTACTTGGTGCACATGCATTAGTCTAATACGAGAAATTGTCTCATTAGACAGCCATCATCTGCTTTCATGAAAGTGCCTCTAACTACAGTCTCTTTAGGAGAGGAAGGGAGGAAGGAAGGAATCAAAACTGTTAAACTATTTATTAGGCCTCAAAGGGTCAATAGCCTCTCATTTTGTGTGCTTGTGATTAGTCTGTCTGACATTTTAATTGAGATAAAGTCTAAACCCCTCTAACTCTCTTTTATACTGTCCCTGTGATATCTTTTCTTAGGTGTCAATTAAAAAAAAATGTTCTCATCATAGACAGAGAGAAAGAGAGCAATGAAAGTGATGAGACAAGTGTGAGTGTAACGTCTCTGTGATCATGTAATCAGAGAGATAAATTAGCCACAAGAGGAGTCAAAGTGAGAAAGGACATCTGTACAACACAGAAATATAAAGGCACTGATATTTCATTAGAGTTTATTAGTTGCAAGGAAATGGAGCGTGAGAGAAAAGCATGGCTTTGTTGAGAAGTCAGTCATTTATTATTCCAAGTCTTGTAGTCTCAAAATGTTTGCAATTTCAGATTCACCTTTCCCACCCAATTCAACCTTGTTCAAAATAGTTTTACTTCACTGCTGTTTTGCATAGGGATGTTTTCCCAGCCTCTGTCCCTGCTGCTGTCTCTCAGCAAAAGAAGAAACTCTTCCAGTTATTTGCCAATACAAATACTTTATCTCTGATAACAAGATTCCTCCCCCTCTATCCTCTTCCCTTTAATCTAAATTAGTTTCTGAGACTTTCTCCTCCTATCTCACAGCAACAGGATACAAATTTGTTGTGATCCCTGATATGATGCATCAGTATGTTACTGGTCTTTACTGGGGATCAAACTGGATGTGAGTCAGGTGAACTTGGGGGACAATAAAGTGAACAGAGGATTTCTTATTACAAAGGTGACAGCCCAACAATCAGCTCAAATTCCCTCAAGCCATTTTTATTGTAAATTGTAACTTAGGTGTTATAATTAGCCTCCACAGTTTCATCTGGAACATCCTTTAGTACTGGACCTGATGACTCCACAAATGCGACAGAACTAATCTCACACACAATCAGGCTACATCCTAAGATGTGCAACTTTTAGGCTAAGTTTTAATATTATGCTCAAAATTCCTGATATGGCCACCATCCAACTGCATCTGATTCTTTTGTCTAAAAGAAAGAGAAGCCAGCCATGGAGGCATCACAGAAGAGGTTTACCTTTATTTGACTATAGTGTGGAAAAGTAAAAAAAGTGTTTGGTAAGTGTTTGGTAAAGGAGTATCTGAATTTCTGCCACTCATAGACAAAACATCTGGCTAGAAGATCAGCATGTTTGACCAATTCATATTAGATTTCTGTGACAAAATAATTGGTACATTTGGTTACTAGATGTTTTATAAACTGTTGTATAAATGTTGACACCCTTCCTCTAATTTATCCCATGATACTGATTTGTTGTATGTCAAAATGTAATATTTTTTCAGATGTCATTTACTTTATCTGTTACAGTTTGCAGTTTTATGAATTGTATATTCTAAGCTGCTCCTAGACTCACGGGGCAGCTTGGATGTCTACCACCTCAAAAGATCAAAATCCATATACCACATCATGGCCTTAAAAATTCACCTATGGTGCTGGGACATTTTTTATACTCACAGAGCAGTATATTTCAGAGAAAATCTTCTTAATTAGTCTTTCAAAATCTATTTTCACCCCAAATCATCCATTACCATTATGGTTGGTTTCAATAAATAGCCTGTAAAAATATATGCACTTACTTGACTTGATGTTTGCGTGAAGTATATGTATTAATTAATTAATATATCAAATGATTATAGAAAGTAAGGTTCAATGTAGGAAATATTTCATGTTGAAAGATATAATGAATTACCAGGGAGGAAAGGATAGGATTAGGTATATACTAGTGAGTCAAGTGGAGTAGGGTAGACCTTGTTAAAACATGTTCTTCATGTAAAACCTAAGCATAGCTACAAGCTGGAGACATTGCGGCAGTTTGAGTTGCGTCCTTCCTTTGTTATAAATTAGCAGATAAATCTTCTTTATTTTTATTATACATACATCAAATAGAAAGCTGATGCTACTTGGAACAAGATAGAATTAGTTGTAAGTAAATAAAGGCAATTAAAAAACCTATTTAGTATTCAGTGAGAGACTGGGGCACTCACTTAAACCCCAACAGTCTTAACGTGTGTATCCCAGTGATTTGTTTATCAGTGGCAAGGAAGACTGACCACACACGAAGAAATCTGATATACCGAACAAGATTAAGTACTATGAAGGAATGACTTTTACAACAGCATTTGATTAATCTCTTTCACAGTGGAAAGACCTTTTCTTTTTTTTCAGACAAACCCTCCCCTTGGTGTTGGATCAGCTATAGCAGGCTTGTCTCAGTTATATGTTCTGTTTTGCATGTAGTGAACAACAAAACAGGCTTAGTCAGTAAGATGTTGCATTCTGTAGCGAATTGTGTCATGTGACATAAACCTATTCATCACAATGAAAGAAAATATGTCAGAGATATGTGAGTTTCTCTTAAGAGTTTCTTGTAACTACCTGCAGCATGGACAGATCAATAAACATCTTGAACATTCCAGTGACCTGAAGTTATTCTTGGGTGTATTAGTATCCCCAGTTCCAAAGATTTCCTGTCTCCACAGATACCAGAAGCTTCAGGGGCTAGACAAGGGTCCTTTTAAAATTTCATAACATCTTTAGCCTTTCATACACCAGCTGTGAAAATCAATTAGCCTTGGTGAAACTAAGCTGCTGTATGCTCTTAATAATGAAAAATACCAACTGCGCTCTGGTAATTTTCCCTGTCTGTAAAAAGAAGGATGATGCTTCTGAATTTCTTTTTCACACTTTTTGCTACACAGAATTGTCTTTTTACTTCTGCTTTTGAAAGTTACCAGATGTGCCAGACAGATTAACACGGGACACTGCTTAGAAAGGCAGGAAAGCTGTACTGTAGCACAGTCCTGACATTTGTAATTCCCTAGGGCTAGAATGAAACCAGCTCTCAAAGTGAATATCATCTGATTGGGTGCCAAAGTGAACTTAGGTTAACTCCTTGATAATATCATGATGCCCTGCAATTCCTTGGGAATTTACAAGCTATCCTTTTACAAATGTCCTCTGCTTCTTTCTTTGATTAGGAGAATGACGCAGCATCTTTGGACTTGGGAAACTTGAAGACAATGTTTGAAGGAGAGGATAAGAAGAATCTCAGTCTAAGCACTGATTACAACTTCATAGCCAAATAGAGAGATACGTTTGTCTAGCATCTGATATCACTGAATTCAGCATAAATAAGAAGAGGAATTAAAAAAAAAAAAAAAAAGGGGGCTTTTAGTGTTCTGATGCTTATTATCTCTGTCATTATTATCTCTGTCATTCCATGTATGACTGTGAGTTTACCTCCTCTTCTGTTCCTTTTTCCTTTTCCTTTTTCCTTTACCTTTCCCTCTCAAGAACATTTTTTATTTGGTTTCTTCTATTACTTCTATTTTTAGTAGGCCTGCACAAATATAGGAAAAAGTCAAGAATGGATCTGATTTGGATATAGATCATTGGAATAATTCGCTGTTTAAAAGTAACTCACTAAAGAGTTTTCTCTCCTCACTAAGAGCATACTGGCTTGCTGAGAAGCATTGAAGTTTCCTTCACTGTGTCAGAAGGCAGAGTGTTTTTGTTTAGCAGACATATTTAATTTAGAGTAAAATTACCAAATATTCGTATAAACAGATAGTATTATAACCTAGCATCTTTCTGAGCTTTTTTCACACTTCTGTGATACCAGTTTCTGACATAGCAAGAACTGAAATACAACTTATCCAGTCACTTGCTTCTCACAAAATACTCAAGGGAAGCGGACCTTCCTGTACTTTAATTTTCCGACTGATAATAACATTAATTTATTCCTCAATTCAAACACATGCTTAAGTTATCTTAATTTCTGTAGAAATCTTGTTAACTTTGGACTAGACTTTAAGAAAAAAAAAAAAAAAAAAAGAGAGTAAGAACTCTAAATTTTGTGCAGCAATGTAAGTAGACATATCCAAACAAAATTATCTGGTGTCTCTCTTAAAATCAGAACTGGAGTACCACAGCCCTTATTTAGCCACAGAAGAAGTATGCAGAAAATATTGAAAGTAAGTGTATAAAAACTGCAATCTTGGCAGAAGCAGAGTACGTGTACTTTGACTCATCATTTTATGGCATTCTTCTGCTAAGAAATAGTTACATGATCAGCAGTTAGAAGCGTCTAAGTTATACCAGGATTCTGTGTCTGGAAATGATGGAAAGGTGACAGAAGATAAAGAAATCTTGCATCAGTTCTGGCTTTGGATAAATAATAAATAATAAAATGGCACTTTTGTCTTCATGGTTATAAGATTATGTATGAGTAGAAATCAATCTTGTGGTAATTTCACTTCTCAATTGAGTAAAGAATTTAGAGTGGTGTGAAAAAGTGATGATTTTTTTATTCTTACACAAATTCCTACTTTTTTCCTGTACTTCCCAGGTATGTTTTGTTTCTGTAAAACCTTCATAAAACAAATCAGACATGAAAATATTATCTGTGAAGTTTATTGAAAAAAAATCAGTTGTTTACAGTGTTGAAAAAAAAAATTGTAAAGACAAATTACATCATAGATCACCTACGAACAAACGAATCATGGTTCTAATGTGGTTTTGTTGTTGTCTGGTTGGTTTTTTTTTGTTTCTTTGTTTTGTTTTGTTTTGGTACTTACAGGGAAATATATTGGAAATAGAAAAAGTCAGGGTTAGACATTTAAAATAAATTGTATTAATATTGTTCTAGTGAGTACAAGGGAGACTATAAAGAACAGATGAGATGTTTCAAAGAGGTAAATCTTCTCTGTCATATCACATTTTTTGAATGTTGCTTTCAGAGATTATTTCCTTAGTTCCTAGGTATGAGAGACAGACAGTCTGTATGAGCAGTGATTTTGCATTACAAAATCATTAGTTATTTTTCTCCATTTGCAAAGCCAAACTGTAGAGTACATCAAAATAGGAATTCACCTCTGCAGTTGTACACCATAAGGTGTACAAAAATCTAAAGATATATGATGCATTGCAGTAGCAATTAACCTGGAATATTTTTTGCTGTTCTCAATGTGCTGATAAAGTTTCAAATATATCTTCCTAATTTATGTAGAAATATGTTTTAGACACTGCAATTATCTGATATTTCAACAGATGAGGTTTTCTGTCCACCATATGCAAAAGTCAGAAAATTCTATCAATGGAGATTAGAAACCCAAACCAAACTGAAACAAAACAGAGCAAAAAACAAACAATCAAACACAAACAGACCCAATAAAGCTAGTGAACTGTACTTTGTTTGGAATTTTTTAAAATTAAAAGTTGTCAAAAAACTAGGGATTTTCATTAATTTTGTACTAGAGGAACTTAATTGTGTCTAATGGTTTTTATCTCAATGGAAGTGTAATGTATCAGTTGCAATATTATTACAATTTTAATTCCTGGAATCAGTTTCAAAACAGTTCTGAATCTATCCATGTATTATGGATATGTATTATTACTCAAAATCATACATGAGTTATTCAAAATACCAATAAACAGAGAAGACTTAATGCAGAGTTCCCCAAAATCAACAGCTCTGTGAGCTTGTTCCAGTGATATCAAGTGGCATTTGTGCTGACTACAACAATCAAAGTGCAGTTCCATTAACTGCCTTCAACCCAGTCCAGTGGATACATTACTCTAACATCAATCTGTCTTTTCTGGATCAGGTGACATATGGAATCTTGACACAGCATATCATTACGTGAAAAGGAGAAGCTAATAGGAGCCTAAGAAAAACATGTGTCCGAGTACCACTTGCTTTACATAAGCAGCCAACTCTTCTCAATCATAAAATCCCAGTCATCACCATAGAGTATCAAATTTTCAGCCTGCTGAAAAAAAGAGTATCAAGAGGCTAGCACTGTGGGAGTCACAAAGAGATATTTCACAGCAGAATAATTCTATGCCTCGAGAAGAACAAAACCAAATTTGTGGGGCAAACTCTCTACTAGGATAACTTTCTCAAGACACTATAAATGACCTAACATTATTATGAATTAATATGAATTTTGCTGCTTATATACAAATAAAATCTACAGAAAGGCCTCACATTTTAATTAAAATCACACATTTCCAATAAAACACTCTGAAGCCAGAAACTGAAGGAAACTCTTTAAAAGAAACCAGTAATTCTGAAGCTTAATGTCATGGTTCTAAAGATTTTTTTTCTAAATATTTAATCTAAATCTATTTTCCTCTATCTTATTAATCACTACTCTGAAACTAAATACAGAGTAATTCTGAAGGACCCTCTTTTGTGAAATGTCTTCAGAAGCTATAGATCTATTGTCTTATTATTTTCTTAATAATTTAAAAACAAAAAGATTTTTTTCGTTTGTTTGTTTCTTGCCCAGTAAATATGAGTTCATAAATTGCCACATTCCACATTGGATCAGCTTCTTTTAGAAAATTTGGATAAGCAATGAGGAAAATATATTCGAAGATACATCTGCAAATCCATAGATAAAATAGAGAGGTATTTGGAGAGTGGGAAAAAAAAACAACTTTGGAGTACATAGTGACCTATTTAGGTTGTTACAAGATTAAAGTTTTATACTGCTTCTGTACTGTTTTTCAGAGAAAAATATGTCAGCCAATAAAATCCAAGTATCTGTGATCTCCTGCACTTACGGAGAAGTCTTCTATGCTTTGAGTATGTTAAGTTGATTCTTTTCCCTGAGAACAGGAATTTTAGTCATTTGTAGTCATGCATAACCAGAAGGCACTGGCTGAGATCCTCTTTGTATACACCACATATGTTTTTAATACTTCATGTTTCATGAACTCTGGATTTTTGGGCTTCATTTCCTTCTCTCATCACCTTTCTTGGCTCAAGGGGGAAATTCAAGGCATCAGAGAACATCAAATTCATCACTTCTTGAAAATGCAGCAAGACCTCAAGATAGGCCAATTGTTTTAAGAATGAATTTAAATAAAAGTAATTAGTTAGTGTTATTTAAAAAATAGTAATTTATCTCAGCAGAGAAATCCCTCTGGACATTGAAAACTTAATAGAATTAACCCTGAGGGTGATCCAATAGTACAAGAATAAGTACATCATTAACCAATTACACATAATTACTCTAAGACATGTCAGTTGTAATGCCATTCAGGTGATTTATTAAATTTAGTACAAAGAGTCTACTTCTAATCTGTATTTATTAGGGAAAACATTGTGGGTATGCAGAACATAATATGCAGTTTTAAATCTTGTACCATGTTAAAATAATTCCAACATTATCTTTCATTCTAAAAAGAGGAAAAAAATGAACATTGAAAACAGTCTGTAGTACATAAAGTTTATATCAAAGATTTCCTGAATTGTCCTAGACTTTATGAACTTAGAGCGTGATTTGAAGATCTTACTTCTGGGATTACTTTAATTGAATTCTCAATTCAGTTTCACTTTTAGTGTTATCTATCGGGACACAAATTAAAACACGCTTTTATATTAGTAATTAGGAAGGAAAATAAAAGATAGAAAGAAGAAAGATCTGATCATGTCCCATAGCTGAATGAAAGTGTACTTTTTTTGTTCTTCTTATGTCCAGAACATTAGCAGATTTTTTTTTTTTTTTACTAAAAACCCAGAAGTACAAGAGACAAGGCGCTTTTCTGAAAAAGATAAAAAGTATAGTGCCATAAGCAAGCACTGTCTCCTATTCTCATTCATTGCTATAACAATTTATACATAAATCCCCTTAGTACAGCTCTATGGCAAAATAACATTGATGAATAAAAAGTCAAATGAAAAAAAACCAAGAAAATTACTATCCAACATAGTAAACTAAAGAAGGAATTAATGACAATTAATGACATATTTTATTCACTTATACAACATGTTTATTTTGAAACCTGTAAACATGCCTATGATATCACTTCACAAATTTGACAATTTTCTACACTATCTTTTGCTATTGTGGGTGTTGGTTCAAACTGGTTTTAGGTCTGTGTGAGGAATTCCGCATAAGGAGCAACTCTAATAAAGGCTGGATAGTCAGAGAATTCCCTGTTCCTCAAGTTCTGAAAGGCATTCCCTATTTAGGGCTTGGAACTGCTTATTAGAAATTCCTTCCATCTACAATCTCTTCACTTGTCTTTTACTCCACTGCATGTCCTTTTTCTATGTTTCATAGCCACAATACTGCTCTTCACTTTCCCTCCTCCTTCCATGAATTTTAACTTCCATTAAGGAGTGTAAAAAAAAAAAAAAAGGAAATTATGTTATTCTTTCTGTCATTGTTTTATCTTGATGCTATTCAAAACATCTCACATGCTGTGTACTTCCAGTTAATTTGTGATGAATATTCTATGAACAGAATTTATCTTCTATTGCCTAATATAATGCAGTTGCATTCTTCACTGGTCTTTAAGTAGTCTCCTAATAAGTACTGTTAATAAGACCTCTAATAGACCACGTTCTTTTCTTAGTTTCACATCTGTGAATTGCTATGAATTATTGTTCTTTCTGTAACAATATTTTTATATCTATAAATCTGATCAGAAAGAAGTTTGTTTGCTTGCTTCTTTTGATTACTGGATTTCTCCAATGTTTGATGGGCAAAACAAATGTCCAATAAGTTCGAATGGCATTTGAAGGAGAAGAACATAACAATGGAGACAACATCAACATGAGCAGAAATGACTCATCTTGTTCTGGGCAATGTGAACCACAGGTCCTTATGTGCAATTACTCTGAACATCCCTGCTGAAGAGGAAATATCAGGGAATACAAATGGTGAAAATAACTAAGTAAAGGCTGATCCTTGGCTTTGATAACTCCAAAGCACCTGGAAGAAGTCAGAAATTTGTGACATAGAGTGTTAGAGTTCCTTTCCCTTTCCTTTCCTTTCCTTTCCTTTCCTTTCCTTTCCTTTCCTTTCCTTTCCTTTCCTTTCCTTTCCTTTCCTTTCCTCTCCTCTCCTCTCCTCTCCTCTCCTCTCCTCTCCTCTCCTCTCCTCTCCTCTCCTCTCCTCTCCTCTCCTCTCCTCTCCTCTCCTCTCCTCTCCTCTCCTCTCCTCTCCTCTCCTCTCCTCTCCTTTCCTTTCCTTTCCTTTCCTTTCCTTTCCTTTCCTTTCCTTTCCTTTTCCATTTTCCTTCCCCATTTTCCTTCCCTATTTTCCTTCCCCATTTTCCTTCCCCATTTTCCTTCCCCTTCCCTTCCCTTCCCTTCCCTTCCCTTCCCTGCCCTGCCCTGCCCTGCCCTGCCCTGCCCTGCCCTGCCCTGCCCTGCCCTGCCCTGGCGTTCCTCCTTCCCCTCCTCCTTCTCCTTCTCCTTCTCCTTCTCCTTCTCCTTCTCCTTCTCCTTCTCCTTCTCCTTCTCCTTCTCCTTCATCATTTTCTTTTTCTCCTTTTCTTTTTTTCTTTTCAACAGTTTTGGCCTAATATCAATCCTTGGAGAACTCCACTCATGATATGTTACCAGTTTGAAAAGGAGCTACTTACCACCACCCTCTGGGTGCAGCCTGTCAGTCATTTCCCTAGACATCACATAGACCACTTGTCTAGACTGTAAAGCATCAGTTTCTCTAGGAGAAGGCTATGGAAAACCATATTGAAAGCCTTGGAGAAATACATGAAGTGTCTACCACTCACCCCACATCAACCTAACAGGTTACTTTGTCATAGAAGGTTGCTGGATTTTCCCAATAACATGCTGCTTGTGACTTGTGATAGCCACCTGAGGGATTAGTTCCATAACTTTCCCAGGGACTGAAGTAAGACTGATGGTCTTATAATTTCCTGGATTCTCCTTTAAGCCCTTCTTATAGATGTGGGTGTCATTAGTCTTTTTTCAGTCTTCTGGGATGTCCCTCAATCCCCACAACTTCTCAAATACCCTGAGTGTAGCCTCACAATGACATGAGCCATCTCAACACTCTTGGTGGATATATTCAGGACCTTCGATGTGTAGGTATTGAGGTCCTGTAGTAGTTCTCATACCAACTCTTCTTTCACTGACAGTAGCATCAACCCGGGTGTCTGTTCCCAAGGTCTGGGGCACACAAGTCATAAAAACAGATGAAGAAAGTGTTGAGAACCTCTGTCTTTTCAACCTTGTTGGTGACTGGCCAACTTCAAACTGAACTGAGCTTTTGCTTTTTTAATTGCATTTCTGCATACCCTGGTAATGCCCTTGTAGATCTCAATGTGTATTTGTCCACTTTCCCTCTTCTCATACACATCTCTCTTGGTTTTGAGCAGATTCAGAAGCTCACAGTTAAGTCAGGGCGGCGTCTCTTCCTCTTCCTGTTTCCCTCCCTTTAAAGGGGGTGCACTGCTTTTGTTCTTCCAAGAGAGTGTTCTTGAAACACACTCAGCACTCACTAGCTCTTTTATCTTCCAAGTAAGCTTCCCATGTAATCCTTCCCAACTAAGCCCTGAGCAAGCTGAAGTTGGGTCTTCTAATATTTAAAACCTTTGCCATCACTGTACTCAGCAGGATCCCAAACTCCACAATATTGTGATCACAGCAGCCAAGGCTATAACTCACCAAGATACTGCAAAGAAGGTTTCCTTTGTTTGTGAGTAGCTAGTGAATACTATGAATTATTTTGGTGCAACCATGTTTTGATAGGACTACAGGGCACAATAAATTAATTTATTTCCTTGCATGCCAGCCTTGGAAAACAGCTAGTACAACATTTCAGCTGTGTACCATATCAACGACATGTCCATTCCAGACAGCTACAAAGACAGCCATCAATCTAGAAAACATGAGTACATATTTGAATGTTCTGGACTACCACATCAAAACCTTGGTTTTGCATTAAAAGCGTTATATTTGCTTGGTCTCCTCAAAGATTCTGCTGTAGCTTTCTTTTTTTCCCAAAAAATTTACTAAAGGTCAGATATGCTCTAAGTTTATTCAATTAGGCAACCTCTAATATTATGACCATGAGAAACTTCCGATTGAAGCAGTGTTAAGTCAAATCATGACAGACAGACCATGTGTTGAATATATACTACAATTTCCTTGTCAAGCACATTAATGTTATTTCACTATATAGCATTTTGTGGTTTATGAATTAGTATATTACACCTATAACATAATACCAAACTTCTTGAATAAACTTTCCCATAAACCTCTGTTTTTCTTGGTATAGCCACAGTAGACTTCTAATGAACTTTTGACTGGAACCTTGATTAACTGACATGCTTGCCTGCGGTGAGCCCAAGCAAGAAATCCAAGTCTTATTAGCAAGGAAAATATAGATATTTCCCAGCCAGCTCAGTTAGGGATCCCAAGGTCCTGGATCAATCTTATAAAATAGCTTTATTTCAAGAGTTCTTCATGAGGGAGATAGAAACAATTTGAAGAAAAATATATGCACATACAAATGAGATGCTGAAATTGTTAGAACAAGGGGATTTGCTACATCCTGCTCTGCTGTTTTAAGAGAAAATTTAACACAGTTTTCATTAAGAAACTAGAACTTATATATTGTCTGAATTATCTTAATTCTTGAAAATAGTCCATAGTTGATTGAGGAGGCAGTGACTACCTGCCAGTTGGAAAACTGTCTAGTTGTTAATATTTGGGCAAATAGCAAAAGATTTTTCCTGAAAAAAAAAAATCACTAATGTTTAAGACAATTGCCATGAAATAGAATACATTACCAAACAAAATGTATAATTTCAGAAGATTTGTGCATTATTTTCAAATGAGGATGTTATCTATCAGGAAGATTAAATCATGGTCACTATTGTCACATGTGAAATAGGTCACAGTGCAAAATATTACAAAGTGTTTTATGATAAAAAGCTCTGTGTTCTTCTTTATATTTTTCATCTAAAAATGTGATTGTCAATCCAACAATGAAATTGTTATAAAATGTTGAACAGCAAAACTTTGGGAAATTTCATAAAAAATCATAATCCTTAACAGTTTATATGAAGGAAAAAAACTTTTCTCAAGACTTAGTGATTTCATTGCTTCTTATTTTGAGGTTTCTTGGACCATAGATTATGGCTGCTGAAATTAGTCTTCTTTGGAAATAGTATCTTGAAGTTAAGCAATTGAGTGCTTTATCCAGCTTTCCCACTAATTTTTGCCCAAGAGTGGACATGGGAAATAAAATCTGCTTTCATGTTAGTAATGAAGAAGTCTAAAGGGAGGAAGCACTCTGATCGCTTTTGGATGCACACCAACTTCAGTGTCTTCAAACTTGGAACACACAGCCCTGAAAAGTATAATTTTTCATGGGATTTCTACTTTTATTTGTAAATTGAGCTGCTATCCTAAAAAAAAAAAAAAAAACCACTGAAACAGATTCTTTCAAAGTAACCAAAAGCATTTGGTTCCAGTTTACAACAAGACCTGAGGTTGAGCAAAAGGTCTGCATGTTTCTAATTGAATCACTATTATGGTGTAGACTCAGAACCCAAAACACTTAAAAAATGTCAAATTGTTATTAACAGTTAATGAAATGCTGCTCATGTGAGTTGATATACTACTGAAAGGAGACAATGCAGCATCTGCTTCATCAGCAATTTAAAGACCCTACAGGTGAATATTTATGTTTGCACACAGCAAGAAATAGGGTTCTGTGTCTTACATACAAGGGAGATAACAAATAGCAGGTATTCTAACATTAGAGCTTTGTTTGCTTTTAAAACTATCTTTTTACTGCTCTTTTTTTGTGATAACTTTACAGCAATCAGAACTGAGATCTCACAAAAAGCTACACATTACAACTGCCTTACTGGTATTGTTATTTCTGAAAGCTCAAAGTTCAAAGAGCCATGGACACCCACCTTGATAAAAGACAGAAGAATGTTGTTGTATGTCTGGTTTAAATTTCTTATACTTCATTAAGCAAATGCATAGCTGCATCAATAGTGTAATAGTGTTCTTGAACAAACAGACCTCATCTACTAGAAACTACTGAAGCTTCACATTTTATTTCCTTGTAAATGAATTAACACTGGCAAATAAAATCTCAGTACATGAATTTGTCAATATCTCTCCATGACCTAAAGGGTTCACTAGATGTTTTGGCTTTTGTTTTCCTCTCAGTATTTTCTGGGCTGTGGTGTTACATGGGTTCTGCTAGTAGTTTGGAAAAATGTCACAGAAAGGAAATCTCTTTACATCTCAAAATAAGTGGTGGATTGAATTAAGTGACATGAACATATTAATTTTGGCAATCTTATTTTATTAGTGTTAATTAAATTATTCCAGACTAATAATCAGTATCCTCTTAGAGAAATATTTGGCACAATAAAAAACGCAAAAGAACATTACAAGAAAGTTAAATATATATTAAACACATATATATATATAAACTGGATTATCCAGGCTATTTCTAGGTCAAAGCAGAACACTTACCAAGAGAATATATCTTGTGCTCTCTCATGCTGCAAAAACATTGGAAAGGTTATTTGTCCTTCAAATGTCTTCTTTAGAACTTTTTGGTAGTGATGCTTAAAACAAAATTGATGAACTACTACATGGAGGGCACTACATTTCATGCTAACCAAAGTCATTCAGCTTTCTAATATTTCCCTCTTTGTTCCTTCTTATCTCTCTTGTTTGGGAGGAGACAATTCTTGTGCTTTTGTGCAGAACTTGACATAATGGAAACCCCTGCTATACCGGAACACTACCTGCTAGAAAGTAGCAAAACAAATAAAGAAATAAATAACACTGCAGAGGCAAGAGATATTTGTGTACACACATACAGTAGTACTTTTCCACTAGTTTCATGACTCGGTGGTGTTGGAGCACAAATTGTACTAATGCAAGTAGTCTCACTGGAGTTACCGATGTGAAGATGAATCTCATTACATCCTGAGGCTGGCAAAGCCTGTGCTCATGTGACTGTCTCCATCTACTTTCAGTGATTAAGGAATAAATTTGAGTAAACAAAGTAGGCTAATGAACTAATATTTACTGGGAATGGGAGACTAACTAGAAGAGATTAAATGTTTTGTATAAAATGAAAAGAGACTTGTACAGTCCTTCAATAGTTGAATTTACCTAGGAATTTTAAGATATCTGATATGTCTTGTCTTTGTTATAATGGAAATACATAAATTGGATTCCGCAGCTGTAAATAGATATAAGTCCTTAATTTACAAATGTCTAATAGACACCTAGAGAAAAACTCAAACATTTTAAATATTTCTCCTTTAAAGGAACTTGGAATTTGTACGGTATTGTTCTGTTTCTTTGGGTGGGGGAGTTTTGAGCGGTTTTAAAGACATTGTACTACAAATTGATCTGTATCATCTTATTCAAATGAAATAAAAATATGAACCAGTATTTCTAGTATACCACATTTTTAATTTACAAGCAACTGATAGATCCTAGAAACTGCTGGAATTTGATGGTGTCCCTTCACTCTAAAATGAAGCAAACAGAATTAAACTATTACAAGATATTAATGCCAAGGACCCTGTACCCTGTAAAGAGCCAGTAGGTCACAGCCCTGTAGGGAAAATGAGATTATTTATTTTGCATGCACCATAGTTATGGAAGTGCACACACAGATTTAAAAACTGAAATCAGCCTTTAGACCTCTGGAGTCTTTTTTTTGCACCCAATTTGCAAATCTGATTATATGAAAAATTAAGCATGCATACCAAAATCACTTTGAATGCTTTTAATATCAAACTTTGACAGCTTTATGGAAAAGAATCACAATATGAAATTCAGCCAGCCCAAAGTACTTCAGTATTGCATACGTTCCTCCTAAAAATTTAGACTATATCATACAATGAGAAATGGGAATAGTTTTATTTATATATGCTAAAGTAACTTAATCATAAATGAAGAATATTAGTTCCTTAGAAGGTGGAATATTAGTTCCTTGTGCTTAAGTCCATGAAATCAAAGCTTTGCCTTCAATACTACCTGCCTCGTCAGCTGTCACTAAAACAATGTTATCATTCTTTATAGCAGCCATATAGAGTGAACTCTATTGCTTTGTATATGGAATAATTGAGTAGAGTAGAATTATAAAAAAATATTTTTCATATAAAAACAAGAGTCTCACTTTGGAGGCTGAGACCTTCTGGAGTTCCAGAGTTCTGTTTTCACCCTTTTCTGGTCAATTTCATTCACATTGATAAACATGGTCCTTTATTATTTTTTTTTAAATATATATTTTCTATGTGTCTAATAAATATAGGAATCAAATGAAATAGTACTCTATTTGCTTACAGCTTTATGAACAGAGAAACTGGCAAATTTTTAAACTTCCATCCTTCAAGCTTCAGAGTTTCCGAAATCGTGAGACAATTTGAATATTGGATAATCTAGCTTTTACTATGTTTAATTCTTCCAGTTACAGCAAATATAAGAAGGTGAAACTGAAGCCTATAAAGAAATCTCCAGATTAGAATTTACTATCCTTATTATCACAGCTAACCACATCATTTTACGTACCAGAGACAATTTTTCACTGCTTTATTTTCTTTCTACAATAAGCTGTGCTGTCATCTATTCCTTTAAAGATATAAAGGATATAGATAGAGTTTAGTAAGTTCAGTTCACATGCTTGACTTTTTCTTTTTTCAGTTTGATACCTCTGAAACAACGTTTGACTAATTTTGGACAAACCCTCAAGAAATTAAAGTTAAAATCACCTAAAAAATCACAAGGTTTCAAGGTTTCAACCTAACACCGAAACAAAAATGTCCTCAGTTCTACAAGTATGGCTATTAGATCAATGCTGGGCTGCAACATGAAAAGCAAAAAGTTCCAAAATATACTGTCATTTATGTCACTACCAGAAGAAATTCCAGACCCTTGGCCAATCTAGGTGCACACACATATGATTCACAGCCCTTTACTACTTGTGTGCACATATATAAAATGTTTATTAGAATGGGAATGAAAAGGATATATATACAGTAAAGGGACATATTTAGATTCATTGCATGTTACTTTGGAAATGTACGTGGAAAAAGGCAGATCTAGTATGGCAACAAAGATCTTAGATGAACTAGAGGACAATCAAGAGCTCGGGTGTTTATCCTCTGACTAAAGAAGTGGCACAATGCATATATTGTTATTTTTTTTATGTGTTAGGAAAGTTAGGTGCACTGAACCTGAGCTTTAATATCTATAAACAGTACAAGATTATTAATCCTACAAATTATATTACATGAAAACATTTAAGAATTATTTTAATAATAATTCAGCTGCATTAGTTACGGTATAAGGAGTTATTCCAAATACATACAGAATTAATAAGCCATAAATTAACACTTTTAGTAACCCAGCAATAAACAGAGGTTTATTTCATTAACTCACTTGTCTTCATCACCTCTGCCACCAAATATATTCCACTTCAGCAGAAAAAAGAGAGAAAGATATTAAAATATATCCATTTGTCCTTGAAGGATAATCCCTGAGAAAATGAGTATTACATATTCCCACTAGGTGTTGAATTCTAGAAGGTAAAGAACTCATCAAGAGCTCCAGAGGTTCAAAAACAAAAAAAAAAGCCCAGGAAGTTTAAATATTAATACTGTATTAATACTGTAAATCCTAGTTGTTTCAAGAAGAAAGATAATTAAGAGAATATCTAAGAGAAGAAAGTTTAAAAAACCCAGTTATCTCCATTCAAGGCATTATGTTGGAAAGGTAAAAAGGAGAAACCATTGTAAGAAAACATAGATCAATATCTTCTATAATTTCGAGATGCATGTCATGCAAGCTGCATATGTTAACCAAGTCTAGGCTTAGTTTTGTAAGTGAATTCAGCCAGGCATAAGCAGACTGCTGTCCCTCATTAGCAGTCTCCACTGAGATGACAGCAGTAGCTCCCAGGGCTGCATGTGCCCTTGAGGGAAGAAATCCCACCATGAGGTGGCAGGTACAACTGTTCCAAATCACAGAGAGGGAGACATTTGATTGTTTAAGGAGTGTGTGCTCTTCAAATAGAAATCTCTTGTCTTCTCCAGGGACAACGCAGTGGGTTACTGCAGCATTTGTAACTGCCAGCTCCTTGTCAACAGCATAACTGTATGTAAAAGAAAAAACATCTACAGGAATCTCCCAGTAGACAAAGCAAATGTATAGTGTCAGATGTCTTGCTGCTGCAGAATAGTTATTTCCCTCTTTAAAGTGTTGAATTCTATAATGCATTGGAGATATGCCAAATCCTGCGAGTATGGTATTACAGATTTTGTGGCATTTAGAGTGACATGATCTTGGAAAGTCATGTCTCTTAAAACTGTTCTTACAGCCTGTCTGGAAATTTAGAATAATGACGGCCCATCACACTGAGTTCATGTTTTTTAGATTAAGTGTCACAGGTTAAAAAAAAAAAAAAAAATAAAATAAAATAAAATAAAATAAAATAAAAATGCTGGATAACAATTTCACCTGAAGGGATAAATTCTGCAGAAAATTCTTTGACAACTCAAGAATGCACAGCACCCAAAGAGTATAGTAGAAGTGGAAGAAGAGATTAAGTAATATAAGTGGCTTTATCCATGACAAAGTATGTAAGAAATCTTTAGTTATTATGTTCAGTGTTATGTTTGAAACCATAAAATTTGTAGTACCTTTATGCAGCACCTTTTCTACACATGTTGTCTCAACATAAAAAACCATTTCAAACCTTGAACTTTTGTAGCATGTAAATAAGATATTTTAAATTCTAAATTGCTATTACACCATGTTTATTGTATGTTTTCGAAGTCCAGATTATTATGATGTAATATTTTTCATTCTTCAGAAATTCCTTATGAAAAATTTGAAAATAAAAAGAAAAAAAAAGGAAAAAGGAAAATTCAGAGACTTTCATTGTCATTTGTTTATTAAAGCAAACCATGTGCTGCCACTGAACCACAACTCGAGTCTTGTCAAAATGTCGGTCACCAGATGTGCCTAAAAAACTGCAAGATAAACTGAAGTTTTTCGAGGGCTAACCCATTCAGGCTCATTAGATTCATAACATCCTGCACTGCAACAGCTGCAGGGTTTTATTTTTCTCTGTCCATTTCAAAAGGTCTTGTTGTTTGCATATTCAAACTTTTTTTTTTTTCTGAACTCCATAAACCTTTGAAAATAGGTCCACTTAGGAGAATGGAGAAAGGGCATGTCTGTAGCAAAAAAAAAAAACCAAAAAAACCAACCAAACAAAAAAAACAACCTAGTGTTTTTCTAACTCAGCTTCAGGAATCCAAGTAAATAAACTCAGTCTGATGCAGCTGTCAGACAAGTTATCTCAATTTTTGACTGGGCTGAACCCTTGAAAGTCTCCACACCTGCAATGACTCTCTACAATAAAATGAATAGTATTCAATGTGATGGATGTCTGTGAGGCAGCTTACTTGCTCCACCAGTTCAGGTTGAAAGAGGGCCCATAGCTCAGCTGTAGCAATTAATATTGCTGGGTTTACTGCTATGTGAACTTAAAAACAATAACATCTAAATTAAGAATGTGGTTTTTTGATGGTGAAGAAATTTTGCCCGCTTCATCTCTACACTGAACACATTTTGGAGTATGAACACAGATCCAGGAGGTCTGGCTGCAGAAATGGAAATCAACAGCATATACCAGTCCTTACTGTAGTAATGTCACATATCGTCACTGAGACTCTTCTGATTGTGACTGAAAGTCCATGCCAGACCCAAAGACTTCATTGGTCTATGAATATCAAGGGCAAGGGAATCCTATGAGCTTTAAAGACACTATGCATTGTCACCAGAAAGTGTTCTTCAGTTACATCACCTATTCTGAAAATACAGCTCCTGGATTCTAGGAGATTTGAACAAGGTCGGAAATGAAATTAAAGAAAAGGAATCAATCTGCTCTGGACTAAAGGTAATCCCAAGGTTTATTGTTTTGGTTTGGTTTGGTTTGGTTTGGTTTGGTTTGTTTCTTTGTTTTTTATCAGATTGTGTCACATCAACCATAACGATATGACATTATGGAATTATATCATATATCCCATCAGTGGGTTCTGAATACAGTGAAGCTCTGTTGTTTACTAGCTGTCATTGAAATATTTTTCATGAGGCTGTGAAATGTTTCAGATTATATACTTAGAGGGGTCAAATCAAAGGATAGGTAAAAAGTCTTGTATGATTTTAATTTGCTTTAAAGTGCTTTAAATAGTAAATAGTAAGTACTCATTTTCTTAAAGTATAAAGTTAAAATGTAGCGTGGGAAGAAACAAAAAATTTATTCTTTTTAAAAGCATTTATTGTTTTAAAATAGATTTTAAAAAAAATAATTTCCTGAGGTAATGCCAGGAAAAAAAAAAAAAGGAAAAAAATGCAATATTCAAGGGACAAATTTTGACAAGTATCTGCGTAAACAACCTGTAAAATGTACCCTGCATGACAGATCTTGAGTTCTCTTGAAAGCACTGGAGTCTTTTAACATAAAAATCCTCATGCAGGGAGTTGAAGACAGGTCACCTGTTCAGTGAAAACCAGTTTTAGCCCTATCACAATAGACTGCACAGACAGTTGAAATGGCATGTGCTTCACATTCTTGTCCAATAAATATATTTATAATTATTTTACTCTTTTTTTGGCAAATAGTAAGCACTAAAGGAAGTAAAACAATACATTTGTTTCTGAAGTCATAAAATCTAGAGAAAACTTCAACACCTTTAGGACTCAATGATTTATGATGTGGCACACTACTAAAAGACATGTTTCTCTAGCTGGTTTCTAATTAAATCCAGTATTTTTCATCCACTGTATGCTGAGTGTCCTCTGAAGGTAAATAAATAGTGTTTCTACCTAGGAAAGTAATTATACTATAAAAAAATCACAGAGTTTATCACCCTAAGTGATGTTAAAATAAAAATATAAAGATACAGGTGTGATCCTCTCTTTTCTCATCATACTTATTTGACTTATCTAAATAAAGATTACAAGATATACACTTGAAGTTGTCATCACTTGAGAACTAGTGGTAACATAACCAAGAATGTCTGCCATTCCAATAGTATAAAATCAGAATCTTTATGTTACAATACTTGAGACATAATGTTTTTTGTTACTACTACTGCTTAGTAATGATGATTCAAACATTTCAGATCACTCAAGCAAAAACCACAAAGCTCTTAACTCTCCACAATGTTATCAAAATGCAGCTAAAAAGCGTTAAACATCAATTTAATATCCTTTGGAAGTTAGCTAGTTGTTGCATCTGTATCTCCAGAATTTAGACTATAACATTTCCCAACTGCACGTTTCCTAGAGTTTTGCAGATATTTTCAACTTAATTGATGGTGGATTTTGGTGAAATTAGGACTGTGACATTGTGTGGACTGATTTTTTTTTATATTGGAAATCATGCTGTTAGCTATACTCTAGTTATAGCATGTTGAGGCTGCTTACGTTTTTTATAATTGAAAACAGCAACATATGTTTTTGTTTTGAGAGGTGTACATTTGGGGATTGCAATTCTCACACAAGTCATGCTGAACTAATATTTTACTATTAAGGTTCCATGATGCTGAAAGCATTGTCTAGAATGGTCATAGAGGAGGGCCATCTGGCAATGACACTCTTTTCCCTGGCTGTTTTTCTTTGCAGAGAAACTTTGGCATTACTAGACAGGACAAGTGGCTAAAACGTCTAGATGTTGTCTATAATTCTCCCTGAATTGACATGTCAATTATATAGGTCTGCTTTCAGTCTAGAAGAATGCTGAAAAATAGAATAAAAATAAATTAATTTCAGCTATATTACACATCTGAATATTTGTAGCAGAATTTGCCAAGGAAATAGATGTGGAAATAGGTATATAATAAAAAATAGGTGATTCACAACTTCTGAAATACTAGAGGTTATTTGTGCTTCCCAGTAAAATAGAACAATTTGTTAGCAAAATATTTCCAGCACCTTTTTGTAGTTTTATACCTTTCTGACTCAGGTAATTTCATTTTTCCTTTATGTGCTCAATCCATGAAACTTCTTTTCTGTCACTTGCATCAATATAGTGCTTAGTAAAACAAACAGTATACATGTAAGGTCCTGCAGCTCTTTACTTAATGACATTTCACAGATTTCTTTGCTAGATGTAGCTTCTTTGCATGGTTTTGTTTTGTAGTTTGCCTTCTAGATGCTCAGAAACCAAATACATTCTCTGGGCTTCCACAGCATAGTTTACATTTGCATTTTGTGGAATCACATATAACCCAATTAAAAAAAGGAAAGGACCTACTCTGAGAGTGCATTCTATTTACTTAGCTGACATCAGCATAAGGTAAAATAAGAAATATCTCAGTCTTTATCCCTGATTTGTATAACTAAAGATGGAAGAAGAACAATACCTTATTTTAAACATTCATTTGAAAACTTATTTAAAGGGGACATTTTAATGATTTCAGAACTTTTTTCAGCTTTTTTCAGAATAAGGAATATACCAAAGTCGACATCCACAAAATTGTTCATAAAGTTCCAGAAGGCTATCCAGTCTTGTAACAGACAGGAGAATTAAACCATTCCATAATAAAAGAAATTAAGTAGATTATTTTTTTTGCTGGGTTAACAAAAATTGAGAACCTGACTTTCAAAAAAGAAAAAAGCTATTTTTTTTTTCATTTTAAAGAAAAAATAAAAAATAATGTCTATATAATATATGTGCATGTATAAATGCACATACATAAAATATACAGAAATATCCATGAATTTGTTGAAAGTGATAAAAAAAGGATTTATTTATTTGTTTTTCTTAATGTAAAATTCTTTTTACCCCATTAAAGGTCTCTGGTTTCTAGTCTATGCATCAGACATTGCAAAATTAGTCCCTGTTGTACATGTATTAGTACTTTGTCCAGTCTAAACATCTTGAGCAATGGAATGTCCATTGGGAGACTTATTTTCCACAGTCTAATACATCTCACTGTCAGAAAATTGTTTCTGATATTCAGTCTAATTTTTTCCTCCCTTAATTTCCTCCCATTGCTCCTAATTATGTCTCCTTATACTGCCCTAAATCATTTCTCCCCCTGCTTAGTGTTTATGGCCTTCAAATACTTGCAGAATGTTATCATATCCTTATGAGCTGTCATTTAGCCAAATTCTATGTAGAAATTTATGTAAATTGGCACTACTATATTGACTTACACTACTTATACCACCTGAGGATATAAGGCACAGCATTCAGTTCTCATGGGAGGAGAGTTTATGCCAGTTTGTGTCATGACTCACACCTGCCAGAGAAGGGAGAAGAAAAATGTGCTTCAGTCCCTGTTTCAACATGCAAAACTGTGATTGGATTCAAATACATCTATGTGTGTCTACGATATACCTCAAACAGTAGACACAAATACTGTGAAAAATCTCTCATGTCAATACTATTAACATATATGAACAGAGGATGACCCTAATAGACAAGGCCTTAGGCCTACAAGACTCCTCTACACATTAAACCAGTGACGAATAAACTTTAATTCTGGATTGGTAAACTTCCAAGGAATATCATGAACCCAGTCAGGGATATGTTACAAGCTAGAAAACTCTTGTAGAAAACAATACATCCTTGACAAACTCGTACATGCCCTTTAAGGACAGAAGTTAACTCTTTTTGAACAGCGCTTGTGCTCCTGCAGTCCGTTTTTAATCAGACAAAAAAAGGAATTTTATGACAATTCCGATACATTGTTATTTGCTAAGGTAAATTATAAGTCATGGTGATTCAGCGATTGCTTTTTCAGAAAGCACCAGTTCAACAGAGCTCAAACACTTCCAGTGGTCTGTGAATCATAGAATTATCTAGATACGTTTGTACTTCAGGGCATGGTACAGGATAGATGGGGTTATCACAAGAGAGGATTTGTGTGATTTTCACATTGTTCAGATTATGAACAGAGCTGATAGCCTGAGAAACAGTTTTCCAGATCTGAGAAACTTATCATCCTGATTCATTCTGTAAACTCTTCTCAGAGGCCAGAATTGAATTAACCACAGATGTAATCTTCTTAGCACAACTGCAGCTTCATCTAAGAAGCAGAACCTTGAAAAGTAATAATAGACAGATAACAAAGATTCTTTGCTTGCCTCTTCAAAATAGCATGGGTCTATACCAAATACACAACAAGACAGGGTGATTTCAAATAAAGAGAATCTCAAAGGGTGTCTCTCTGACAAGCACTTCTCTCACATGACTTCTCAGTATCAAATCTCTCACAGAAGGAGCAGTAGGAAACTGTGCAATTTGACCTAGGCATGCTGTACGGAAGTGTCATGGTAGGAGGCTAAGGTGCTCTTTTATTGGCACAGTAACCAACAATTTATTCAACAAAGAGATTGTATGTGTGTGTATGTAATCCTTATACTGGTTTTAACACTCTTTGTAATGCTGATGGCAACCTATTTGTCATAAAAATGACATTAATCCTGAACAGTTAGGAATATTATTTCTGAGCACTCTCCTCAACAGTTAGGAGAAAGTTATAATGGGAGAGACTACAAACCCACTTATGTAGATTAAGAAAGTGCCTATAATGTAATCATCAAGGATCTGAAACTGCCTTACAAGGGTGCAATTGCTGCTGAGCAGGGACTCGTTGCAATACACAGGACAGCCTTTGCCCCTTGTTGTAGTTTGCACAGAACTCATGCAGATCTGCAGAAGAGGACGTGGGGAAGACGATCGTGACTGAAAAGCACAGGAACTTATAACAGCACCTATTTTTCAGATGGGTTTGTTTCCATGTTGGCATATACTCAGGGAAAGAAAGAAGGGGGAAGAAATATTGTGTTACAGTGAAGAAATCATCCATTTCAACCCTAATGGATGAAATATGAAGATCCTCTGACAGACATAGATTTTCCTCCACTACAGAAGCCTTCAGTAGGCCAAGAAAATTAACAAAATAAAGTAATTTTGAACACAGTAAGTAAGTAAATACATAGATCTCCTGTGCTACTAGATTATCAACAAAAACACTACTTCAGCTTAAAGAGACACTCCAGACGAGATTCACCACAGATTGGATTTTTCTAGAGCACTACTCTGAGAAATAAAATACCTCATAATATGCCTGTAGTCAGTTCTTCCAGATTTTCAGTTTTCAAAGAAACAGAATGTATCATTGTGGATTTGGTAATGGAGGGGCTGGAATTAATCACACTTCAGATAAAGATAAATCACAAGTATCTGGCAAAAGCTATTGCCTTTGTCATCTGTCATGTATTGCCTTAGCATATTCACCTTGCACTGCTCTACCAAAATTACATTACTCTTTCCCAATGATGTCTGACATTGTAAACTTTCAACTGAATTTTATTTCTATATCGTACCAGGATTCTCTCATGTTTACACTCTTTTGGAGTTTTCATGCTGTTAAAACAGTTCAAAATGGTTCCTGTTTAGTTTGTGCCTTATCGCTTTGAAGGACTCCTGCTGTGAGTTTGTGTGTGTTCACATGTGCATGGCTGTGTGTGTTCATGTGGAGAGTGTAGTTTGTCCCTTTTGGATGTTTTCTGTCCTTTCTAGGCTGAAGAACCTATAAAGAAAAATAAATAACTGTAAGGGCTGGAAATGGTCTAAGACATGCTTCCAAATTTGTCATTCTCTTCTCAGCACTGTCAAGCTTGACCTTACTAATGAAATGTGCCTTGCTTGTTGTGAATAAATATTACAGCACCTTGGATTATATTATTATTGAATTCTACTAATTACCATTATAAACATATCCAAGTCAGAAAATTAGAGTAAAATACTTAGTGCAAAATATATATACACAGACATGTATATACAAAATCTAATTCTAAACTATTTTAATAAATACTTTACTTATAAATATTTGATATAGACATATTAGACATAAGCAATTTTCGCAAATTCCAGCAATATTTAACATTTTTAAAAAATATGTTCCACTTTATATGAAATCTAACCTTAGAATATCTGTTGCTCCAAACTTGCAAGTGCAAAGTGAGAAAGAGATCAGGGTCCATAACACGTTTGGGTGTCTAATTTATAGAATTTACTGAAAAGTTCATGGGCAATCGTGACTGTCCTGTTGAAAACTCCCAGCATGAGTAAGCCACATGATTGTGACCCATATGCAATGTTAGGCAGGTTGAAAATTGGGCCATGTAGCATAAATTGTGACTACACATAACAACAGCAGAAAAAATACTTTCCATGTGTTTAATTTATCCAGCTATAGGGAGATGTAGAACCGTTACACTTACATCGCTTCAACTACATCCTTAATAAGTCAATACAATTAAATCTGGAAGGAGTATTTTCAGAATCAATAAAATAAAGGCAGAGTGATCGAAGTCAGTTGTTTCATTCAGCAGAAGTCATTGGAACGCGTGGTTTTCACTTAAATAATCATTTGGGAAGTGTATGAAATTTACGTTGTCACACTAAATGTAACATTTTCTGAATGACTGCAATGGAAAAAGGAAAAAGGAGAAACTTATATTGCAAACCAGCTGGTTTTTAATATAAAAAAAAAAAATCCTGACGGTAGCAATTTTGATAATAAGTCTAAAAGGTGAAGTTCTTTTTTTCTGAAGTAGAACAAATGAGGTGCTTAAAATTTGGCATGAAATAGAATAGGCAGGTGTAAATACATTAATGTTTACGTCATTCTGCTTTTATATATAAACAATAATTTTAAATTATTTGCTGGAATACATTTATGTAACTGTACTGCTTTTAATCACATCTTTAGCCCTCAAATTATTTGCCACTGAAGTAAATAAGAGTCTTTCTCTTGGCCAGAGTAGATTTAGGATTAGGAATTATATATGTCCCAGACAGATTTGTGAATACCTCTTTCTGATGACAGTGAATGATCTGATAATATATTGATGCATTTCACAGCAAAGAACCAAGTAAAAAAATTACAGCTTTTGGCAATCTCTGTTTCATTCTTGCTTGATTTGCAGGTGTTCCCTTGCTTTCAAATACTTGTGGTCTGGCATTTTTTCAGGGCAGATGAACTTAAGGCTGTCCACCTATCAAAAGAAAAAAAAAAAGTTATTAACATTCTTTCTTTCCTTAAAATGCAATGGATAACAAATAATATACATTGTTGTTAGGATTTTCCCCCCTTTTAAAATATGTCAATTTTTACATGTGATTAATTTTAAAATTAAATGCAGCATGATTTCGTTGTCTCTTGGCAGTGCTAAGCAATATTATCTTTTTCCCCATATTTTTCAAGGTTAAAAACAAGATTCATTTCCCTTTGATGCAGTTTTTCTTCCATTCTTGCCTTTTAAGATCTAAACAGCGTTTTGTTTAAAAAGGAAAACCAGACTACTTGTGTTTCTTTAGGATAAATAGGGGAAAATTCCATTTGTTTCTATACATCCCTCACATGTTTTCATCGTGCGTGGTACTGGAAAGCATGTATACACAATGTTGCCTCTGGAGTACTAATATCTTTTCTTCCCTATGCTTTCAAAAATTTATTCCAATGCCTCTGACATTAATCTGAAAAGGTCAGGCTGTTAAAGATATAGAAATAATAGTGTTCTTATTTAGCTCTATCTGAGAACAGATGGTAAATCATACTTAGTAAAACAGAGAATTTGGGGTGAGAGGCATTCCTGTAAATTTCTTCAAGGCTGATTGGAAGAAAGCGAAAAATAAACTGTTAATGTGATATTCTTATGCCATGAGAAGTTACATTCTGTCTTGTAAATGTCTTGATCTGTTTGCATAAGTTGTAAATGAAGATTTGAAATTAATTTCCTATAGATATTCTATCCCACAATATTTATTTATATATATTTTTGTGTTTTTCATATTACTTTTTCTGTATGTATATGTTTTTGACTGGTTGGTTGGTTGTTTTTTTCCACTTTTGGAGCTAAACTCCCTAGTTCTTCTTTCCTTTTTGGATTTGATAAAAGGTTAATGGCCAGTTTGAGATATCAAAGAAAGATGGCTTTTGGTTTACATATCAATCTTATGGAAGCCACTATTCACTCAAAGAATCAGTGACAAGGGTGGACAGAAATGGCAGAAAGGCAGAACATCAAGACTGTGTTATGATAACGTCTGTACTGAGGCTGATTTTATTCTACTTTTATATGACTCTGCTCAGTCGTCCATATTTTCTGTCTCTTCACTTAGTTAGGCTTCCAGAAATGATAAGGACTAAAGGATTGATTGTGTTCTCCAGTAGAGTTGTGATCAGTCTAAAGCATCAAGGTTCAGTATAAGAATGAGGATAGAAAATGCAGCAAGCAGGAGAAGAGGAAGAAGTGTTTATACAGCAACATATACTATAAAAGATATGCCAGGTTTCAAGGAATTTTATTCTTTAGGATTTAGTCTGCACTCTTTCTTTCCTTTTTTGAAAGAAAATATATTCCTGTCTGGAGATCAACCAGGTCTTAGGAAACAAAGTTATAAATTCAAGTCTATTTCTAATTAATGCAGGTATATCAGCAAGGACATTAGAATTTGGGAATAACAGTTACTATTTTAGGCATCTAGAAATAGATTGTGAGGCACACTGTTCCCCTACAGTTGTGTCACAAAACTTCCAGGCAACTGATACTGGAAGAGGAACTGAAAGGCATGGATTTAGAAATGTGAGCTTCCTGTCTGTGAGAAAAGTTAACAAATTCAAATTCGGAAAAAAGAACATCCTAGTCTTAACTGTTGTAGAAACACCCTAGAAATGGGTACTTCTACTATTTCTCCTGTCTCTGAGTACCAAGACACATTAGAGCTGTGTCGAAAGGAAAACATTTAGGGGAAACAGGAAGGGAGGATATATTTATGCAAAGCTGTCTGCCATATTTCCTATCTGCTGGTTTCCATTTGTTGCTTTTAGCACCATGAATTCTACATTTTCCACCATTCTGTCTATCCATTCAATGTATAGGGAGTTTAACCAGTGGATTATCTTCATAGAAAGCAATTAAGAAACTCGATACTGATATATCACAACTGGGGTACCTAAATCCTTCATAGTCATACCCTTCCCATGCCTTTACATCTTGCTTCTGAAATGTATACAATAGCACTTTCCTACCTAGTAAGTCTAACGAAAGAGAAAATACATTAAATACATGGAATACAGCTAAACCATTGTAAAAAGGAACTCTCAGGGACCTAAGTCAGGCAGAGCAAACATTACACCAGACTTCAGGTTTCCAAAAGACCATCTTTTCAGTGTTTCTCCATAATTTGTGATGTTTTGCCAAGGAAAAAAAAAAAAAAATATCGTTGGCATAAATATAGAATTTCCTCAGTGTGTTTCATCTACTTTTTCCTGCCAGGTGTCAATATCAGCACTACAGAATGTTGGTGAAAGAAATTAGCATGCTAGGATAGTGAAAGAGAAGTTTTGGAAAAGGCTCACGTATTTCCTTGTAAATACGGATGTAATGTTCAAAGGAAACAACCAAATTGGGGATGTAACGTGGTTGAACTATCATTTAGATGGTAGCATTAAATGTCCCTTCTTTGATGTGCTGCTTCAGCATTTCCAATTGGAGAGTAAATGTCATAACTCCAATGCAAGTTACTGTAAAATACTTTGATTCATAGAATGATCCATCCAATATATTACATTGAAGAAAAATATGAGACCTTGATATAGAACTGCAACTTTTAAAAACTTTAACCTTTTTTTTTTTTTTAATAGTTCACTAATTCATGTTTCAGTAAATTTTAAAATAAGTTATGTTAATATAATTGATTTTCCTAACAATGAAGGAGGCCAAATTGTTTTCCCAAGATTATTTATGTGTTTTTTTCCAAAGCTTAAGAAGAATTATAAAGGTGTTGGCTTAAGAAACGGAAAAATAATGCTGTTCTAAATGTCTGAAGATTTCTATATATCCTCAATACATGTGGTTGTTAAAGATCCTGCAGAAATTTTCTCTAGAGTCAGGGCTAATTTTCCTCACCCAGTTTTGATTTCATTAATTACTATATCAAATCCCTTCTGTTCAGAATCCCCAAAGTCATACGAAGGGGCTGGGTCTCCACAAACTATATCCTAGGAGGCATTTTTAGTATGTCTGTGGGAGACACAGGAGGTCTGGAATAGGTTGTAACCCTCTACTTTGGATATTCTCTTTCTTCAAGATTTAAGGGAAGCAGAAATCAAGGTCCTCTGAAGCTATGGTTTTATTATAATTGTCCTTATCAAAAACACAGAAGTGGAAGAAGCACAAAGGGAGCTTAAAATTATTGCAAGTTTTGTTAAAAAGGATAAGTAGTAGTATTAAATAAGTATTGCAACTTAGGTGATGGCACTGCAGTGATAATAGAGAAGGTGAACCTCATCCATAATAAGATAGCTACAGAACATGATGACAATGTGTGGGAAGCCTGCAAAAAGTAATTGAGATCTTTCAAACTGACTTATGCTGTCTAAATAAATATTCATTACATTCATTGTTCTCCCTTGTGTTTTAAATGCTAAGCAATGATTCTGTCTCTAAGGTCCTCCTATAAAGTTATTCTTTGGAAGTGGGATAAGAACAAAGCAGACGGAAGGAAGAGGCTTATGTGGCGTTTTGGCATAAAGAGCATCATGATAATGATAGAGTCGTTGTATATCAGATACCCTGTAGAAAAGAGTGGGAGAAAAAATAATTCATAAAGGAGCTGCCCAAAGAGAAAGTCCTTCCTAGGCCACACAGTGGAGGAATCTGAGCAAAATTATTTGTCTATGAAGGGTTTACATGCATATATATATATGTATATATTTGCACTTTTTAATTGGTATAAAATAAATCAATCAATTAAAAAGTTTCTTATATACAATCACTCCATTATGATCCTGCTAGATTCCAGACCATATTTCTGTGATTTTTTTTTTCTTTTCATGTTAGCCATCTCAGCCTTATTGCCACCTTTACTCTCAGTTACATCTCACGTTCCTCTCTTTCAGCTTTACTCATTTTCAGCAGGTTCAACTGTCTGTATGGTTGGATTTCAAGAGACATTCAGTGTGTCCACATTAATGTCTTCAGGAGTGCACTTTCAAAGTGAATTGCACAGTTCTCTCCACTTATTTGTCTTTGGTTCACATAGTGGAATTATCCCAGACTCAAAGAAATGGATTCCTAGAAGATGTGACCTAAGGGTGGATGTATTTCATTATTGCTAAAAATAGGGATTCAGTTTATGGGAGCAAACAAGAACAAGCTTGAAGGAATCTCCTCCACATCAAAGGAAAAAAAAAAAAAAATTAGAGGTGTAGGATTCTCAGCACTGGTTTCACACTCTGTCTTGCTGATTTGGACATATGCTTAATTTTCTTCAGTCACAGTCTGACAGAGTGTTTTGTTTTGTTTTGTTTTCCAGTTAAACTGTACATTTGATAAAGAAAATTCAGAGACAGGCCGCACTACTTAGAGAGTTATCTAGTTTCTTAAGAAACTACTTTTTCTTAGAAATTTCTTCGACTGAAATTTCTTAGAAATTACTTTGCATAGCTTTTGGGAAAGCCTTTTTAAATGAATTGTCAGTGCTCTTAGCACCAGGGTTTTCTCTAATGCTTTCAGGATTTCTGATTCTGCAGCAACAAATGGAAGTCACAGAAATACACTGTAAGAACTATGATGAAAAATGTGCAGAAGCTTGGTTGCTCCAATATCTGATTAATTGTGGGGTTTCTTCTTGTTTCGTCTGAATAAATTACAGATATTCTTTTACTATTGTACTTGCTAGTTCTTCTAATATGTGTCCCCTTGAGATTTTAGGTTTTTCGGGGAACAGCATAAGAATGAAAATGACTGAGAAACCTCTTTCACTTCTGCTCTCAGGATGTGCAGGTTTTTTAAACTATAATATATGACAAAGTTTTATTGAAATGAGATACCTTAGCAATGAAAGTTTCTGCTGTTTTTCTCTCCATAGATTATAAATCTGTGAACACCAAGAAGACTTAGCTACGGAGCTGTTCACAGACAATTTTGAGAAGCACAGTTTTACTAATCATCATTATTCCATAAAAATGTCAACCTCTTCTCCGACTCAAATCCCATATGCTCTTGATAACAATCTTCTGCATTTCATCAAATGAGACCCTAAATGAACTCCATTCAGTCCTTTCACCCCAGAGTATTTCACCCAAGTTCAATGATAAGTTGTAAAAGGCCAAAGAAGAAAATCTACATTGTATCTGTATCTTTCCCAAACTTACAAAGTCATCCACCCTGATGAATTTAAAACTGTTCATGAATCTATAATCTCTTTATTTTGGAAAGACAAAATAAATGAAAGCCCTTACTGTTCTATTTAGGTTTTCTTCTAACTTTTCATTTTCAGGAGAACAGCAGTTTCATTTTCATTTTACTTTGTACAATTTTTTTCTTACTAGAGAGTGCTAGGAAAATCTACATCTGAAAAAGAATCATCAAAATCTCAAAACATCAGAAATCTGGTTACTGAGTCATTAAAAGCAGCTCAAACCTGGTGTGGGCAAGGTACTAAATTAAATACTACTATTGGTGAGAAAACAAATAAGATTTGTGCAACTACATCTATGCTGAAATCTCAGAAAATCTCAGGTGTGGGTCTTACCATACTTAATCTTTTTAGCTTATAGAATCACAGAGTTGTTTGGCTTGGAAGGGACCTTAAAAGATCTAGTCCAATTCCGCCTGTCATTTCACTAGATCAGGTACTGTTAATAGCTAAACATGACATTGTGTACATCTGAAATTAAGAAAGAATTTTGTATTAATACAAAAAATCAGACATTTCCTGTCAGCAATTTCACTGCGCCAAGTAATAGGCATGTTACGATTCTTCCCAGAGGAGATTTAGTCATCCTTAATCTAGTGACAAAAACACTGAACGACAGCCACAATTGGTGTTGCAGGAATCTGAATAATATATGAGTATATTGGTGTATGATTTTCCCTTGGTGTGTGATTTTCCCATAAACCTGTGCAAGATCAACAATTGTTTTGACAATGTTACCAATATGATCTGGAAGAATCAAATTAATTTTACATTGAGTAAAGATAAGAAGTCCTAGCTATAAAAATAGAGCTTCTGCAGAGAAAAATAAAGAAAAATAAGTGTTTATCCATGTTGCACTTTACAGTCAAAGTTACTATGGGCCTTTAAGGAAGCATGCCATGCTCCATCTCCAAATCCTTCCATGCCATCCATTTGGCTTTACCTCATTTTAGCAGCTTTTGGACTGAGAACACCTTGCCGTGGTGGTGATGCCAAAACGAAGCAAGGTACTCTCTTGAATCTTTCTGAAATCACAAAATGACCTTTAAATGATCAAGATCTATGTTCTGTTGTAACACCTATTCCTTTAATAGCTTTAATTATAGCGGTGTAAAATTATATTTGCCATTATTACACAAAAAAGTTGAAAAGAAATGGAATTTATGAAAACACTGCATTGAGACAATGTGCTCTTAGCTCTACCAGATTTAACAGTTTTCTTTCCTTACTAGTTTTGCTTGTTTATGATCCTCATTAGCTACATCATGCTGTACGTACATTTTATAAAACTCTGAACAAAAACTTGGGGTTTTGAATTGTGACTCTTAAGTTTTGGTATCTTTTAATAGAAATAAAAATAATATTGGTCCAGCTTCTCTGATGGTGTAAATCACCATAGCATCACTGATTTATACCATCTGAGACTATCACACATTAATTCCACTCTCTCTCTGTTATAGGTTGTCTGTATATCTTCTGCACCGGTGAGTTAGTTTAACATTTATGGGGACTTTCCATTTTTTCAATTAAGAGAGAGGTCATTAAGGGTAGAGTTTTGAGAAAATACAGAAAGCAGTGTAGGAAAAGGTCCTAAGCTCATAAATGTTCTTAATTATATATTGTGTCTTTAGTGTAAAGAATTACTTTCAGGTCATTCTTTCTCTTTTATCAGAATAAATCACCGTCATCATCTATTCACTAGTGCATTCAATTCATGACATAATAGTGTCAGAGGTGGCACAGAATATATACATATGTGCTCAAATTCCAACACAGTGACCCAAATTGTATCTACAGCTGCCAAGCAGACTGCCATAGACATTTAACAGAAAGGGATTATTTTCGAGAAATATTTGTTCCTTCTGAAGGGAGGTAAATGGGACAACAGCTTAGTAAAGCAGCCCAAGGAACATGGTTCAAAGCCCATTTATCTCATAACTGAAAATAGCTTTGAATACCTCATCCCAGTCCCTGGTTCATGTTAGAAGAATACTACAGCATGTCTCCTAATTGGCAATTTTTTCTTCAGATAGAGGGAATACTGGAACAGTGTGCTAAATTTCAAAACTGAAGTGCATCAGCAGAATTGCACAAGTGTACTTTCATAGTGGAAGACAGCAAGTGCAAAAGTTTCAGAGGTTAAGCTTACATGATATTTTCTCAAATTGAAATAAAAAAGTCATTCTGTGAACACAAACATTTAAGCTCAAAATTTCTGTGTATACACACTATTCCTAAGCAAAATAATTCAGTTCTGTCCTTAGGAATCCTATGATTATGGGCTGTAAAAGTTTTAAGTTCAACTACTGGATTTTCTGAAGAGTTTTCTGAAGAATTCTTATAAAACCACACATCTGTGTCATATGTGCAAAAAAGGAGGATTCTACATTTGCACAGTGCGGCTTTACAAGCCTCCTGGGGACTGCAAGGGCTTGGGCAGAGCAGCTCTGCCCTATCTGATTTCACAGTGCATGTAACATAAAATCACTCTGCAAGTGCAGAATACGTTTCAGGTGTTGGACTTGTGTAACTGCAGATCAGTTGCATGATATATCTACGTCCAGCACACATACTTTGTGATCTTTAACTCAGAAGTCATCTCCAAATATAACTTGAAAAAACCAAAGTGTTCCATGTCATGGATGACAATGTGAAATTGAGCATCATTCTCCAACTATACTTCATATGGTTAGGTAAGGATGAAATGGCTCCAGACCCAAAATGTAGGAAGCATAGAGATCATGAGATGCACTCCCATAAAAAGACACTCTTTAAAAAAATTGGTAATACAGCATATATATTTACTGCAATTTTTTTTTTTTAATTAAAAATTAATAATTATTTACATGTTTTTTCACAACTGATCCATTTAGCAGAAACACTACCAATTAATTCAAGTGCATTTGCTTTGTTTATGCAGCTCAGTCTGTCCTTTGTTTTGCTACAAAAAATTTATAGGGAAAGTGGTTTTCTTCTTAAGTTGTTACAAGTGGTAAAGTAGCAGATATCTCACAATTAAGCCAATTTTCAGAAATGCAGATAGATGGATGATGTGGATAAGTATCAATGTTAAGGTTGTGAAAGTAGTCTAAACTTTTTCAAACTCGACCCAATCCTAATTCAATTATGAGAAAAAGATAAAATGTAACAAACAATTTGAGATGGTACCTGACCTGTTTCTGAATAAGTGTCCAGGCTGATAATTCTGTTTAAGTTCATAGATATAAAAACAAAAGGCTGTAAATTTGGGAAAGAGGACAGCAATTCCTCTTAATTAGAAAAAATTGACACAGAACAGCCTTATAAAAAATATTTATTTATTTATTTATTTAATGTTAAATAAGGCTTACAGCAAGACATAAATTTAGGCTGGGCTTATTTCTTCAGTGAATGATCCAGACCCTAACAGTGTCAGCAGGAGTTTTTGCACTTACTTCATTGCATTAGGCCATGGTCTCCCCAGAAGCAATGAGCCACAACAACGCTTGATTCCAGCACTTTCAAGCTACTTCTTCGAAGTGGCACTGTAGATAAATGTTAACTGTTCTATTAGTGTATTTAATCTGAACTGTAACCTCAATTCAGCTGAGTGAACTTCAAAAAAACATTAGTGTGATAGACAATTTTTATTTCTTAATATGTCTTCTTGATAACAGAAAAGTAAATAATATTAAGCTGTTATAGCTCTTTGACATCCTATTGTGTGTTTTTGCAGGTGCTTTTTTTTTTTTTTTTTATAAGTAGTGAGTCAACCTTGGACACTGCAGAAAGGAAGTCTTGTTTTATTATATGTTGTACATAAAGCAAGCACAGTATTATGATACGTTATCCCTCGCTTCTCAAAATGTCTTGCTAAGCACACAGAAGTTTATGATGGTTATGTACTTCAGAGTTTCCAAAGTATTAACTCAGTATGGATTCTTATACTTTTGCTAATAAAACTGAATCTGGATCCAAAGCATCCTTCAAATCATACTTTCACCAAAACTCAGCTTTAGTAGGGTTTTCCATGACGTACTGTTCTAAAATACAGGACATGACCCTTCCAATATCTCTGTTCCCTTAATATTGACAACATTCCTGTGTTTGAAATACAAACATCAGACCCATGAATGCAAGTATTATCTATAACCTGATACAAGATGTTAAAAATTGCCTCTGAGTGAATTAAATAATCACTTTCCTAAAGAAAAGTTGCAACCTGAGCTGAGCTGGGTAAAATGTACTAATGACTGCAAAATATTCTTTGTGAAAAAAAGAAATATCACATGTGGACTGTCAACCAGGATGCCAATTTATAATCTAATGAGATTTGAAGTAATAAAGACATAAACTTATGTCCCATCAAACTATGTTTTTAATGGCCAGGAAGTGTATAAGTAGGATAAGACTCTAGCTAGAACTGGTTATTCGTATCATAAAGCTATTTAAATCCTTTGGGACTTCCAGCAGATCTACAGTGATGCAACCCTAGAAATGTTATTTGATATTATTTTCATTTTTGACAGTAGTCTTCTCTAGACCTAGTACATGAGAAAGCAACAAATAAAACTGTCATTCTAGATGGAAGCTATGCTATGGAGAGGTTATGTTGTCCTACAGTCCTTACGAGTGACAATATCACGTATCATTTAAATCCTGTGTTGATATCATACCTTCATTGGACTCAACAGGTCATAACATGGGATTTGATTTACAAGCACAAAAAGGATCCTTCAGCTCCTAGGTTTTCTGATTCACTTGTTCCCCTTGAGACATTCCCCCTGTAGTAAATTCACGGATTCAAATACTATCTACATGTTGAAATTAGTATTCAAAGTTGTTCAGACTTTTCAGAGTCCAGTTCATTGCAATAGCCAAGCCCTTTTCCACTAATCACACCAGCTGTACACTGAGAATCACTGCAGTGAGGCAGGAGATTCCCCCGGACTGTGAAACATAACCCAAAATGAAAACAGAGAGTTTTGTTTGTTTGTTTGTTTGTTTGTTTTTCTGAAAATGAATAAACAACAAGACTACTTTTTCAATTAAGCAGATTTAAATAATAGGTCAGCACTGATCTTACTTTATTCATCTTTATTACCTGTGTGGGGGGAGGAAAAACTATTTTATTTCTCTTTTACTTAAGAATACTATAGTGATTTATCCCATTTCCTTCACTAGGAAAAATTATTATCATCATTATCATCATCTATCTGTTGCTTGTACTCAAAAGGTACCTGTGAGCCACAAAGAGAGACAGGAGACCTATCTCATGGAACTGTGTATCAAAAGCTCATATGAGTAACTCACTACCTGCAACAGCAATTTTTTTTTCTCTGAGAAGAACTTAAAAATCACTTATTCTCCCCCTACTTTCAGGAGACACTGTGTATTGCACATTCTTTCAACTTAGGGATTGTTTTACCTTTGTAAAAATACAGCTACATCTTAGGCATGCCAAAATACTTATATATCGCACCAGGTTATAGTGAGTAGCTTTAGCTGATAGTCTGAAATAAATGAAGGCAAAGAAGTAAGTCCTACAGTCTGATGTGATATCCTAATGTCTTTAAAATGAAAAGCATTTTGCTGTATTCTCTTTTATTTTGGAATAACTATAGTGGGACAAAGATTTTATTCTTGACTATGCTACTGATGTACTGTGAAGTCTTGGGTGAGTAACTTAATTCTACAGAGTTGTGGTTTGTCCATTACCAACTAAAATAATATCATAGCAGAAAACATTTTCTTGACTTACTAAAACTAGTGTTTTTAATGTTCTATGAGATTGCTGGAGAAAATACCTATAACTGCAATTATACACTTTTATTATTGCTGTAACATCTTATGTGTGTTCCATTCAGCGGTAAAAAATGTGTAATCTTTATTTTTCAAACTAGCAATCCACATGTAGCATAATGACAGACACTGTCGGAGAATAAACAGGTAGATAAACAGACACAAGAGACGGTTTAAAAGCACAGCTACAGCAATGCAGTACAATTATATTGCAGAGAAGGATTTCAATTCTGAGCATAAGAACTTAAGTGAGAGTGGGGAGAAAAAAAAATGGGCTCAGAAGTGACGTGTTGGTTCACACCATCTTTGGAATTATGATTTTAAGCACCTAAATGTGGCTAACCCAAAGATAAAACAAAAGCTATATTTAGAATCAAGTCTCATCACTTTAAAGCACATAGTGACAGTCTGTCTTCACATTGCAAGTCAAACTCATTCCTACTGTAAAACTCATTGTCTTCAACATGACTTATATCAGATGTGAGCTTGGCCCTGGGTGTTAAAAAACTGCAGTACAAAATGAAGAAGTCTTTCTAAAAGGTAGCAATTTTATCTGCATGCAGAAGGATGGGTAACAGACATCTGGCTTAGCAGGGGTGAGCAGCAGCAGTGGCAACATGAGCAGCAAATTTTGTTATTATAAGCAATTCAATCAGGTATTAGATTTGTGTTGTATTTGCATTGTTCATCAGGGTTCACTCCAAGGCTAAAACTTCCTACCTTCCTTCTGTAAAATTTCAGTCAAAACATTTTTTTCTTGTCTCCATAGAATGAAATAAAGGGGAAAAGAACAGAGAAAAACAAATCAAAAGAGATTTTTCAAGTTTTTTGGTGTTTAAAACATAATTGAAGCATTATTTACAATCTATAAATTGGTGAAGTCTCAAGTCTAATAGAAAATTCTGAAATCATTTTCTCTCAGCCAATTCTCTGACTTCCATGCACACGTGCAACGTTCAGTGATTTACATATTTGGAAGTATTACCAGCTTCTCGTCTCTGTTATTAGCACTCCAGCAATTGCCTTGTTAGAAACTTATTCAGTGATTACAATGCATAGACTTACTCCAAATGGCTCTTTCTGCTTATGTAATGGTCTTCCAAGACTGAATCCTACTAAGACAGTCAATTACTAGCCATTCTCCCCTGTCAGAGCAATGAAGCATTTATGTATTTCAGATATTCATGTTAGTTTGAAATCTAAGAGCTCCCCTCACCTTCTGAAATTCCTTACTTTATCAAGTGATTTTTGTTATATAAAGCCATTACTGAAGAAAGACTCTTTCATTATTCATCACTTGCTAGCACTGAAAGTCTTGAAAGTATAATACAAAACAGTCTCTGTTTCAGCATTCAGCAAGGTTGATAAACCATTATCTCAGTGCATTAGGAGAGACATAGCCAGAATATATCCCATTTTAAGCATTCATGAGTGCTTGCACAGTGTCATTGAAATTTGGGTCTGGATGTAGATAGGTAGCCAGATAAACTGTGTCTCTGAAAACATGGTATGGCAGGCAGTCATTTGGCCAGGAAGCTGGGGAAGTCTTGGTACCACATTTCCAAAACATCAGTCTCTATAACTCAGACAACACAAAATGAGTAGTCACATGCCAGCCTGAATCAGTAATAGTTTACTTACTTCACTTCAGCTAAACAAACTTCAAAATACAAAAACCCAATCTGTTCCACAACATTTTGATAACACAAACCCACTTTTTAAAGTGTTCATTTTTCTTTTTCATTTTTTTTCTAAAAAGCCCTTTCGAAGATATCAATAAAGACCAAAGCATATGCCCACTTATTTCAATAAAGGTCAGAACAAAAGTAAACTACCCTTAATTGTGAATAAAGATGAAACAAAAAAGGCAATTAGTGGTCCTCATTTTAAGTTTCTGATCCCTCTTGAATTTTTTGGATTAAAATAAATGCCATAATATCATTAAAAGTCTAAATAATCAGTTTATATTTGAATCAAATTCCTAGTTTGAAGCTTTTCACTGTACCAAGGAATGAAGAATTGAATTGGGGATAAGAGGTGAGAAGGGAATAAAGAAGAAAGAAAAAAACTCTAATCCTGAAAAAATAAAAAATCTGAAATTTTAAAATAATATACTATTATTTTTTCGATTTGAATGCAAGTATTAATACAAGCATATTTTATGTAGGCTTTTACTTTAATACAGAAATAAAACAGCATCTGAACTATTTATGCGTTGACAATTACATCTGTTGCCCATCTAAACAAAAACATTTTTGAATTAATTCAGAATCTCAACTACTTTTGCTTTCTACTCTACCTGCAGGTACTAATACTTATTATGAGGCTCTCACATTTCTGAGATCCTCTCACTGCTATAATGGATTAATATCCTTGGGAAAATATCCATACATAATTTACATGGCTGTGTTCTGGTGGGGCTTCTACAGAAAGCAAAGATATGCTGCAAGGAGTTATTGTAGTGATCTTGGTTTTGGAATGACATTGAAAAACAAATACGTTGAGAAACAAATGGGTCTAGTAGCTTAGATCCTCACTTTGCCTACCTCACATATCTACACCGAGAATGCATAAATGGGGGTAAGATTAACAGCCTCTTACCCAAAGAGTCTAGGAAAATCAAAATAATACAGGGATATTGCAGCTCAGAAATAAGGTAAATTGGCAGATGGAAAATTAATTTATATTTCTATATATCTTGGCATATATTCAAAAAATGAATTTGGCCACCTTTTTGTGGTGCATCATGAAGTACGATAAATTGAGAATGAAGATAAGCAGAGAATCCACCTGGGATTTGTAACTCTTCCCTTACTTATTCAGCGTATCAACTGCTATTGACATTTTTATTTTATTTTTAAATAGAAGAAATTAAAGTGCTCTTTTGATTTATATTCCTTCCAACAGGAACTTCATTCTCATTTCTAATCTCCTGCCACTCATTTTTCTTAAGTTATAGTTTCTCATTTGTACTCTATAGGCTGTACACAAAAATACCTGTATGGAACAGGCTCTGAAAAATTTGCCATAACCAAAGAAGTGAGGATAAAAGTGTTGTCTCATCCTTCCCATCACCATATTAAATTTCTTCTTTAAAATGAGTTACTAATACCTTGAACTGTATTTAAAAAAAAAAAATAATTCAATTCTAACAAGTGGAATACCTTCCTTTAAAATGTCTGAGGAGAAAAATTAGAAATAAAGGTATAAAAACATTATATTTTCTTTAAGTGTGGGCTTCCAAGCAGCTTCTTGTATGGTATTCTATGATATTGCTATTGGACTTGCACTAATTAGATTAACTGACATGTCATTTGGCCATCTCCTTTCAGAAGTGAGAAACTCACTTCTCAGCCCAATTTTTTATAAAAACAAAACAAAACAAAACAAAACAAAAACCAAACAAACCTCAAATTAAAAACAGGAGAATCAAATTTATTGATTAACTAAACTACTGACTGTGGAATTCTTGTCTTATGATTCAGTCTAACAGGGAAAAAATGATGAGAATAAGGACTTCTAGCAGGAAGAAAGATACGTCAGCATTACTGCACTGCAGTTAAAAGAAACAATAAAAAGAGCAAGGGTTAAATTGCCAGCATCAACATAGCCCTTGTGGCAGGAAATTCAACAGAGCCTGAAAATTTTGTCTATATCAAATCCCGTGCTTCAACAGATTTCCACTCTGCATTCAATAGTAGATGGAGTTAGGTTAAAGCTCACTTTGATACAATGATGGCATTGCAGCCATCCCTTCATCTGCAGCTGAGGCATGTCCTGTGAGATGTAAAATCCCAGAACACACAGTATTATGAGGCACTCGAGGAACTTCCCTGTTGTACCTGTGCTTACATTACTAGTTCTATGCCTGCAAAAGTAAATGTTAGTACAAACATGTGATCAGAAATAACTTATTTTTGCCATGCGGTTTTTATTTCAGAGAGGTGTAAATAAAGGAAGAAATACTGAATTCACTATGCATGCACTATACCTACAGCAATAATGCATTTTATATTCCAAAAAAGGAAAGCACCTTATTAATTTACGTCACAAGAATGATACCAGTTGTCTTTTTGATGACAATGATTAAGTTTTGCTATTGTTTCAACAGACCTTAAATTTTTCTTTTGATGACTCTCTAAGAATAAAATATTTTCAGAGTAAATACTTCTATTTTCAAGGTCATCCTCTCAGTGTAGCTCTGCGAAGTTACCTCAAGTCACACCACAGTTTTAACAATACCATCTCTGAGTTAAGAGTGAAAGACAGGAAACAGAAAGTGAGAAGAAAATTTTGTTCAAACCTTTTAGAGTTCAGAAGCAGTGACAAATATCAGCCTTTTCATTACAAGAGAATGCAAATGTATTTTTTGTTAACCATGACTACAGCAGGCATGGTCATATGGTCATATTTAGAGACCTTGAATAAAGGAAGTCTAGATTAAAAAAAAAAAAAAAAGGGAGAAATATGACTCAGTTGTAATCTGCTTAACAGTTGGATGATTTCCCCACCACTTTCGATATCAGTTATAGAATGGGAAAATTGCTCATTTTTTCTGCCCTTCAGTCTAACAAGCACAAAAAATGTTGCATTTAAATGACTCTTTAGACAATTTGCATGATGGACATTTTAACTGCCTCTCTGAAACACAGTGAAGTACTTCAAAAATTGCTTTAGGTGTAGGCACAAGTGAAAACTGCAGGTTAGGAAAAAAAAGTGAGAGACAATGTGTTTCAAGCTCTTCTGACATTTTTTTCTCTTCTCAAAAAATTCATTATAAAAGAGATAACATTTCTGACTTTTCACATTTATTACATTGCACAAATATTGGCAAACAAATATGCATTTTACATCATCTTGCAAAAACTGCCCTTACCAAACACAAAGGGCAGGAGGAAAGCTTTGACAGTTTCCTAAGATAAATAGTGCTTAATTGAAAACATTTTTCTGTTAAAAACTGTAAAGACAATCACTCTCATCTCCTGCTATGTTTTGATTACAGTGAGCAGAAGTTTAAGTCAGATTCATCTAACGTAAATTAACTGAATGGAGTGAACACAAACTTTCCTAAACGACTAGGGGATAATATCCTTTTTGTGTCATATTTTTAGGCAAGGAGAGTCCCAGTCACTACAAAACTTCCTGCTAGTGATTTCTGAACAATTTCAAAGTGATGCTGGTGCTGCGATGCAAGAAGTGTCAGAAATGGGAACAGTGCCAGTTTGAAATCTGGCTTGTGTGCTGTTAGGCACCAGGGATGTCCTTAGGCAAAGCAAGATGTTGCCTAGGGCAACAGCGTGATGGGATTTTGATGGCAAAATCTGTAAAAGTGGAAGAGCAGCCTCTCAGGAATTGGAGTATTCCGCCTCAGTAGTCCTTAGCCATGGCCCCTGTTTTTACACATCCAATCTCTGCTTTTCTTTCCTTTCACCATGTAATTTTCCACATCCACTGGGAATGGAGTTGTCTTGTCCTCACCCTCATGGAAGCAGCCTTAAATTTTAACATCAGTCTGACTGAGATCTCTGTTGGCTCAAGAAGTGGAAGCAAAGTCAGGAGAGGAATATCATGTTGGTGAGTTGTGACTATAACCCAGAAAATTAGTATGTCTGCCACAAGTGTTGATAGAGCACACGGGGAAAGTATGACACTAGCATCTGTTCCTTCTTTGAGAATTGGAAAGAAGCATCTGCAGGAGGAGAAAGAATGTGTTGAGCACAAAGGAGGGACCTCAATTTTGAGAAACTAGAATCATAGAATAGTTTGGATTGGAAAGGATGTCCAGAAGTCCCTGCAATGAGCAAGGGCATCTTCAACTAGATCAGGACCATGAAAATGTGGCATATGACAGTAAAGACAGTGTCCACCGCTATCATTACACCAGCAAACTAATATTGTAATTCCTCCTCACACACTAAAGAAGAGGTAAACCTTTTTTTTCGTGCCTGTTAAAAATGGAAAGGTTTTCTCTCCTTTTAAGGAACAAGATATACACAAATTCTGGATAACTTCTATCTGAATTGGTCTGTTTCACTAATACAAAGTATTACTATTTTTTTGTTTTGAAACAGAACATTAATGTATGGTTTTAATCAAGGAACCGTTGCTTATGGTGGCTGCTTCCAAATCAGAAATTTCTGCTTTAAAAAACATGTATATGTTATAATGGAATATCTAACTGAAAATCCATCATAAAAATAAAAATGGAATAACCAGAATGAAATGTCAGTGATTATTGGAAATTATATTTTTTCACCATTCAGTTGCTGTGGACTCTATATTCCTTCCTGGACTGGATATACATACATTTGAAAATTGCAACACAGGAAGAACCTTCAGGTTAGTCAGGGATTAATGTCTATTACCAACAATGCATTTAGGTCTTTACTGTGTGAATTAGATCTCTAATTCCTGAGTGTCCTTAGCTGGGTTGTTCTGTCACCACACAGCTGACATGCATAGACAGGATCAGCTTCTGCAGGGACCTGCAGTCACAGACTCTGCTCACCTCTAACAGATGCTGGTGCTCAGTATTGTTACTGGTTTTAGCATTAAATACACTGCTGGTCAGAGCGTTTGCCCAGGACAGAGAAGACCTGTACATTCATTGGGAAGTAAGCTACCTTGGTGGTGACGCTGATTCTTGCAGAAGGCAGAAGAACTCTTGGAAAGAAAGCTGCAAACATGGGATCTCATCTGGTAGCCAAATGCCCGAGTGTCCTAGTCATGGACTCTCCTCTGTTCCCTAGTCCTGATTTATTGTCTTTCATCTTCGCTGAGCACAATAGTTGAACATATCCTTTTTGCTCTCAGAACAAAACATGCTCAGTGGGAAACACAGTCTCCTGTGAGGACAGCAGGGAGTGCAAGCCCAGCTAAATCAGGAGATGAACCTGACCTTCCTGCTTTCTGCACAAGTTATTTGGGCTGTCACATAAAAGTTGCCTTGTTCACTCTATTGGCAGTGCTAGAACAACAAAGAAAGGCCTTCAGTCTACAGATCCCTGTTGAGAGGGAAGCTCTTCCCCTGTAACACTAACCTGGGTGAATCAGGTCCAGATTTCAAATATGAGCCCGTGCCTAGCCTAGGCAGCTAAATATTAAATTTTACACAGGTTCATGCTCAGAGGTACTGCTCTTCTGGATTCCAGTCAGAAGCCATTCACCTCTGCCAATGTGCTCAAAACAGGCTACTGGAACACAGGCCTGGGTTGTGCACTGAAGAACTGAAAGTTTGAGTTGTTGTGAAGAGGTTTTAGACACCTGAGTTCTTTATCGGATAGTGCAAAAAGTGCTATTTGATATGATCAGTGATTGCTAGCTCCAGGCCAAGATAATTAATTGAAAATCACAGTCTCTCAACTCTCAACTCTTGAAACCAGACGAGAACACCTCCTAACATACCCACATCTCCTACTGAAGCTATTCTTCCAGAACTGATGTCTTGGAAATTATTTCAGTAATATTTTGTTTTCTTTATAAGTGTTACTACTCATAGAATTTCATCACTCAAATGTTCGATTATTTAACCCATTATGTGAATCACAACAACTTGCAGTTCCAAGTTATTACCAACAGATGGCAGTGGTAATTTGTGGATTTTTATTTATTTATTTTTTTTAAATTAGTTGACCTACCTATTTTTTCTTGAATCTTGGTGTTTTGAGAACAGTTTTACAATAGATGTACATATGTGTGCATTTCCAAGTAAATAAGTGGTTAATTAAAGTTTGTCAGATTTCAACAACAAAACGGGGGTGGAAAAGAAAATGAAAATTTCGTAGTTATTTTAGAGAGAATAACTACTTTATTGACAGCAAAGAGTCTATAAATATTTCTAAGCTGCATCTGGTCTTGTGCATTTTAGACATGTTTCATTTCTAGACCAAGAATCTGCAAAAACTGTATAGTACACTGGATTTTCATAGGCCGATATCAGAGCAGAGTGTTTGCTTATAAGTAGTGATCTAGAATATTAAAATCCATGTTTGCTTGGAGGTCATATCCCATTTTGAAGTGTAAAATTGTATACAAAAGTGAATATATAGCATATATGGTGCTCATGGAGATATTTTTTAAAAAAGACAGTCTGTGACTCTAGGTTTGTACCTTTACAGTATTGCACCATTTTCCACTCAAGATTATTTAAACAGAATGAGTTATAGGCCTATATACTGTCCATTAACGTGATTTACGTTTATATGACAATAATGTTGCTTTGCATTATCTTTGTGTTTACAAAGGAACAAGCAATCTTTTCCAGTGAGGGGGTGGATTTCTGGTAACAAGAGTATGCCTTTTCCATCTAATTAGTTGCAGATTTGTGTTTGTGTCCTCTCTTCTTATAGCTGGGAATATTTTGCCTAGCAATTATTGCTGTCTAAAACTTCAGTATCTATAACATCAGTACCTTGTGAGATCCTATGAAACCATGAGTTATATTTCTATCAGACATTAACTATTTACTGTAAATCCTATTTTTTTCCTCTGTATAGAAAATAAATCTCCTCATTCTCTAGAGAAACCCTCACATTTTGATAATATTTTCCATGGTTGAACCTTGGATATGATGTTAAACTGAAAAAGGGTTTGTGGATAGGTGTAATTTAAATTAAGTGGATTATAGTTTCAATCTGTAAACTGTGGGCAACAACCGAGCTCTTAGGATAGCTATTTGGAGTACAATGAGAAGTTTGGATGGGGCTACTTTCTAACATGAAAAAAAATGAAAAACCTCAAAAATTCTCTGGTGTTCACAAGCCTTTCACTTCAGCATTTATTTTGCTGTTAAGTTCCAGGAATTTTCATTTCCATCAGTATTCTCATGTGTAGCAGCTGGTGTTTGAGTTTACAATTAGGAAGTGCTGTGCTGGAAACTTTGAAGTTGTGAACAAGTGAAGAAGAATGGAATTTTAAAATTTTGTTGCCTTTTTTTTTTTTTAAATATTGATTGTAGAATTGATATATAGAATATGGAAGCAGACAATAAAACCCAAGACACTTAAAAGAGATTGAAAATTAAACAACCTCAGCTTGAAACATGTTTTCCAGAATTTGTTGAGTTTAATAATAAACAAGTCCATTTCTGTTAAGATATAAGTACAATTTAAGTTACTAATGAGACTTAGGGTATAACACTTTGAGTTTCAAACCTCTCCATAATTAGGAGGCTTCTATGCCCAAAATAGAGAAAGCAGCTCAGCTTCTTGTCCCACTAAGAGCATTCTCAAGTGCCAATGTGAAGATGAAATACTTCAAAGTAAAAAAGGTTATCAGATAGACATTTAGTTGTGATTTTTATTCTTGGTTTTGTTTTGTTTTGTTTTGGTTTTTTTAGGGTCATTTTGTATTAGTGCTAATTATCATGTTAATACTATGATATTTTCAATCATAAATATTACAAACGCATGAAATAGACATCTGAAAATCAGACCATTTAAACATGGTGATCTTTTTTTTTAAATTACATATTCAGTTCTTTACTTTCTAAAAATGAAAGATATGTAATTAACTCATAATTAAGCTACAGCCTGATAGAAATCTAACCACTTTGTTGTCATAAGAGTCTTTACACTGATGATTCTCCAGTTTCTACTACAGGTGTTGACAAACACATTGTCCTGGAGGAATACAGCTTGTATTTTCTGTAGTTCAGTGAGATTCAGCAAGGGTATTTTGTCAGGACTGAGTCTTATGATACAAATGCAGTAAATTCCAGTATTCTCACAAATTTTGGTTTTACTTGGGAGAGGAAAGGGAAAGTCCTTCAACCACCTGACTACATCACTTGCTTTCTATGGGAGAGAAGGACTAAGTTCTGCTGCAGGAAAACTCTGCTGTATTTTACTCTATTCTCACCATTACTCATTGCTCCTCAGTGCAGTTCAATCTCCTGAAAAGGTGGGAAGACCTTGCAACATCACTCCCCAGGCATCAAGAAAATGCTGTACCATGCCAGAAGGAGAAGGAGGACAGAATAACAAGGTAAAATTAAATGAGAGGGAGGATCTGCTTTGCAAATTTGATGTGAAAGTAGGGGGCTGGGACAGAACTGATGCAGCATTTGACAAGATATGATTGATTTGAAATTTGGGTGGGTAGAAGTAATCTCTGAGTAAGAAATGAACATTTGTGTGAGTAAGACTTATGACAGAGCCAGAGTTATCTTAATTAAATAAGCTTGGGAAAACAGCAACGTCAATTTTCAGACCAACACATTGGGTATGACTGGGTGACATACAAAAAATCTAGAAAACAAGCCTTGCAGGAAAAAACCCCAACAAACCAGCAAACAGCTAAACTCTTGTTATTCCTTACTCTTTGCCTTTTGGGGGTCAAAAATAGTGAATTTATATGTGCATTTTATTGACCACAGCATTTCTGGAAACAGTTTTTTTAATAAAGGGGCAGTGTGATTCTACATGTGAGAGCTTCTTAACATGATAATATAGCATGGAGTACAGGAATCAGTGATTACATAATGAAGCAGATGCCACTTCTATAAAATATATGGTGCAGAGACTGGTTATTTATTTCTTCTTGTTTATTTTTAGCTGTTGTGATCATAGATACGATGTAAAGTTTCAAGGAAAATGAAATTAATGTAAAGCTGTAGTACCAATCTCTCTGAACCACTCAGATGCTTGATTACTCTGCTTTATTATACAAAAATTCTACTTGTGCAGTGCATTACTACACAGAAGTGATGAAGAAACTGATGATCTGTAAAATATGCTGTCCTCTTCACAGAAGGTAGGTGATAATAAAAGGAACGTGCGGTAACAATAAAAAAGAAACAACGGTCTTTCAAAACTTCATTAACCTGAAGTTTTTCACCATTTATTCCTGTAAAGGATGGTAAGAATATTGTTCAAATAATGTTTCTGGTATGAGAAAAAAAGTGTGGTTTTAGACTGAATGATTATTTTTAAAAGCTTTTTAATCCTAGATTTTATACTTTCTTTTCTTGGCTTTTTGTTTTTTGTTTTTTGGGGGTTTGTTTGTTTGTTTGTTTGTTTAAATAACAAGAAAGAGATAATCTTGCAGATAACATAATTTCTCTCCATTGATCTATTTGCCCAAACAAGTTTATAGGTTAGATCTCACACTGCCAGTAACCGACCATAATATTTAAGAAATTACAATTTGCCAGTCACTAGTGAAATAAAAAATGAATGACGCTATGGTGACTTGTCACAGGAGGAACTATGCAGAGGAATTAGAACTACAGGAAGAATAATATGTATATACCAACATACTATTATCTCATTACCTAACATATTTTCACTTGGGTCTGTCTTGATTTGCCCATGTATGCCCGTATGCTTTTCCTCATCTTGTGAAAATAAGAGTAAAGAAATGAACCGTACCACTATCAAAGCAAAGAGTTACTCTCATGCTTAACTCTGTTATGTACCTCTGTCTTGAGTCTACTTGTTGTCTTACCAGAGAGCAGCAATCTTGAATATCTTGCTGGAATTCTCATGGTACACAGTCATCAACAACATTAACCCTGTGCAGAATACTCCAATGAATAAGACATATTTATGCAACCAGAAGATATATAATCCACTGGTATCCTGTTTTCTATAGACTGACAAAGTACATTGGGCCCCTAAAGGGTCAAGGAAGAATGGTTAAATAATGTATGCTGCAAATGTGTCATTATCCAGAAAAACATTAAAAGAGCATTACAGCTGTTTCAGGAAATTCACAGTTCAGGGTGAAATGTACCATATGTCCATCAATACCTAGGCACAATAGGGTGCATTAAAAGAGCGATTTAGGTGGTTCCCCATTGTGCCAAGTCTTTTGAGGACATATGGTACCTTTCACCCTTGACTAATATTTCCTTTCATTTGTTGTTTCCTGTAGCCACCTTAAACATTCTTTGAATGTGATTTTTGTTTCCAGATATATATTATATGTGTGAATGAACATGTGTATGACAGAGGGACAGACAATTTCCTCTTACTAGACTTCCTACCTTGTTTCTCCAAAAAGAAGACGGGGCCTTATACTAATTTTTGCTCCAAAATATATTACTTTTTTTTTTTTTCTTTTTTACATATATAGCTGCCTAGACACTATTTAAATTGACCTTTTTATGAACTGTAACTATGGCTTATGTTTAGAGTAGGGCTTATATTTTGAGCATCCTCAAAAATCCTGAAAAATCATGCTAGGGCTTTTTTTCAGGGCAGGTGTTATTTTCAGGGAAACAGTATCCATAAAGATTGAAAGTTTCCATATGAATTTTCTCAATCCTCATTGCTTCATAGGCTAGGAAGAAGTGAATTTCTGACAGTGTATGCAAGCTACTAAAGAAAATAAAAAGAATTATCAGATTTAAATTCAAAAATGAAAATAGGACAATAAGATCTTGGTTCATGACTGGAAGATAATAAAAACTGCAATAATAGCAACAGCAACAGCAATAAGAGTATCACTATATAAACCATGAGTTTTTTTACTAATGGACTGTAATGAATTACCTACATAAATCTATTGAGAAACAGATAATTATCTCTTTAGAAAGTGCATATCAGCTGGATTATTTATCTCCTTATGTGAAGAATTCTTGACACCTCATGTCCCACTAAGGGAAATCTACCTCCTTATTTTGTGTTCCTTGTTAATTTTCTAGAAATTGACAAACTGAATATGTGCTAGATGTCTTTGGGATATGAGCAAGTAAGTTCCTTGTGGAAGACACCATTATTCTCTTCCATCTTAATGTTGCCCTTCTGAGTAGATCTGGTACATCTTGGAATAAGATGTGTATATGCACCCTAAGAGGGTTCCTCAAGACAACTTGCAGATGTTCATTGCTGAAAAGTAAGGAAGAACTGTTCTCTCCAAATCAAGTCATGGAGCATCTGAGAAGTAGATTCAGAAAAGATAAAAGTGTTGCAAGGCTGATAATTGCAGGACCCAGTCTCCGGTCTCTTTAATTCCTGTCATCTGTGTGTTTGAGTAACATCCTTACTTCTAAATGTCATGTCTAGAAGGAATCAAGCATCTGGGAGCTGGAGACAGGAAAGCTATCCTACTAATACAGTGGGATGCCAAAGAAAGTCAGAAGAATTATGTCAGAAGACTCTGTATTAAACTCAACTGCTTTGAAGACAGTGGTAGCTTATTCATTGATACAAGAAGGTTCTTATTCCCCCGATGGGATACACAGGGATCTGCCTGTTCACAGGTTAAATGCCAAAGGCAATGGAAAAGTGGTATCCAATATTTATTATTTCATTGATTTCTTGTCCTAGGGAGTGAAAATTTGTTCTGTCTGGGGGAGTTTAACTTCACTTCCATTGGAAAATATTAAATGTGATCTAGTTTCATAGAATGATGAATTTGCATTTTCTTCTGAAGTATTTAATTTTGTTTTCATTAAGTGACCAAATATTTAGGCTAGAGACAAGAAAAGTATATGCATTAATTATTCATTTACTTGTCTCTTAGACAAGTTACCCAGGGGGAAAGACTTAGGAGCAAGTTCTTACTTCAAGAACAGTATTGAAATAAAATACCTAAAGATTTAATAGCAGACTGAGAGATGGCAGCAACCTAAATAATTATCCATTATTTGTGGAGATCTGTTCCACGTAGTTTCTTCTATCCAGCTTCTGTCATGAATTCTTTTTCATCTGAAGTCTCGGCACATTAATTTTAAGGCTCTTATTGTTAGAAGAAGTAGAAGAAAAGAAACCATTCGTCACCAAAACTCTTGTACAAAGTGAATTGGTTTCCTTCTGAACATCAGAGATAGGAATCACAAAGTCTGAACTGAGGGTATACTGAGTGAAAACTAAATTCTTTTGATTTGACAAAATATGGGAACATCGATTAATCACTTACTAGGGGAAATGCTGCAATAAGGTTCAAAAAGGCATTCACAAAAATAAGTAGTCAAGAACAAAATATAGAATATTCTGTAATTGAATCTGGAAAGCAATCTGGTATGTATGAGAAATAGTTATTTTTTGAATCTTCTACAAATAAAAAATTCAGTAAGGAAAAGAATGATAAAGAAGAAATATTTATTCAACATACTTTGCAAAAGAGTTGCAGCAGCAAGAATTGCTGATCTGCATCAGCTGCATGCACATGTATCCTGTGCTTAGTTTGGCCTGCTACATATTAAACAAAATTTACTGGATAGTACAGTATTTACTCCAAGCTGATTTAGTAAATTATAGCTAGTGCTAAAACAGTCGACAGCTGGGACCAATATCTTTCATATTCTTTGCTCCTTAGATAAGCCGAGCAATGATTAGAAAGCACATTAGGAATAATTTATTGTATCTAACTGTTATTTGGATATACTGGGGACTGTTGCGGAATTAAATTTGGCAAACACTTTTAAGAAATGAGCCATTAATGGACCATATCTAAGATACAGGAAACTAAATCTCGCCTGCGTACTAGTGATTAAATCACCCATAAAAAATTATATTAATGAACTAAAAAAATGGCACTCTGTCAAAGAAGCAAATAGTGTGATACAAGGTAGCTCATATCCTTCAAGGAACCTTTTATCAGATTTTGAAAAGTCAAACAGCTTGACCAAAGAACGGAACACACTCACAGTTGCTCTGTGTTTTGAAAGATCTATCTTTCCCAAATGTACCCTCACTGGCTTTCTTCACCAATCTGTTTGACAGATCCTAAACGCCAGGAAAATATGTCTTAAAGGGTTTTGGAAGTTATGAACTTGACAACACCCTGTCGGTAGTGCCATGAAAGGGATTTTAGCTGATTCTGCATAAGGTGAAGGGCAAACTATGGGAAAGGTTTACAGAATATCTCATGATATCAACAATAAAATACAAACCTGTAGGGAAATATGAAATACTGAAGTCTACATTTCACTTCAAAAACCAAAATAGAAACAAGTTTTTTGTTTATCCTTATTTCTTCTCACACTCAAAACTTGTTTGAGGAAGGAAAATGAGGAAGGAAGATGGATTCTCTGTGCCCACATAGTTCTTCCCTCTCATTCTGTTCCCATTAGGAGATGAAGAATTTTAATGGAGGTTTTTTAAAAGCCCCCTTTAATCCTTCTGTCTTCTACTGATTAACAATACATTTTGTTACCAAGTGTAATGGGACTAAATGAGCGTTCACTTTTTTAATTTGAACTTTTTGTTCTCTAGCTTTAGTAAATTTGTTATTCTATAATTCCTTTCCTTTTCCTTTTCCTTTTCCTCTTTTTCCTTTTCCTTTTCCTCTTTTTCCTTTTCCTTTTCCTTTTCCTTTTCCCCTTCATTTTCCCCTTCCTTTTCCTTTTCTCCTTCCTTTTTCTCTTCTCTTTTGCCTTCTCCTTCTCCTTCCCCTTCACCTTCCCTTTCCCCTTCCTTTTCCCTCTTCCAAAACCTCAGTACAACATGGTGGAAAATGTTTTAACTCGTCCAAAAATTTCATCCAGGATTTCATTTTCCAAGACTTAACTCACTGATCAAGGTATAATTTTTCCAAGATTTATTTCACTGGAACAGAGAAAGAAACATTGTCCATTTAAGCTTCTCTGTCATGATATGAGATCCACATACCAACTCATTATTTTTATTATGGAAATTACAGACTGAGATCTAGGCTTCCTACCACCTGAATGTTCCAACTATCTCAGTATTCTGAGGGGTGCACAAAGACATGACACATCAAATGTCATCTTGATTCTGATAAATGATTTCCAAATAAATGTTCTATTGTAACTTTAGTTTTCAATAAATAAGTTGCTCCTATTTGAAAAGTAAGGGCGAAAAAAAAAAGTTTTAGTTCTGATTCCAAACAACTGTATTCAGTTAGTTCAGATCTACATCCGTATAAATAAGAGCAGAATTTGTCCCACCAGCATCTTCAAGGAGTTACAAGTAAAATAAATCACATCAATGAAAATAACATAAACAAATTCAATAAAAAATCTTCCGAGTTCTTATTTAAATTATGCATCAAATATATTGGTTTCTCTTCCTAACTCCAGAGAACCTGGTAATTTTTGTTTGGTTCTGAATTTTCAAATCTCTGACTATTTAAAAGACCAGAATGCTTGAAAGTCTCTGAAGCTTCATTAAACACTTACTTATCTTGACCAAAGCATATATTTATTTGATTCATTGACACCTTTTCTTCAACTACCTTTAAAAAGGAAAAATATATGTTGAAGTACCTCAGTTATCATGTGCACACATGCATGTGTCAGTATATTCAGATAAAAAAGCCATTTAACACATATGTGGACACAGGATCAACCACCCAAAGACAGAAAACTTTATAGTCCTTTTAAACACAAACAGTTTTTAAAAGTCAGATATGCATATGCAAAGGGAGGTGGGAGACATGTTCAGAATTTCTCATGTTGTACATTGACAGGATGCAAAATATCACAAGTTTTAACAATTCAGACAAGAGAATAGAGTGATTCCCCGAGACATCATGGTCACAGAGTATAAAAGAATCTTAAAGCAGATTACAAAACAAATCTCATGATTGAACTTTGGGCAGAGAATAAGTAAATAAATACATATATCTTTTAATTTAATGCAAGCTGTCAATAAAATCATCATTTTTTTTGTTTCCCTAACAATCTGCTTCTGTTTATGCAATTGTTTATTGTAAATATTATTGTAAACAATCATGTCAAATAGGAAGTAGTCACGGGAAATTAAAGAGGCAGGATGAATCTTCTTTCCAAATTATTGGAGTAAACTGATGTAGAGTAAACAATGCTTCAATTTCAAAATTGTCAAGCATTAAGATCTTCAATGTGTACAATGGGTAAATTGATTTACTTTGTATTTAAGTATTTCTGGAAATTCAGTACTGTAAATCTCCTTTAAAAATTTTCCCCTGCTTATAATATTGACCTTTTTTCTTCGCATAATTCTAGTGGAGAAACTTCATCCTTATCGTCCTACCACTCCCTAGACTTCAACAGATGTGAAATAAAAGAATTCTATTTCTGAAAACAAATCAAAACAAACCACAAAACAACAAAACACAACAATAAAAACCAAACAAACCACCAAACAACAAACAAACAAAAAAACAAACAAAAACCCTCACAAGGGACAAAAACAACAAAGCATGAGTAATTGAAGCCCTAAGGCCATTCCAACTTCCACTAGTCCTCTAGGTAAAGATTTTCGAAAGACACCAAGGCTGTTGACACAAAAATCTTATTAAAAGTCATTGAGGTTTGAGTACCTTTAGGCTTTTGAAAATGCCTCTTGATTTTTGCTTTGGTATCAAATACAAGGCGAATTAAAGAAACCTACATTTCAGCACCTAGGCATTCTGTTTGAACAGACTGCTAACCCTCTCGTCTGCATGCAAATTCCCAGTAGCAATCCTTCAGACTGTGTGCTTTATAGTAGTTAAAATACAGTCTCTCCTCTTCATTTTAATAAAAAACAAAACTGAAGCATATAAATTACCACAGCCTGCAGGAGAAAAGCTCTTATAATCCCATGTAATACATTGGCTTGCAAAAGTGATTCCTATACTTGTTGCATTTCCAGCTCTTTCTTATGTACATATTTTTTGACTCCTTCTCACAAGAAAACTTTATTTTTCCACACCCAATATTTATTAATCCTCTCTACTTTCTTGTTTCCTTTGTCTAGTGGTTAACTCTTTGGTGTTATTACTCAGAGCAATACTAAGTAGTAGCAACAGGAGAGCAGGCATCCTTCTCAGTGATATGCATATCTGTTTAATGGTGCAAGTTCACACTAATTCCCTTGCCTGGGTTTTTATCTTCCTTTAGGGGCTAACAATTTCAGAGGCTTAACTTTGTCTGGGCTGCTGCAAGTTGAATCACACTGCTGGTGGCTTTGGCTGTGCTTTCTTCACTCACAGGCAAGCCTCTGGAATTAAACCTCAGCCTCACTTAACAAAAGCAATATGTTCCAAAAAGCAGCTGTTGATTTGAGAGAAACAGAGAGATCTGGGTGGTTGCTGCTCTGTTTATTTTCTGTATGGGGACTTGAGTGATTCCTTCTTGTAAGGACAGAAGTACAGCAATAAAGAGAAAGACTTGGACAAGACATTGAAGGACATCAATGGATTTCTGCTAACAGCTTTACCCTTTGTATGCATTTGTTGTTATTGACTTTTGTCTTTTTAACCTGCTATTAAGCTACATTTGATTACCCGTCTGTTGAGCTAGTCCTACCATTGAAGGGTGAGACAACATGTTTCTAGTATTCTCAGAAAATATGACACTGTGTATTATACAAAAGTGCTTGGGAATTAATTTACTGTCTTGTATTCAAATACTTTATTTAGTAATAATTACTGAATTACGCAACTTGGGGTGCTTCTGACCACCTGATCCAGATATGCCCTCCAGACATGTTGCAACTACTCTGTGAAGCCTGAGTATTCACCAGTCAGTCTCAATACTTTAGATTACTAGGAGTATATATATATATAAAAGCTGACAACAGTCATTGTGAACTGGTTCTTCACATCAGACCTCCTCAGGTTCCTAACCACAGACTGATAGACTTGTAGGCTAGGGTTCACTTCAGGTAAACCAAACATGGCCAGTGAGACGAAATATACCTTTCAGACATTTTCAAGATGTTACCAGAGCTTTGGTAAATCAACACAGTTCCCTTGCACCAATTTATTTGAGAAACAATGTTACTCTCCTATTTATGTACTGAACTGAAAGATTTTGGTCAAGGTCGTCAAAACAAAACTACTTTTTGTTTTACTGGAACTGGTCATGTTTGGGCCATGGAATGCATTGTGTGGAAAGCAAACAGATAGTGCTAATTACACAAAAACCTGAGCATAATGAATTTTCACAACCAGAAAACTATTTGATTCTTTATATTTTTAAGAAGTCTACGGCTTAAGACTATACAGCTGCATGGAAAATACACAATTTTTCTTGAGTTGTTCTTGTTTGGGTTTGTGTTTTTGTTGTTGTTGTTTTGTTTGTTTTTTTTTCTTTTGTCCATAAGTTGTTTACTTGTATCAAAAAAGAGAAATGCATAAAAAAAATATTGTATTTCTTCCATGCCTCTATGTTTACTTACAACGAATGTATAGAAAATTTTCTGTGAAGGGAAGAGCAAAATAAGTTGCCTTACTCCCTTTCACACCTCATGCAGAAGTTTTCTCATCTGTTTATAAGTCTGCTGCAAAAGGTTTCCTGGATGTGTTTGATGGCTTTTGTTATTTATTTTATATTTCTGTGATTTTTTTTTTTAATATTATTTTTATTCATATAGTGTAGAGCATTCTGCATCAAGCTCCATTAAACATCTTAGAACATAGGATGCAACTACTACTTGAGATTTCTTATGTGCCTGGTTATTGGTTAATGGTACCTACAGTTTCAGCCATGTGATTTGGTAAAGGAACCTGGTCAAACTGAAGAGAGTGGGTATGAGTGTTGAGTTCAACAGGGTTTCTCACAGCTTCTAAGCACAGCTAACTCAAATGTTTTAGTCAAAGACCATTTATCAGGATCAGAAGATAATAAATTACAAGGAGAATTCATGACTGAAACTCTATGGTCTGCATTATACAGGATCTCAGACCAGATGACTTTTAGTACCATTTTGGACCTAAAATCTATAGATTAGAAAGAATAGCTCTCACAAAGTACTGAAACAGCTCCACCATTTTTCATCCAAGGACTCATTATCTGGTATGAAAAAATCTTCCCAAACAAGAAAATAGTTGAGAGAAAATTAATATTGAAATAAAATTAATATAATTCTAAGTATTGAAACCATATTTCTGAAAGTGTAGAACTAATCTATTGGGCATAGGTGGCAAGGTTTTCATATCAGGGAGAGGGAGAGATGAGGAGATGGGTCTGCAGGGGATGGGGTTGTAGGGGTGACCTCTATGGGAAGAGTCAGTGTTTGACCTTTGCCAAACACAGCCTGTTCCAGCTGGCTCCATAATCAATGCACCGCAGAAGACAGTTAAGCCCATCAGCCAAGCTGGTGGCACCTTTGGGAGAACGTATTTATGAGAAGGTAGAAAACAATGCACAGAGAGAGGAGGAGAGAACAAAAAAAAAAGTGAAAAAAAAATAGAGAAAATATCAAGGTCAGAGAAGGAGAAGGAGGTATCTACTGCAGCCCAGGGAAGACTCGTTTTGGAGCAGCTGGACATTTCTGAAGGAACTGTGACTCATGGAGAGCCGACACCCGGGCAGAGGAAAACTCTGAGGAGGAAGGAGAGGCAGAGAGAAATTGCCGTGCACTGACTATAAAACACACACACCCAAAACACATACCCCACCACTGCTCAAAGTGGTGGGAGCAGTGTGGAGCAAGGGTCTGGAAAGAGTGGGAAGAGAGGTATTGATTTAGTGGTTATCTTCTAGCTGCTTCTCACTACCCAAATCCGCAATAAATTACATTCATTTTCCCCAAGTTAAGTCTGTTTTATCTGTGACAGTAAATTGTAAGCAGTATCCCTGTTTTTATCTCAACCCATAAGATTTCTCATCCTCTTTTCTCTCTACACCCTGCTTGAGGAGGTGGAGTGAGGGAGAAGTTGGGTGAACATTTGGGTGTTAGCTAAGGCTAATGGATCACACCCATGAATGACACTTAAAATCTCAAAAAAAAAATAATAATCATTTGTTAGCAATTGGAGTATTGAATCCACATCAGTAAACATTAATCATCTAAGTAATTAGAGACAAGGCAATTGAATAACAGTCACTAAGTGGTATTAATGAGTTTGATGACATTACTAAAGGGACTTTGAAGCATCCTACTGGATGCTGACTAACACTTGTAGAATCTTACACCATACAGGACCTATACAAAGGAAAAGGCAGCTGACAATAGAAATGGGATGAAATTAAACAATATAAAGTGAAAGTTCATCTGAACAAAAAAGGTTTCAAAAAATTCTCTGAATATTATCAAGTGGAAGCTCCAAACTTCATACAAATCCACAATACAGTTCTAACGGTCAAGGTGCTTCTTGTTTGTGAGGAAAAAAAAATAAAAATATATATATATATTTTCAGACTTACATGACAAAAGGAGAATTGAGATTCTAGTGAGTCTACAAAAATTTTGCATTGGTATATGCCCAAACTATTCCAGCCAGATTCTGTCCAGCCATGTTAGAGAAGTGTTATTCCCAAGATAATAAGATCAGCTGAAATGGTGAACTTAGCTGGCTTGGCCATATGCTTACACATGCAGTTAGACCGAAGCTTACTTATTATATCAGGTCAGAGAATAAGCGTTGCAAGCTGAAACCTGTTTATGCACAAAGATACGGACGTGAACTCATGGGCATACAAACAGTCATACATTTCTCTGCACAGACTCAGGCAGGTAATTTAGGAAGGCACAGAGTTCTGAATTTCAAACTTGTTACAGATCACTCTTCCATTCTTCTCCTGCAATATGCTCTACATAAAATCTGGTGTCCCTAACACTATAGGGAAAAAGGCATAGGCCTAATATGTCATGTTATAGTAGTGTGCTTACCAATGAATGAATGTGTAGCTACTTGTGTGATGAGAACTAAAAATCATAACACTACAATTATATTTTTTAACTTATTTTCCCAGCAGGATTTGAAAACTTGTTTTCCTTACAGGGGGCTCAAGTAATAATTCTAGTTATTGTATTAAATTCAAGTTTTCTACTTTTCCCTTAAAATGTTTTAACTTTCTATCATGAATTTTTGTGTGCACACAAAATGCATAAATATGGGAGGCAGGATTGCAGTTCTGCATCTACAGATGTTAAGGCAGCCAGTGTCAGCTTGTGGACCTATTCTCCGGAACTGCCTAAGAAGATCCTTTCCTATATAGGTCTCTGTACCTACTTGGTAGCTACAGTATGAGCAGACACAGAATGACCCAGCTCCATCTTCCTTCTCAAATGAAGAATTTCCCTGACTTCCCACATTGGTAAGTAACTGTCCACCTTCTTTTGGTAAAGTCTACCCTGTTTCAATCTATTGTAACTACAGTAACTATTCAGATTTTTTCATACGCCTCATAAGCTGTCTTTCTAGATATTTGTATGTGTACACCATATCAGTTAAATCTCAGTGAGCATCAATGTAGCTCTACTAAAGTGCCTAGGGAACTGTCAGCTTTCACATAACCTTGTTATGGCAATATCTATGAAGGTATACTTTTCTGAATCACTCTGATTCAGTAATCATTTCAACCTGGAAATACAATTTATATTTTCTGAAAACTTTATAATGTTTCCCAAGTCTGACAACATACTATACTGAAGGAGAACAATATTTACATCAGTATTCTTTTAGACCCAACCAAATGGAGTGAGATGAAGAAGAAATGCCTTTACATTTACTGGACTATATGTCTCTACCTTGTAGATCTGCTCTGTCTAAAAGACTACACACACAAAAACATGTAACTTCTAAAATAATTCCCATTTATACAAAAAAAATGAATTAACTTTCATCATAAATAATTTTTTTATTGTCTTTGACCTTGTTTTCCTGCACTCTGTCCAACAATCCCAGCTGGATCCTATCTAATAAGATTCCAAGCTTGCTATAAATTTTCTCATGCCATAATTATTTCATTAAAATATATCCACCCAAAATAGATTCTTGTTTTATTCTTACTGTCCCTCCACCCTTACAAGTGGATGACATAAGAAAGAAAAAGTGAAAACTGCATTTTTGCTATTTCATCCTTAACCACTAGTAATCTCAAGGTCAATGCAGCTTTACAAACTGTAAACAAGGAGCTGAAAGTATTTAATGAAAAAGAACTTTTATTCCCTGCTCGGTGGAAAAAAAATCCATCTAATAATTGTTATTTTGAAAATTTCAAAGGCCATCTTACAAAACATGGAAAGATTTTTAAAAAATAAAGAATAAATTTTATGTCTTGTAATTAATCTAATTCTGCATAGATATATGTATGTATGTAGATATATATACCCACATTTGAGTATACATATATATGTGTATACGAATACACACACATAGTCTCACATACAAACAGTCACACCTACTTATAGAGATACCATTGCCAGGATGCATCCATGCATGCTAATATGACACTAAGGGATTCCAAAGTGATAAATCAACATTTCCGTAGAGGATCAAATATGAGCAAAACTATTTTTTTCTCTTTTTTATACCAGGATTACTAAATGTTAACATCAGTACTCCCATGGACTAAAATAATACAAAGTATACTGTGGAGATTTTTGAAACTTTTTTTTTTTCCTGTCTTGTTATAGACAAGTTTTGCTGAGCGCATCTTTATTTAACTTTCATGATAAAAGTGTTGCAGAGGAACGGAACAGAACGGAACGGAACAGAACGGAACGGAACGGAACGGAACGGAACAGAACAGAACAGAACAGAACAGAACAGAACAGAATAGAATAGAATAGAATAGAATAGAATAGAATAGAATAGAATAGAATAGAATAGAATAGAATAATCTTACTTGGAAGGGACCTACAGCAATCATCTAGTCCAACAGCCTGAAAACTTCAGGGCCAAAAGTTAAAGAATTTTATTAGGGTATTGTCCATTTATTAGAGTATTGTCCATTTTTTAGGGTATTGTCCAATTTTTCCTAAATCCAATCTGAACCTTCCCTGGAACAAATTGAGGCCATTTCTTCTTGTCCTATCACTTGCTACTTGGGAGAAGAGACCAACACACTCCATGCTACAACACCTTTTCAGATAGTTGTAGACAGCGATAAGATCTCCCCTGAACCTCATTTTCTCCAGGATAAACAGCCCCAGTTCCCTCAGCTGCTCCTCATAAGAATTAGTCTCCAGACCACTCTCCAGATTCATTTCCCTCCTCTGAATTCTCTCCAGCACCTCAATGTCTTTCTTGTAGTGATGGGCCCAAAACTGAATACAGTATTCAAAGTGGGGCCTCAGGAATGCTGAGTACAGGGGGACAATCACTTGCCTAGTTCTGCTGGCCACACTATGTCTGATATAAGCCAGGATGCTGTTGGCCTTTTTGGCCACCTGTGCTCACTGCTGGCTCATATTCAGCTGGTTGTCAACCAACACCGCAGGCCCTTTTCTACCAGGTAGCTTCCCGGACATTCTTCCCCAAGCCTGTAGCATAGCATGGGGTTGTTGTGACCCAAGTGCAGGACCCAGCACTTGGACTTGTTGAAACTTGTACAGTTGGCCTCAGCCCATTGATCCAGCTGGTCCAGATCCCTCTGTATAGTCTTTCTACCCTCAAGCAGCTCAACACTCCCACCCAACTTGCTGTTATCTGGAAACTTAGTGAGGGTGCACTCAATCCCTTCGTCCAGATCATTGATAAAGATATCACAGAATCACAGAATCACAGAATTGACTGGGTTGGAAAAGACCTCAGAGATCACCGAGTCCAACCTTTGGTCCAACTCTAGTCTATTTACTAGATCATGGCACTAAGTGTCATGACCAATCTCAGTTTAAAAACCTCCAGGGATGACGAGTCCACCACCTCCCTGGGCAGGCCGTTCCAATGCCTGACCACTCTCTCTGTAAAGAATTTCTTCCTAATATCCAGCCTAAATTTCCCCTGGCAGAGTTTAAGCCCATGCCCCCTTGTCCTATTGCTGACTGCCTGAGAAAAGAGACCAATCCCCACCTGGCTATAACTTCCCTTCAAGTAGTTATAGAGAGTGATGAGGTCACCTCTAAGCCTCCTCTTCTCCAGACTAAACAACCCCAGCTCCCTCAGCCTCTCCCCATAGGTCTTGTGCTCAAGTACCTTCACCAGTCGTGTTGCTCTTCTCTGGACCCGCTCCAGCACTTCAATGTCTTTCCTGAACTGAGGGGCCCAGAACTGAACACAATACTCCAGGTGTGGCCTCACCAATGCAGAGTACAGGGGAAGGACCACTTCCCTTGTCCTGCTGACCACGCTATTTTTGATACAGGACAGGATACCGTTGGCCTTCTTGGCCACCTGGGCACACTGATGACTCATGTTGAGCTTCCTGTCAATTAGTACCCCCAGGTCCCTTTCTACCTGACTGCTCTCCAGCCACTCTGTGCCCAGCCTGTAGAGCTGCAGGGGATTGTTGTGACCAAAGTGCAGCACCCAGCACTTGGCCTTATTGAACTTCATCCCATTGGAATCAGCCCATTTTGCCAGTCTATCCAGACCCCTCTGCAGAGCCCTCCTGCCTTCTAGCAGGTTGACACTCCCTCCCAACTTGGTGTCATCAGCAAATTTGCTGATGATGGTCTCAATCCCCTCATCTAAATTGTCAATAAAGATGTTAAACAGGACTGGACCCAACACTGACCCCTGGGGAACACCACTAGTGACTGGCCGCCAGCTAGATGCAGCCCCATTCACCAGCACTCTCTGGGCCCGGCCCTCCAGCCAGTTCTTAACCCAGCGTAGAGTGCACTTGTCCAAGCCACGGGCTACTAGCTTTTGCAGCAGTATATTATGGGAGACAGTGTCAAAGGCCTTGCTGAAGTCCAGATAGACCACATCCACGGCTTTCCCCTCATCCACCAGGTGAGTCACCTGATCATAAAAGGAGATCAGGTTGGTCAGACAGGACCCGCCCCTCCTAAACCCATGCTGGCTGGGTCTGATCCCTTGTCCATCCTAAAGGTGCTGTGTGATTCCATTCAGGATGATCTACTCCATAACTCTGCCAGGCACCGAGGTCAGGCTGACAGGCCTGTAGTTGCCAGGGTCATATTTGCAGACGTTTTTGTGGACTGGGGTAACACTGGCCAATTTCTGATCATATGGGACCTCCCCAGTGAGCCAGGACTGTTGGAAGATGATGGAGAGCGGCTTGGCAAGTTCTTCTGCTCGCTCCCTCATCACCCTAGGATGAATCCCATCTGGTCCCATAGACTTGTGAGGATCCAGATGGCTCAGTAAATCACCAACTATTTCCTCCTGGAATACAAGGGGTCTATTTGGCTTCCTATCTCTGTCAACCACCTCCAGAGGCCAGTTGTCCTGAGGGCCACCTGTCTTTCTGGTAAAAACTGAGGCAAAGTAGGTATTAAGTACTTCAGCTTTCTCCTCATCTTTGTTAACTATATTTCCATCAAAGTCCAACAGAGAATGGAGGTTTTCCTTGCCCCTTCTTTTGTTATTAACATATTTAAAGAAGGACTTTTTATTATCCCTGACAGAATTGGCCAAATTAACCTCAAATTGCACTTTTGTTTCCCTGATTTTTTTTCTGCATGATCTAGCTATTTCCATAAATTCTTCATAAGTAGCCAGTCCTTTTTTCCACAGTTGGTAAATCTCTTTTTATTTCTGATTTCCTTCAGAATCTCCCTGTTTAGCCAAGCCGGTTGTCTTCCCCGCCGGCTAGCCTTTTGGCACACTGGTATAGCCTATTCCTGTGCTCTCAAAACCTCCTGCTTGAAGCATGTCCAACCCTCCTGGGCCCCTTTGTTTTTAAGCATTGTTTCCCAGGGTATGCTCTGAACTAGGCAAAAATCTGCCCTCCGGAAGTCCAGTGTAGAGGTTTTGTTAATGGTTCTCCCATATTAAACAGAGCTGGCCCCAGTACTAAGCCCTGGAGAATACCACTCATGACTGGCCACCAGCTGGGTTTGACTCCTTTCACCACAACTCTTTGGGCCTGATCATCCAGCCAGTTCTTTTCCCGGCAAAGAGTATGCCCGTCCAAGCCATGAGCAGCTAGTTTCTCCAGGAGAGAGCTGTGGGAAACAGTGTCAAAGGCTTTACTGAAGTCTAGGCACACAATATCCACAGCCTTTCCCTCAACTACTAAGTGGGTCATCTTGTCATAGAAGATCAGGTTGGTGAAGCAGGACCTGGCTTTCATAAACCCATGCTGAGTGAGCCTGATTGGTAAATGAAGAAGAATCTGTCTTGGGAGTCTAATTATATTAATATTAAATGTTTCAGATTTTGTGCAGAAATCTGAACGGTCTTCAGCATCCTTAAATCAAAGTAGATAATAATTTACAAGATCACTTATACATCTTTACGAACTACAAATTAATATACTTGTTTTAAGCACTTGCTTCCCCCAAATGTGGTGTGCAAGCTTCTAAGAATGACACTGCAAATATTTTTATTTAATGTTTACTGTAAAACAATGACACAAAGCATTTTCTTATAACAAGTACACAAACACTTTCAAGGGTTTTTTTTTTTATTATTTCTTCAATTAACACAAGCCCTTGTAGAGTCTACAGTTAAATCTAGATTTAAGCTTTCTGAATTCAATCTGTTTTTATTACAAAAACCTTAATTTAGGATTTATATGGGAAAGTTCCAGGAGTTTTTGTTTTTTTTAGTGTTTGTTTGTTTGTTTGTTTTTGTTTGTATGTTGTTTTTTTTTTAATCTTTACTATTTACATATGATATTACTTTCCAAGCTCACACAGATACAGCTTTATGATATGCCATAAATACGCACTGAAGACTTTATTTTTAATAGCTTTCTCAAAGAAAACTATTTTCAATCATACTGTTTGTCTTACTGTGTAGTTAAAACACCCTTGAGAAAGTGAACTGAATGCATGCTTCAGAGTCCAAACTAAATGTAAGTGAAGGAAAAAAAATGTTCTAAAATGCTTTACAAATATTAATGACCTATCAATATTTTCAAGGACCTACTGGATTATATAGTTCCTTTTTTTTTTCAGCTTTTATAAAGTTTAATGTTAAGACAGTAGCTATTTTGAAATACCTGAACTATTTTTTCCAGCCTCTACGTTTTGAAGGTCTGATATTCTTCTTACCATCTTGTTTTAGAGCAATTATTTCTCTCTATAACAAGGCGAAAAAACTCAGAGACATGGTGGTTTTGTGGTCATAAAGAGACAGAGGAACCCTGTAGAGTCCTGGGCATGAAATAACCACTAAATCAGAACACGTAACAGTGTCATTCTCAGCAGTCTGTGGACAACTTGGAAAGAGAGAAATAAACTTTATATTTAGTCGCAGTGTTCTAAACCATTAAACTCATGGGCAAATTATCTTATTTTCTCTCTGAAATGTCTGTTTATCTGTACTTGGCGCACAAGTTTATTGTTATCCTATTTATTGCTTCCTTTTTCCTCACTTCAAATATGATATCATTGTAAAAAAGCAAAAGATGCTGAAGAAAAAAGAAAAAAAATCACATTATCGCAGGACAAAATATAGCTGGTTCATCCACCTACAGTGATTCATTACACATCAAAGCTTATTAAATTTTCTATCCAGATTATAAAAACTAACTTAACAAAGTGAATTATCAGCCAATATTTGTCAAACCCTCTCAGTACACAAAGAGTGAGTGCAGCTGTTGTATAAATGTATATATATCAGCTGGTGACTGTGTTGAATGATATACTGTTACCTCTTTTTAAGCATTAGATCAGCGCACTTTTGTATTCACTGCCAGACTGAAAAAAAAAAAAAAAAAAAAAAAAAAAGTAGTACACAATTTCGAAAAAAAAATGAGAAAAATCTGACTCTAAGACCAAAATTTAGAGCATATGCTATCACCTTCAGTAACTCCTTTTGCTCAATGTCTGAAGCAGAGAGCACAGATTTGAAAGCCCTCCATTTGTCCCACACCAGCCTTGGCTGTTCATATAACAGTCGTGACCAGCCTCCTAAAAGTATTTGCTTCTCTAGACTTCCTTGACCATAGGTTTTGTTGTGTTCACAAGGCCAGGAAGTGTCCACAAATTCCTCATCACTCTTAGCTGAGGGTGTCCCCAATCTGTTAAGCAGTCCCTCTAGAAAGGGCTAGAAAACATTTTTTTAAAAAAAATTGCTAGTAAAATAAAATTATCAGAAGAATATTGTTAAAAGTAACAGAGAGAAAAATGTGCTACATATTGACATGAGAAAATGATGTAGTATGAAAATTAATGAACTGACATTATTTTACCAGTGCTTTTCAGTAGACTTTTTTTTTGTTTTATTTATTCTCGATTTAAGCAAGTAAGAAGACTGGGGTACAGACAGGCTTATCACGGAGGGCAGGAGAAAGAATCTGTTTACAGAAATACGATTTCAACCACATGACAAAAACATATTATCTGCATATTTATGAGGCCTCTAAATTGTAAAATTATTATAAAGTAGTATTAATTTGTACCTCTCTCATGATGTTGACTGTGGCTTTGTGGTTTCCTTGATTCTTCTGGACAAATCTCATTTTACATTTAAAAGCTGCCTATGTGACGTTTACACATTTCAGATTCACTCTGCCCTGTGCTCTCTCTATAAAAAGATAAAAGACAATTATTAACAAATTCTAAAATGATTACTTGGCTGAAATGAGCAGTCAGTAAAATTAATTGTCTTGTATGAAACTGTTACCTAGACTTGTAAAATGCTTATTCAGTTGCTGAGATGTCGAATCATAAGGATGCATCAGAGAAATACCGTGAATGCAGACAATCACAACAAAACAGATTGTGGGTTCAAAGAGCTGACCCAGACAAAAAGTCTAGTTTAGTTTTAAAAACTACCTCACTAGATAATTGGACTAATAGTAATAAGGTTAGAGAAAACCAATAAAATGCTTAAATTATTTTTGAAGTTTTTACTTTAAGATCCCAAACAGGTTGTAGCAGCATAGTAAATCACATATAAAACCCCTTATATCATACTGAGTATTATCTGCTGCATGAACTGCTGTAACGTAGACATTGATCACCAAGGTCAGTTCCTCACAACCATAGGCAAGATGTGTACCCTTTTATAACCTTCTCCAACTCCCTCTAACACACGCCACTGACCACACAGGCAAATGCTCTAGTGTGACACTACTTTCTTCAGCATGAACTTTGAATAAACATAATAACATCTGATAGCAATTAGTTAGGATTAAACCCACCCTATATTTGGTTATACACAAAACCAGAATAACTACATCTACTGCAACACACTTGAGACAGGTGAAGTGCAAATGAAGTTTTTCCCTTCTTAACATTCCTGTTCTAACAGCTGAACTTCAGACATCACTGATAATCCAATTCTTTTGCTCCATTTTACTTATTCCTTCAATCTTAAGGATTTTCACACTTTCTTACTGTTGACTGAGCTGAATACACTGCAGGCAGTTTGATCAGCTTGTCAGATATCAGTGGTTATCTTAGTCTTTTTCTTCTTGGGTTAAAAGCAGATTGTTACTGGAGAGTATTGTCTTTATCATCAGGTGGTTGTGCCATTATAGAAACACCTTACTAAAGAAAAGGCAATGTTTTGTTCTTTGACTTACACATGGATGACTTCAGCATTCTTCACTTGGGAAAGATATTCTTTTATGGACAGTTGAATATATTAATCTCATTCATAAGCTTTTGGCACTGTTTACAAAGCACACATGCTATAAATATATCAAAACAAATAAAATATAAATAAATCAAATAAAATTAATCCATTTCTCTACTTCATTTAATTATTAGTAATTTTTCTTTGTTCTATCTATATTTGTCTCTCTTTTTCATATTGAATAAGTTAAAATTATGATACTATTTCAGCGTCAGAAAAAAACATTTTTCTTTTCAAATAAAGGAAATGATTCTCTGGAATCTTCAACTATTAATTTGGGTAACTTGCAAGAGCATTCATGGATATTATTAAACTGAGGCCTGAAATCTAGATCATGTAAACCAAAGAATTTTTTGAAATGTAATAAAAATAGAAATCATTCCCTATCTTCACATAACTATTATTTGGCAGATAAGTCCAATGTGATTGTACTGAATAGGATTTGGGATGTAGTTTTAAAAAGCAGTGTCACAGAAAATTTTACATCTGCTTAATGACTTCTCACAAATCCATGTGACCACTTGGACTGATGTGTTTCATTTTAGTCTTCACACTTAAATATGTTTAATAGCTTTGTGCCCTGTGAATGTCCTCTGACTTCTGTGTCTGTTTCTGAGTAAAAAACATCTTTTTAAAACCTGCTCAGTGTTTTAGACAGGATATCCTAAAATCTTTATAAAAATTCTGTTCTGGGTAAGGCAATCTCATGAGGATTAGAATCATGCTAACCTTAGTATGACTTAAAAAGGATGGCAAGAACAACCCACAGTGAAATATCATCAAATTGATTCAAGTACTGTTATGTCTAACAGCTTTGACTACAATTAAGGATTTCTTGTTTTCAAGAGTGATGAACACAACCCAAATCCAATTTCCATCCATGCATTAAAGAAAGCCTAATTAAAAGTGGTAATTGCTGATGTAACTTTTATGCTGAAAATATGTAATACCTACCAAATGGTGTACAGCTTGTGAGGTTCTGGCTGGGCGCTAGTATAATGTGAACTTAAATGGTTACACTGTTAATCACTAGATATGACAAATAGCATTTAAATTTTTTAGTCTATTATCAGTGCCAGAATCCACTGTTTTCTTTTGTAGTTTAGTCTACATTTAATTAGTTAACTCTTCTCTGAGCAAAGGAACATTCCTCCAGTTCCTTAAGTATACTGGAGTCCTGCAAGAATACATAAACACATAACTAAAAGAGAACCTTCCATTCTTTCAGATGAATGGTTGCTAAGGATGAAATTCTTTATATTAAAAGGACTTAATACATTGCTTTGGTGGTTGGTTGGTTGGTTGGTTGGTTTCAGGTTTGTGTTTGTTAGTTTTGTTGTGTTGTTGTTTTTGGGAGGGTGGCTGCTTATTTATTTGACTATTTGTTTGGTTTTCAACTGTTTACTAACACTGATGAAACTGAGAGTTGTTTATGTTTAGCATTTATGAAAACCAGGTCAGGCATATTCAAATCCTTAAATGTGGATTTATGTATCTAATGCGACTCTTAATTGACTCTTGAAAAAAAATGTTTTACTTTTGAAATTTCATGCCTAACTGTTTTAAAGCACAAAACTCTTAAGAGGGTAAAAAGAAAATTTTTGATAGTTCAGTAAAGGACATGGGAAAGTTGCCATCAGCATACTACCCTGCTGAAAGCTTGTTAAGACACTGCAGATGGTTGACCTAACCTTTGCTATATTTTCCAGCAATGCAGTAACTTTATTACAGATTAAAGCAAATCACCAGTGCTCTAAAATGTGAGACCTTCACATCCTAGATGCATATGAGAGATCTGTAACTTCAGTCTTTATCTCAGATAAATGTCTGGTAGTGTGTTAATTAAAATAAGTAGAAAAGTTCCTGTTGGCCTCACTTGAAAAGGGCTAGGTCCTTTAGCACTTTGTCACCAATCTGCTAAGTTGAGAAACACCTTTTTCGTTTCCCCACCCTTAGAGCAAAAAGTATGTTGAGTTCATGAACAAATCCATATTCTTTCAGTCCAAAGAAATGGGGAATGAGCGCTTCATCTGTGGTCTCATTGATTGGGAATGGAAGAGCTAGCTAGCTTAGTAAAGTAATCGATTGGAATGCTGCAAGTGTACATTTTGTTATGTAGGTCAGTAGAGACAGGAGTGTTATCACTCATTTTGTTTGCTTAGTCATAATACACCTCTAAGTGGCATCGAATAGTGGAAAGGGTTTGTAGCACTCAAACCCATTTATAGAGTCTATTCTTGTCCAAGGTAACAGTAATTCCAGTCACGAGCCTGCCACTACTATTAATTAATACTGCTGGCATTGCTATTGTGTATTTTGTCTTCCCATGCCTGTTGATATTAAATGCAATCTCCTCAGTACCTAATAGTCCTTTGAGTGTGGATTTTCCTATTCAACATATGCACTGCATCATTGCTACTTGGCTTTCTCTAAAGAAAATGAAAACAGGGAAGTTAACACATCAAACAAAATAAAAAGCAGTGCTGTTGATTACACCATGAAGACATGGCTCAATGTACATGAACTGAAACTTTTTCATTCCAGATTTTTGAAAGCAGCTTGATAACTCTTGACTAAAAAACACTCCTTGAATTACTCAAAGATATACAAGGTGGTCTAAGGATATATCCAATATTTGTTTGCTGTTATATATCAAGGACAATGTATTGCAAAGTGGAAGAAGGCTGTCTCCACTCTGTCCTATGGTTTGGCCGTTGAAAGTATGGACTGTCACTATCCCCCTGGGTCAAGAAAAATATAGTGTAGACCAGTTCCCATGTTGTTGCTAGCTTTGAGAATTAGCGGTCTAAGAAATTAAAAGTTCCTTCCTTCTTTTTCAAGCTTTTTAATGTTAATGTATCTTTTCCTCCATTAAGAACTTCTAATGATGTAGTAATTTAGGCTATCCAATATCTATAACTTTAAATAAAGACATGCCTGTACTGTAAGTTGAAGAAAACTAGCAAGAAGAAATAAAATCACCAGGTTAAAGTGTGTGGATGTATAGGTCATTGCATCCAGTCCTTATGACAGAATGGAATATGATCCTGCTTTCTAAACCACAGAAGAGGCTCAGATTTTATGTGTTTTCCCTTGGGTTGTTTTCTGATTGAAACTCCCACTTGAAAGACTGACTATCAGAAAGTGAGGCCAGCTATTAGCACTCAAGTCATATGGAGTTCATAAGCAATTCAAATATCGACTCTCTTCTAGACCTACATTCCTGGGTGTGGGAGTAAACAAGATTGCTGATGACAGGCTTTGGTAGCATTTTTGAAATATAGCCAAAAGCCAGCCCTGGAGTCTCAGAATCCCTGCAGAACCACCACCTCCAGTCTCTTCTACAATATAACACTCATATTTCTCCAAGGAATGCAATATGCATCTCTCAATTATGTAACAGTTTTGATATGCAAGTACCAGACTAAGGGAAGTTGGTTTCTTCTGCTACACATACTTCTTTTTTTCACTTTGCTGATGTTTCCTAAGTGAAGCAGATCGCAATTCTTAGTCTGAGTGTTCAAATGAAGCCATTGCTCTACAGTCTTCCCACTTTCTAGTGTATGATTCTAACAGCTCCATATTGGCAAACACTTTATACTAAGATAAGTTTCTGTCTTCTTCTTATTACCATCTAGAGAGATTTCTCCCTGTCTTCTCTCTCCTTTCCTCTTCTCCACCTTTCTCTCTCCCCTCTCCTCTCCTCTTCCTTCATTCTTCGCCCCCCCATAATACTAAAGTAGTTGACGTTTTTGCAAGTGTAAAGATTAAACAAAGTTCTGATGAGTCAGTTTTTCATTATCATTAAGATAAGCCTTTGATCTTAGCCAATATGTGATCTCTCAGATTTGCTTCTTGTATTCCACAGATATACTCCACCCATTTCTGGAGAATCTTCTTTATCTCCAATGTGAAATCAGTTTTCATATGGCCAGTGCATGAAATTATGGGTTGGATATACATAGACATCTCACTAGGACAGTGAGGTAATGGGAGACTCTTAAGTAACATCACAGTTTGTCAGATGTGTAAATTATTGTAAAACATAGATCTCATTCAGTGCTCACCCTGTAAGAGAAAAAGCATTCCAATATGATTATATAGATATATGACTGCCAGAGACCTCCTGGGTCACCAAGTCCTGTCTTATGTTAGCAAAAAAACTGTGTTATACAATCCTTTGTGCAAAACTAATAAAAAAATGTTTTATGGATAAGTAGAATAAAGGTAATCTGTGGAAGAAATTAGTCATATCCAAGTAATACATACAGTCTACAGTTATTCTAAAGCATTTTCTTCTACACCAGATTTTAGAGACAACCTAGTGAAAGGAGATTACAGAAGTTATGAGTTGAAAAGTAGCATTTAACACTTTGAAAATTTTATAATTATATATTCTCTGAGGAAGAAAGAATTTCAAAGTCAGATACAAAGTTTGAAGTTGTGTAAGTAACATAGAATTTGATGTGAGTGGAGATATGATGCATAAAGTTTTGAAAATACACCTATTTAAATTAATTATAGATGCTTCTTGATCTGCCATGTGCTTTTTTTAACCTTTATATCATACATGGTGTTATAAGCATTAGTTTTACTTGTTTTAAGCAAAAGCTGTCTTTTTTTCTCATTTATCATAAGAATAAAAGTTCTCCAGAATGTTTATTTATAATGATCTTTCTTTTCTAGTTTGGCATCACTATGTACACAATCTTCTTTATAGTTCAAATAAGTATGAAAACAAAAAGGGACTTGTGAAGAAAGCAAACAAAATTATTTTTGCTTGTTAAAATTTGTTTTTGGATACAATCATCAGCAAGCAGAATCCTAAAATTTTTTGTTACCTCAATTTCATTCTGTTAACTCAAGTATGTGCTGCACCAAACACAGCAAAGCTGAGTAATGGATCAGACAGACCATGAAGGAGACAGCTGACATAACCACTTCAGAAAGTCATAGCATTAAATTTTAATTAAATTTATTTATTTTATTTTATTTTATTTTGTTTTGTTTTGTTTTATTTTATTTTATTTTATTTTATTTTATTTTATTTTGATTTTCATAATGAGATCCTAGTTTTATTCACTGCAATGTACATGTATTCCACATTGGGAACTTTGGAATTAATGTTTTAACAAAATACAGCTGTCATTACAACTATTTGGCTTCCTGCTTTTTAGTGCAGGGAGTACACAAAACATATTTGTTTATGAACACCGACATTACAGACATTTAAAGCTGGGTGAGATAAATTCCATTGCTAATGTTGTGGTTGGGGTTCTTCTCACTTCTTTGTTTTCTTGTTGCTATCAAATGATGCAAATTACTATTCAAAGTCAGTTTGTCTGTTCCAGCTTGTCTGAATGTCTGAGCACATCAAGAATGCCAGAAGGGAAAGATGGAAACCATGTATTTGATGATGGAGTACATGAGGCTTAGTACATACAAATGTTTGTGTAGTGGGTAAAATGCTGGCAATTTACAATCTGATCAAACAGGATCAGCTATATTTAAAAGACTGGCCATCAAATTAGAAAGTTCAGCACAACGTAGTGCATTATAGAAAAAGGCCTGTGTCCTGGGTTGTTGACCTTGAGGTGGCATTTGAAATCTGTTATAGACAAAGTGACACCTTAATCATTTGATGTCCATGTCTGACTCCCAAGAAGTCTGTTTCTAATATTCCTTCTCTTTACAAAGGTACTGCATAGCAACTGGTAAGCCTAGAAGGCAATTTTGGAAGTAGAACAAAATGTGTTATCCTTTTTTTTTGACTTTGAGAAGTTACTTACTGGTTAATTACATCAAGTAAATATTATAGCGCAAAAATATTTGAATATTTCTTATTCAAAACAACCATGACTTTGATTTTAAAAGCTAACTAATGCATTGCATATTCTTATCTTTATCATCAATAACATACAATTTAATTCAAATGTCTCATTCATGACTTTCTTTCCTTCTTTCCTCTTGAAAATTTCTCCTTAGCACAGTGTGTTTTACTCAAGTTCTATGGTTGACACAGGAGTAGTATCTACAGTTGGAAGGAAGAGTGACAGTTTTAATACAGGCTAGGATTTAATTATTATGCAGTATAGCTCCAGTCTTACACTGTAGTGCTAGAGTTTCATAAAGAAAGGCCTAAAATTTTGCCAGCTGAGCTTTATGGTATGTATTTTTTATTATAAATGTAATTACAGTATTTGGAATATCCAGTCATAAGCCACCCATTGAAACTGCATTTATAAAAAAATCTAGAAAATAAATTTGACTAAGTGTGATCAGAATCAATGTGAGGATATGGACAGACATATATGATCTATTGTACAATCACCAGTATTATCAGTAGGAAGTGAATATGTGTGTGTTTTTTTCATACCTACTTATTTACTTGACTAAAGGCTATCATAAACAAATGGATAGAAACATGACTTTCATAGACTTATTGTTTTCTATGTATGAAGATTTCTTATTCATTTTTCAAATCCACGCTGAACAGTTTAAAACAAGTGGTCTGGGAAATGAGATTGGTCTGTATAACTGATATGCCCATAGTAATGAGTTCCGAAGTAGTGCAGCATGTTCAACTCCAGCAGAAGAATTTTAATTTTATTTCAACCATTCTTGTCAAGGGTAACATGTCAAAGCTTAGTACTTTGTTCTAGATTCAATTCAGTTGGCTCACAGCCACCTAAAGTCCAGCTTTACAATGAGTTGTGATCTAATGCATTAGAATGAGCTATGCAGTTCAAGATGAAATAAAGTCTATAACCCTATCACTGGTTAGAATTTTGAGTTAGTCAATACATTGAAATATGTTATTTATCCTGAAAACTGTGTCAGCACAGAAATAGCCCAGGTTTCCCATTTAATAAAATGCAAGATGGATTTTATCAAATGCTATTTGTTCATCTATACAATCAATGAATTCACCCATCCTTGTATGATATTTTTTTGTAAAATTCAACTCATAGTAATATCTAAAAAAAAAAAAAGAAAAATATTAAAATATCCACTTGAGATCAGAGTATTTTGTTATGCTTCATGATATTTAAACATGTAAAGGCTTTGCTCACTAAAGTCACCTAGAAAAATAGCACATGGTCTAAGACATTCACATTTGAGAAGGTGTATTATTGCAAGAGTATCAATGTATTTGTGGCTGAATTTAAGGCTAAGAAGTCAATATGACTTCTGAAGCACCACATATGAGAAATATATTTTTGTAAATGTCACTGAATAGGCATATGAAGAAACTTTGTGAACTCTCACTTTGTGGAGAATCAGAATATAAAGAAATCTATGAATAAATAGGATCAGGCTAATAGAATGAATATATAGGTTTATTTACAGGCAACAATTATAACTGTTCTTGCTGGAAATCAGACAGCAAGTGCTTTATTTTTCCTCTTTAGCATAGCCTGTTTTTAAAGTGAGGAAACCAGTTTCTTCACAGGTAGTCTTTAAAGAAAACCTCATTGTTACTGGGAAATCTTGTTTAGATAATGTGATAAATAATTATTCACAACACATTTCCTTGAAAAATGTTGTCTAGAAGAGAGAAGAAACAAAAGAAAAATCAAAAGAGAAAAAATATAATCTTGATTTTCCTGCTTTATTGTTTCTACCATAACATTGATTATAATCTTTTATCCTCAGACTGTTCTCATGTAAATCTAAAGCAGTCTTCTTTAGAGTCATTGAGTCCTCTTAGGTGTAGTATGTGCAAATATATCTCAATTAATTATCTTTTCCTTTCTTTTCATTGCCAATTTTAATCATTAAAAAAACAAACAAAAACCAAAACAAACAAAAAACAAACGACAACAACACCACAAACAAAAAACCAAACCAAACCAAAACAGGTGGTTACACAGGCCACCTTTTGCAATTAAGCAGATAAAAGGTCTGTATCAAGGCACTAAAATGCATGTCCAAGCATTTTGTCTAGGCTTGGACTTGGAGTTGAGAATCTTAAGAAGTCTGAATATTGAATACATCTGCACAGCTACTAGAAAGGTTATCTGAAGGGATCTAAAACCCCTCAACTTAAAAATGAGGGAAAAGTCAAAGAAGAGGAGATACAACGACAAGCAAGATAAATAAAAACAAGAAAAATATTGCATATTAATCACTTAGGTTTGGGTTATGTTCAGATCAGAGCAATGGTTATTTTTCATTCTTAAGCTTAGAAAGTAGGAGAGAGTGTTACTTCTTAAACATTTGTGGTTATATCTATTCTTTTTAACATTTTGAGATTTCAGACAGAATAAATTTCTCTTACCATAGTTTGGTACATGGGAAGGATTTCCCTGAAGAGACCTGAGGAAATTGATTCAGGTTTTTGCACTAAGTATACAATTTTCTTCCAGTGTGCTACACTTAGTTTCATTTGAAGTTTTAAAAAAAATAATTTATTTTACAATTTTATTTCATTAAGAATGTATCCAAACTTATCTTTCAAGGGTAAAACAACATGCAACAGTGAAGCAGTATTCATTTATTCATTTTTAAGTTACTGGAAAGACTGGAAAAATAGATATCAGGCTGATTGAAAATATGTATATTCCTTTTTTAAAAATTGATTTTTTTTAACCAATGAAATAATGTTTTTAAAACCCTATGTTCTTTGTCTTTTTTTGTTTTCCTAATGTGTGTGTACCATAAAAATCATTCTACAGTCTGTCAATAATGGAATTGTGTTATCTAGTACAGAATTATTACATACACTTTTTTTCAGAATTTCTAGATGTGCCAAACCTACTGTTATCATCCATACCAGCTCTACTGTTAAAAAATATTTTATTCAGTGTGTGCAGCATATTAATTTGCCTGGAATTTTTAGATATGTAGAATTCACTGGTCACCAATTCTGCTGTATCTAGGATACCAGATGTGCTTTTAGTGCTTTGCCATCACTTGCACTTGAACAGAGAATGCCAGTGGAACCTGTCCATTTCACTGTCAAACATGTCTTATAAGCACAAAAAAAGGAGGAACATACCAAGAATTTTAAAGGAATTAGATCATTCAGTTCAATTTCATCATATACATTAGTGTTCAGAGTGGTGAGACAGCACTAAGGTCAATAGAGTTAAAAGCTTTTTGATTGCTGAAGAATTCCCCATCTTATTTCTGCAGCTGTGATAAAGTTTTGCTGATCCAAACCATTTTACACGCCGAGCTGCAGTACATTCTACCACCATTTTGTTGTCTGAACACTTGCAAAATTTCTCTGAGCCAGACTTCTCTCATGCAATTTCAAGCTTAATTTAACGTGTCTTACAAGCAGGCATAATAGAGGAATGCTATATCCCATAGCAAACAGAGCTGAGCACATGTTGTGTGACTGTGTGTTGATCTAAGTAAATTCACTGTGGCTCTGTGGCCCTTACTTTATATAAAATTATTCCAGATAGTTGTAATTGGGTCATGGATGATGAGCTGTATTTTAAATTTTCATTTTCCTTCTTCTCAAGCCTTATAAGGCAACTTCAGCACTTACCAGTAGACCTCCCTTTTTTGCAGTATAATTAAGTAAGCTACTCTTGTCTATTTGATTCTTATTTGTTTCCTCATCTCTCCTTTCTCAGTATTTACTTACAGTCTTTCCTGAAACTACATCTTTATTTATTTAAGAATCTTCCAGAGATTCCTGAGCCTCCAAGTGAGAAACACTAAATAATTATTTAAACATTCAAATCTTCAATAAGTCTGAGAAGGTTCAGAAATGGGTAGCAGTATAGTAGAACAGATGTTGAACAATGTTCAAAGTAAAAATTATATGTACAACGACCTGTTTGCAATGTATATTGAGTACTGAAGCATGAAGTATTGAAGAGACTCATGTAAGTCTCACTCCTAGATGCTAAAATTAGTAAATTAGTGATGCTGATCGGTGGGCATTTTTCAAATGAATACAAGTTCCCTGAAGATGATCTTAAAGGTGCTACTGTGTGGAACACATCTCAGATGCTGTCTAGTTGCTGGTTTGTTCCCTTTCAGATAGAATATAAGAAAATCTCTCTTAGCTTTTAGGCTGGAGATTTACATTCTGTTCTTTGATTTATATTTGGTCATTGATTTGTTTTTCCCTTTTTTTTTTTTTTTTTTTTTCTTTCTTCCAAAGTACCAGTACTTATGTGTCAGGAAGAGATGGGATCAATGATAATGTGGAGCACACCTGGACTTGTAATTTAAAACTAGTTACGTAAATAAAGTGCATTACAAAACTGTTTCTGTTCTAATATGCTCTGGAACCAGAAATGACAGGATTTGTAACAACCCTCCTACCAGTTCATTTTCCTCTCAGAAGTAAAACATTGATGTCAGACCAGAGATAAACTCTCTGATTCAGCTCCACCGCTGACTTTGGAGCTTTCCAAAATCTCAAAGCAACTAGTACACAAATGTCCTCATGATGGGATTTTTATGTATTATATTTATTTATTTATATCTCCAACTCACACTTCTGATGAAGACTAAAGATATAAACTATAAGTCTCAACTTTACCAGGCCAAAGTGAGAAATATTTCCTATACGTGTTCAGAAGTTGAAAAATGGACATAAGAACAGGAATAGCAGAAGATGCTGAAATTGGCAGGATAAAGTAGCTATGTCTCAGCAAGGCTTTTTCTGTCTCATTTCAAGTATGGAACCAACAACGGAACATATATTACAAAAATCATGCTTGCTCCTCTGTGTTCTCATCTGTGTCTACTCTCCATAGCTTTTATTATCCTTTCTGAGATAGCACCTTAAGGTGCCACTGATTTCAGATGTCTCCTCCATGAGTCACCATTGTTTTTCCATTTGCATTTGAATTGATGGGTATGTATATTTAAAAATTCTGTACACTGGAAAAGTTCCTTCCATGCAAAGATCTGAGCATATTTTCCTCCCAGTTGTACTCTCCTTCTTTGGCACCTCAACAACTTGTTATGAGAGAAATGAGGCAGATCCTCATAGACATAGGCACTGTGGTGACTTTACATTTCTCTGTTCGTGCCCTGTATGCAGAGTCACTTGAGTTTTTAGGGAACATACATAGTCCTTTATGCAGAAGACTGGAACATTGTTTTAAAAACACTAGTTTTCACAGTTTTCCCAAGTCCATGACCCTGTTTCCTTTGGAGGGTACAGGGTATAGAAGACACATGAAGATAAAGTAGAAGGATATAGTTAAGGAATGGGAGAGGGAAGTGCACATTGTGATGAAAGGTTTTCAACACTTTATAGGTTAACATGGTTGCTACTAACAGGTTTCTGTTTTAAAATGCTTTTAGTCAAGAGTGTTATGAAACAACCTGGCTTCATTTACATCCTTAATCAGGGGGCTAGTTTTATTCTAATAGTATCATTGGAAAAATGTCATGCTATTTTTATTTAGATTATGCTGTGTAACTTTGTCTTCAATAGGGAGCAGTCATGATGTAAGAAAAGTGAGAAGGAGGAAATTCCAAGTAAATGGGACAGTCTAGGAGAAACTTGAAGGCAGGAAAAGGGAAAAGAGCATAATCTATAAAACAGGAGGGAAGAAAGAGCAAACAACATAAGGGAGATTTTGAAGAGATAGGATATAAATTTTAATTTGTAATGTCTTTCTAGTTTCCATGGAGAGAGATTGCAAATGTCACAAATTGTAAATTGTTCTTTTAATGTGGGATTATGCAGAAGGTTAATTTGATTAATAAGGGAGAAGCAATGTGATTTTTTTTTTTAAATACTAAAGAAAAAGAAGATAATTACTTGTTCGGAAAAAGAGACAATGGGAATATTGCTCACATAATTTAAAATGCTCAGCATGTTTTGATTTCATTGCAAATTGAGGTTGCAACAGACTTCCATGCTTCATGGCATTTTCATGTTTAAATGAAAATATTTCCAAAAGAAAAAAAAAGTTAAGTCTCTCAAATAAACTATTTTCCTCTAAAATAAACACTTTGGTATATTTTCAAATATGAAAAAAACCCCAAACAATCCCCCCAAAATAATACCAGCTATAAGCATTACACATGGACAAAACTAAATTACAGGATTTATTTTCTAAAATTATCTGTGATCTTGGTAGAGTTTTCTTACTGTTATGTATCCTGTAGCCCTAAGAAAATATCTGTGCACAATAATTTGGAACTTTTTTCATTATTCTTAAAATGTGTGTTTCTTTCTAGAAGGTCTGCTTCACTGTGTAGGCATGTTCTTTTTTTCAGAGTTCCTTTAGTTATCTTGGATTTAATAAAAATATAACAGCAATATAGAGATTACACTAACATGCATGGAGCTCCACAGTGGAACCCAATGTGATCTGTGTAACTGCTTCTGTGATTCCTTATGAATGGACAGCCTTGCCTGTAACCTTCCGTAAGTTTTGTTATTTCAGTCTAGGGCCTGTCCCATACTATAAACTTACACACTGATATTGATTCCCATGACCTTCTCTTGATGATCAAAAGTTTTTGTATGATCTAGCTGCTGTCAAAACAACAGGATATTTGTGTAAGCAAAGTCCTCAAAACTGATCACTTCTCTTCAGGCAAGTTTTGAAGTGTCTGAGCAGCAGCCACAGGTGGTTGTCTCCCCAATATATGTTGTCTCCCCTGCAGTATGAGCTTGCTCTCCCTTAACTGCTTTCCCCCACTGCTGTTTTCCTGTGACTGCACTTTGGTGACAAGCAAGTCTAGTTCTGCCTTACATCCTCAGGTAAGAAAATATTCACATGCTTTACAGTGTTTTCTGTTGTTGTTTGTCATCCCCCTGCACCGCACTGGTAAAAGTATATGTACTGAACTTCTTTCAAAGGGAAGAAAGTACATCTGGCATGTGAAACTGCATGGTAAGCAACCGTGACTGTACCGGACACAGATTTAGTTTAAGAGCAAATTTCCAGAAAACCACTTTCAACCAAGTAAAGGAATGAGGTCCTGCCTGAAGGACCACTTTCAGGATCAAGGCAGTGCTCAACTCATTGCAGTAGTCCTCTAGCCATGACATTTCATAAAACCTCTTGAGGTCAGTCCTGCTTCTGACTTTGACAGAAAGAAGATGAGTTTGATCCTGTGAGAGATAGTTGAGTGTTGCTCTATCTAAGATACACACAAGGACCAAGGAACAGAGACAGAAGTCATTAAACCATTCATTTTGCAGAGCTGTTAACCAGTTCACTAATACGATCACTGATATCTACTTCCAATATATGAGACTTTGCCAACTAAAAATGTATAAATTCCTTGTAAGTTTGAAGAGTAGTGATAGACACAACAAATATTTGAAGTATCTTACTTGTAAGTAGGAAAAACTGAGCTCCTTATGAAGAGATAAGACATTACAATACTAGTAAGAAATCAGTTAGATTGATAGAAGGTAAGATGAGGCAATGAGAGGCGAGGGAGTGCAAGGAAGAAAACGAAACCAGCCAAGTGTTTTAGGTACGCATCTGGTTAATATGTATGAGCCAAAGGAAGCTGATTCACTGCCCTCTTGGAACACATATCTACTTGTATTCATTAGCAGACAGAAATTAAGCCAGCTTAACATTTTAAAGCAGACTCTTTGCAAGTTATTATTGATTATTAAATGGTAATAATATATCCTGAATTTCCATGTTTCTCATAAAAACTAGTCATAAGAAATGTAAGATGAAAATCATCTAAAGACATCTCTGTCTAACAGGAGGCAAATATTTATATCTGAATTATCTTGTTGATTTATCAAAACAGAGAAAAAGACCACATGTTTGTATTTATATCAAAGAACTGATCTATTGAAAGAACAGCTGCCATTTTTTAATTACTAAAATCCAAGCCCAATTCATATAAAGTCTCTGTTTTGTTAATTAAACGTATGCAGAATGATTAATTGATTAATCAATTATTTAGTTGTTGCAGCCTCTCTCTGGATATTTATTTTTGTACTTATCTCTGTGAAATAATTACTTACTTTCAAATTTCAATGCATTCATTAGTGATGAAAATTAATTGAATCTTTTAGAGTAATTTTACTTTATCTTTCTACCATGAGTTCACTGAGATATGTGTTCAGATGCAATTATAAGTAGAAAGGATAATTTATCTTAGTAAAAAAAGGATAAGGATCATAGAAAATATAGCTGCATTTTTCATTATCAAAATATTATAACAGAGCCACATAAATATTCAGACATGTGCTTATGAGCCACTACTAGTGTGCACAACTATGTGGAGAAAGATGCTGCTGGACATGGCAAGAAGGAAAAGGTCCTCAATGCATTGGCAGCATCTTCTGGCCTCTCAGAGAGTTTACATAGATAAGAGCATATTTACTCTTGCTGAGTTCTTGGACTCATCCTGAAGAAATGGTTTCAGGATGTGGCTTCACACCTTCTCATCTTTCATTCCATTCTTAACATTCTTTGAAGGGTAAATTGTATATGGCCCAAAGCTACCTAGAATAGAATTATATCTTGATTTCCCAGGTCAGAAACACTGTGTGGTTCAAGTACTGTAAGAGTACCACATCTTCACACAGGTGTGGTAGGAACTTATATTGTGATGGTTCCATTGCATTTTTATGTGTAAAAAAAAAAAAAAAATTGCAAGACAACAATGGTTGCACCGTTTTCTCCAATTCTTATTGGCTTCTGTTCATTACATTTAAATGAATGGAGCTAGGAAGAAGGTACTTCTCATAATTGCTAACTGGCATTATTTCCTCAAATTGACCCTTCGGCAAAGTGCTTTCTGGCATTACTACAAAACAACATCAAAAAACCACTAATTTGTTCTGAAGTCAGATTCTTCAGCAGTTCACATTACTCCCCAGCTAACAGTTAAGTTTCGCTGCAGGCTAAGCATTTGTTTACAGCACTCCTGCTTCATTTGAAAGTAGTGTCAGCATATAAAACATTGAGTTATACAATGGGGTATCGTGAAATACTAAGGACTGCAAGACTATTTGGTATGGCAATGCATGAAAGTCTAGGAAAATGGAATAAAATGAAGAGATGACTGTGTCACTTGCTCTATTCATTTGTCTAAGCAACAAGAAGTTTTCTGAAGAAAAGGAGACAATGACAGATGTCTCCTGAATACAGCCACAGTTACAATTCAGCCTGACATTGCAGGTGCTTGGTTACTGTTGATCATTTGTTGATTCACGTATTTTTTATCAACCTGTTTTTCTTATAGATATCAAAACTATAGTGGTTATAAACAACAGAAATATAAATAAGTTATCAAACTAAAAGGACTAACTTTGTTTTATTAGGTAAAACTAAGAGTAAAATATTAGTAACAGCAACATTCATTCAACTTTCTGTCTTTCAGAAAAAAACTAAAATTATTATGCATAGAAATTAATAAATTCCCATTACTTTACCTGTTGCCATTGAGGTTACTGACAAGGCTGCCATAGACTTGAGGAGAAACTGCGTTAGACCAATATTGAGGCCTTTTGAAAACATCATTATTATGTGGCACAGGAACAGACTGAAGTTGCAGAAGAATAGAAAATATTATAATGTATAGTATAAAAAAGAAGAAATAATTCCAACGTTCTCCCCATCTGATATATGTGCTGTATTTTAAGCCTTAGGCATACAGCTATTGAAACCAGCGAGAGATTTTCTACTGACTGCAAAAGTAATATGGATGATCCTCTTTTTAACACAATCTGGCTGATTTGGGGTGATTTTGTCTCTGGTGAAACTGGCTGATGTTTTTGGTGTTTGTATTCCAAGCAGGAACTGTCCCATTAAAGAAAATAATGGCATTCAACTTTATGTTGAGGAAATAAATTTATTTCAGAGGCAGCATTTCCCAGTAGTCCAAAGAAAGGAAGAGCAGATACAACTATTAAAATCTTGTCTACTTTATTCAGTGAAAGTCCTTACTGAGAAAGATGTGAACAAGGGCAGAGTTGCCATTTTGTTTCTTATAATTGTATTTTTAGAATAACTGTATCTCTATGTCTGTATCTTTATAGAGATACAGTCCATCCAACTTGTAAAAATTACCACAATTCCACATATATAATATAGAAGGTTTATGTGAAAGTAGATTTTTAAAACTCCATGATTCAGCCACAATTTGACTATTAGAATGTGTTGATAAAAAATGGAAAAGTTAATCCTAAACTTTGTGACTTTCTATGTAGATGCTCATAGATGATATAAAGCAGGTACCATGGCACAAATTCTATGCATGAAAATACAGTATGGATTTAAATGTCATAAAATATTTTGAGATCTTTTTGGTGATGATGTGATAGCAAGGACCCTCATGTGGTTCCCAACAAAACCAAAGTAACCATTTTCTATGACTTTCATAAAATCTAGATAATCACTAGGGGTGTTAAAGGCTCTTTCTAAAGAGCTAAACCACCAAAGTGGTTTAGGCTGTGGTAATCAGAATTATCTGTTAAGATTTGGTAACCTATTAGGCTTCCAAGAGAAGCTCAATAAGCACAGAAAATAAAATAGAAATACAGCTCACCAAATCTTACAAATCCAGTTATCTACAGAAGCACCTTGCCAGTTGTGAGGAGCAGATGAAGGGGAGTTCACAGCTCTGTTCTGCCTTTTGTAACTCAGAAACACACCAAAGCCCATTCACAGACTAAATCCTTTCAACTACCACAATGCCTATCCAGAAGTCCTCACTTGGCTAGTGTTTCTTTGACCTTTAAAACAGAGGTAGAATAAGGGCTAGAGAAAATCCATCCTGAGAGAAAAATCAGTGCCTTCACTAATTTAAAATATAAATGTTTTTGCTATAGAAAACACCAATTGAATAGCCTGGGAGATATTCCTAACTCAGATAAATCATATCAGTTCAAATGCACAGTAAATGAGTCCTATCACATTTTTCCACATTTCACATTGGAATACTGAAATGGAGACATTGCTGATTATATACTTCCACAAGGGCAAAAAGATGGCACTTTCTCGTAAGCACTCTGCCCTTTTTACTACAGAATACAGAGCAAAAACAGTTAAGTGTGAAAAGTAGAAGAATGTCATATGGCAAAAAGCTGTTGAAAAAATGTTAATTGCAGTTGGAAGGGTCTTGTGGAAGTTGGAATTCTGCTGATTGGTTCAAATAAAATTCTTCATAATTGGCACTTGATGTTGACTAAAACTTTCTGTCAGATTTCTGGTCTCACATATGCTGCTGGTTGTTATTTATCAAAAAGGCACCTTGGGGAATAGAGTTTCATCAATTGCGCCTGCAGGGCTCTGATTCATGATGTGAGTCATTCAAATATTAGTTTGTGTTAATTGTAATAATTGTATATAGTCATCTGGGACAGAAAAAAAGAGCAAAGGGGAAAAAAATAGTAAGAAGATTTTTTTTTTTTTCACAAAATACACATAAGTAATCATTTTATAATGGGTGTACATTACTGTAAAACTCAAGTGTCTGTATATTCTTGAGAGGTTTTTCCATGTGTGCCTGTTTAGAAGATCAATCTGGCAGCACATTTCTTATAAATGGATCAGTAAAAAATAGTATCTTGCCTCTCAGTCAAAAACAAAATAAGGTCTTAGTGAGGTTTAAACACATGGATCATGTGCAAAGGTGTGGGAGAAACACAGACTGAGGAAATGTTAGAAAACATATCTGGTATAAACAACTTACTTTAATACTTCAACAGCGTATGGGTGAGAATTCTACCTGGTGTACAAAAATTCAGAAACACTTAGAAATTTAATCCTGTAAATGCATATATAATGTGGTTTTTATTTTTTGTTTGTTTGTTTGTTTGTTTGGGGTTTTTTTGCATGTATGTGACCGTGTTTTCCAAATTGAGAGTTTGCTTTCTATAACTATAGATTGACATAAATGTTATTACAGAACATATGTATGGTCTATATAAAGCTACAACATCAAGGTAGGTGTACATAAACATATCCACACAAGCACAAAAGCAAGCCACTATTTTGAATCTCTCTGCATTTTTTTCATAAGCATTTATGTTCAGTCTCTGTATTATTTGCCCTTTTGTCCTCTGTATCATCAGGAATTATAAGGTAGAACAACTTCTCTTCAGATTCAATTTTTGGTAAAGGTTTGCCTATCCTCACTATTATCCTACTGACTGTCATTCTATGAAAATTAGGTTTCCATGCTGATAAACCTACAGCCATGCCAAAGAAAAGTTTGTGTTCATATTAGTATCTGAAATGCAAACAACTTCATATGAAGTTAGGGTTTCCAAACATAGTAAACTTTCTACCCTGCAGCCATCGCTACTTTGCAAGGACATTCGTATTGAAAATATGTTGTTCTGAAACACTCAGTGAGACTACTACACTGTCCAGGAACATAAAATCATCCCTTATGAAAGGAAGCCACACATACAGAGAAACAGTCTGCATGAAATTTTACAGTATAGTCATCTTTACTGCAAGTCTTCTTGTGAGAATTCAAACACTTTACTAATGTATTTCACACTTTTAGCAATTTCTTGCTTTTTACATCAGTGATGATATTTTATTCTACCATTACAACAGCTATTTCAGTGATTAGATTTTTTTGACCTGTATCAGGTTGCATGACCCTTCCTATCTTTCACCCAAACTCATTTAGTATAGACATCCAAAACAGCCCTGCAGAATTTTGTATTCACATACATCAAGGGATTCAGTTTTATAGGAAAGGGCAATGTTAGCTTTGGCACATTGAATTAACAGTTATCATTAGAAAACAAGCTTTCAAAAGCCAGCCATATGGAGCCTAATGAAGTACTATATGTCTATGAATGCTTGTAGAAGTAAATAGGAAGTGCATACATTTAGAGCAGAACTGTGAAGTGATTTTCTTGTTTTCAGACTATTGTGGAATCAATATTTCTATTTCACTTGAAGGGCTGGTGATTAGACACAATGGATAGGTGATGCATAGGAGCTTGGCTATATCTCTGTGGTGAATCAGAATAAAAAAAATAAAGCAAGGAAAGATAAAATTAAAGGAAGAAAAAAAATAGAAAGCTAGAATTCAGATTTACTGTAAAGTCTTTTGATTACAGAAATACTGCAAATTCTTCTCTACATCACTTCAGAACAAAGGGATACAGTTACTAGGAATTATGATACATCATAAATACCACATAGGCTGTTTGCTGAAGACAACTATTTACTTTACTACTCTAAATGTCACTTAGTCTTGACTTTTCCCTTACAAAAAGAATTTCAGGATTTTAGTGCATTGATTTTTCTTGGTAGGACATGTTTTCTCTAGATTTTTATTTAAACACTATAAGATGAGGGTGGCCTACAGAATGAAATTACTATAAACTAGCTTCTCTAATAAAGCATATTCTATACTGTAAGTATTCTAGGACTCCTCCATAAACCACAAACATTTTTTGGAAAATATGTTGTTTTTATACTAACTTTAGACCACATGAAAAACCTGCAAAAATTTCAAGTTCTTGGAAAGATTATTTTTGATTCTTCTATTCTTGCATTTTGAAATGAACTACAATTTATTAAAATGGAAAATAAACACCTAGAGAGTGACTTAGTTTTGCTGGATTAGAAAATATTTTTTCTTCTTTTTAATAAAGATTTAACAAAATTCAAATAGCATTAAGGAATTATTAACTTGTAAAATATAATTTTAAAATATTGATCTCTAACCAACTTGCTTTATGACATCATATTATATAACTCAAAGATATAATTGGGTTTGTTTAGTTATTATTTGACCTGTTCACTGCCCATTGAAATTAATATGTATCAGTGTTGAGTCTCTCCAAGAGTCACTTTGGTCTCCTCAAACTTCTCACCCTCCCACCCTCCTAAATCCTTCCTGACTCTTATTAACATTGCATGGACTTTTCTTGTCATCTCTCTTTTTAAATTATTTGTATCTCTTTATTTAATAAGCTGCAGAGCCAATCTTTATTGCGTTCTGAATAGTATCTCCTGCCACAAGTTGTTTAAAAAATTATGATGGGAGTATTTGTAAAATAAAGTTCTGCTCAGATGGATAAAAATATCAGTGTTTAATCCAAAAATATTTACCTTGTGATTTAATAAAGTTGATGTCTCTGTAATGAAATTTCTAGGAATTTTATTTTGTGGCTAATGGGACAGGAAAGGACCATCAATCACTAAATGTACTTAGCTACTGTTGTCACAATAGTCATGTCTTATCATCTATTTCATAGAATAGGTTTTTGTCATTGATAAAATCTGAAAACCAGCAAATTCCTTTCTACTATCATGCAAGCAAATGCAAAACAAGATGCACCATAGATAGAAGGCATATATTATTGTAAAAGATATTGACTTTTCTGTCCTCAGAACATTTCATTACATATATATACTCCAAACTATGGCAAAAGAAAATTTAATTGGCCTAACATTTTGTTTTTGTTTTTGTTTTGTTTTGTTTTGTTTTGTTTTGTTTTTCTCCTGATTTACTCGGGCTGTATCCAGCAAAATTCTCCAAGAAATAAATAAAAAAAAAGAATCAAGAAATCTTGTGTCAGAATCCTGGTGCATAAACTATTCTTAATTGAAGAATCCTCAGCAAGGTATGTGGTTATATGCATCCTACAGGAAAAACTTGAGATTTCTGAGGAAAGAGGGGTAAATTCTCAGTCAGTTTTGAATCTGTTTTCCCTGTTTGTCAAGAGGACAGAAAATGAACACAGATGCATAAACACAGGTTTTATTTCAAGTTTTTTTGTTTGTTTATTTTTGAACATTAGTTTATATTATTCACTTTTCATCAGGATGTGACAATTTCAATAGAAAACAGAAAACAAATATATTAACATTGCACAAATACTGTTTGAACAGAAGAGATATTATGAATAAAACACATTTCAAAAAGATTTCACGTGCCTTGACTTTGACTCAGGTTTTGCTTTCAGTCCAGTCTTCTTTCTCTAAGCACACCACTAATTTGCTCCAAACTTGTGTTTCTGAGAGCATTCTAATCCCTCTGAGCTTGCTCTCTCTGTGTCTTTAAACTCAATCTGAATATGCAGAAAGCAAAGATTTTGCCTTGGTAGATTAGAGGGTTGAAAGGATGGCAAGAATTACTGGCAGTACTGGTATGAATGAAACAGAATTGCTCTGTGTCTTATACGCAGACTATAGTTTTCAGTATTAAACCTTCAACAGAGATAGCACATGACCTCACAGGACAAAATTAGACCTGACCTAGAGAAACTTAGGTTCAGACTTTAAAGTCTCCTACAGCTTTTATGAAAGGTTTATGTGTAAGCAAATTTTAACGTCAGGTTATTCTGTGAAGTTGTCCATGGGATTTTTGTCAGTCATTACGAAGATTCATGGGTTTATTTTGAGGACTGCAATAGCAATGGCTGAGACAGAAAGGCTAAGTGAAAATAAAAAATCTCTATAATTGTGATGAGTCTAGATGCCCGGTTACATCACCCTTTGTTTCTTTAGTTTGTTCCTGCACTATTTATATTTTCTTGAATATGTGGCTTTAAGACAATTGTTATGGAATAATCTCTCATTACCTGTACCCCAGCTGCTCTAACAGTAGTAAGTCATTCTGCAAATTGTTCAAGTCTCTATTTGTTTCTCTCAATCTCTTGAGCAAAAATCCAAATGTATTTTCATCAACATAAAAGCCAAAAAAAGAGAGTCATGAAGCATTACTAGAGGGGGCTTGTGGGAGGCATTATTGTTTGTTTCAGTTTATCTTTTACTTCAATTAGTAAATATAGCTACTGAGAAATCTCTGGAATCTGGGACAGACTCACAAATCCAACAAGAAGTTCAGTTGTTCAGGGAAAAATATAGAAAAATTTTATTTTAAAGTATATCCTCAGAGTCTTAAGAGATTCATTTACACATAGAGAGGGCAAAGAATAAAGGAAGTGGAGAAAAAAGCACAAAGCTAAGTAAGAACCAATGAGACAGAGTAAGTAAAGCCTCAGGTGTTAAAATTTTCTTATTGTTTACTTGTATCAGTTCATACAACCTGCTTACATTAGGATTACAACACACCTGCAAAGAGGTGGAATACAAATATGTTTTTTAATAACATGGATTATTAGGGAAAGCTTATTCTTTGTACTGACCTGGCCCAAGGTGTGGCACATGAACAAAGTTTCTATTACACATCTTGTGGGAAATATGAAAATCCTTTTCAGGCCTTACATTACTGTCACTAATATTCTTTTCTTATTGACAGCAGTTAAGCACCATGCTTGTATTTTTTTTTTTTTATTCCCTCTATGGCTCAGCTATAGTCTATCAAAACTATATAAAAGTCACAAAGTGATTTGCCACAGTGAGAAGTAATAACAATTTATTGCCAATTACATTGTAGACAGTCCTGAGGTGAGAAGGAAAATATATCAGCCAATGTAGGAGTTTGCTGGACTTCTCCTTTTCTAGTGGATAGTTCTCTCTATTTCTTTTATATTGCCCCTGAAGAGAATGGAAGCAGTGAATCTGTTGACAAAAAAAAAAAAAAAGTTATTTTATGTTACTGACAGCTATGTTACTCTCTGTGAAATAATTTTCCCAGTCAGCTTTTCTTAAGTTTGTGTCTCTGCTATATATCAGGGACAGAAAGGAAGGCTTTTAACTGGATCACTGATAAATTCTAACATTTTTTTCTTAGTGCTTGTCAAAGGATGCAAATTTGATCTTTAGTGCTCCTGAGTTGTTTATTTTACTCATGGAAAAGCCACCAAATACATGGAGCTGTAGCACTTGTTAACTGCTTAGGAATAAAGCAGTTTAGAGGAAAGTCAATGTGACTCCAAACACCTTTACATGAAGTTTCCTTGTCCTGAGTCTCCTCAGACTACCCGCTCTACCCAGCAGCACATCTAACACTCATGGGGTCAGTGTGACGTCCCCAGTAATTTCAGTGGGATTTTTCCACCAGATGCATTTCTAGTGCTATTGTGGTGTGCAGAAGTAAAGACATATCAGGATCCGCAGAGTGAGGCACGACCAAAAAAATTCAGACGTCAGATGATTTTTCCTAAGCCAATGGTATGTTGCTATTTTAATAAAATTTTCATTCCCATCTGACTTGACGGGTGGAAACAAGGGCTGGGCTGAAATTAAAGGCCACTACAGCAAGCCCTGGCTTAAAGCAAAATCCTCTGAACTTGAGAAAATTATATTAAAATTGAGGCTTCCAGTGAACTCATTTCCCCCTCTCTCAGGTAGGAACCAATATGGATTTAAGAGGGCGAAAAAAGCTCTAACCATAAAGCTTAATAGAGAAGAACACCTAATTTCCACAACAGAACTAAACCAATTTATAGTCTCCATCTCCAGGAAGCTATTCTGAGGCTAGCTGGTTGCTTTCCTCTTCTTGCAATAGACTTCCTTCACTCATGTTTTTAAGTTTATTGATACTAATGTCTGAATTAAGTTGATGTGATTCATGGAAAGGGCTGTGAAGTACTGGAACAGGCTGCCCAGGGAAGCGTTTGAGTCACCATCCCTGGAGGTGTTTAAAAGACATGTAGATGAGGTTCTTAGGGACATGGTTTAGTGCTAGAATTAGATTATGGTTGGACTCTATGATCTTAAGGGTCTTTTCCAACCAAAATGATTCTATGATTCTATAATATGGTGCTATGACTTGTTAGGGGCTCCTCACTTAATGGCCTCTTCATTTCGCTTTGCCTACCACCAAAAGCCAGTGTAAATAACTCCCACAGATCTGCCTACAGTTTTTGTTATTATAGCTCTTAAAAGAGAGTGTATCACGCAGTGAGCTGAATAATTTTGTAACTCACAACAGACAGAACTGTTTCATATGTCCCTGCTCACAGGAGGCTCTTGCACTACGTTTGTTAACATTTTATTTTGGGCTTGAACATTTTAGCATAATACTAAAACCTCTTGGTTTGGATTAAGGAAATATCTCACCTCAGGAACATTTAGGCAGAGTCAGTCTTTATTTCTACACATGTTAAAACCACAAACTTATCTCTAATATAAGGTGTAATTTCCTATTCAATATCAATGTCCCTTAAACATGCACAACACATGCAAATATGTTCCAAGACTGCCCTTCTGTGCTCTCAAATATCAACATATTTCCCATCATCACTGATGTTTTTGGAAAGAGTTTACTTTCACTATAGGCATCAGGTACCATGGTTGCATGCTATAATAATTCTTCTTTGGAACATTAAGCCTAAACATTGCCATGCCAGTAGGTGCAAGCATGATAGATATGTTATCATCCAACTACAAATAGATAATAAAAGTTGTGTTGTTCTTGTTTTACTGTGGTTTTGAAGGATTAAGTGACTTGTCAAAGGATCACAGAGAAACTCTGAGGGAGACAAGTGTGCTCCTGAATTCCAGTTTATAACACAGTGGAAAATCACTACAACCACTCAGACATTCTTTTCTCACCACTCGAAGCAAGGAATGGCAATTTCTGTTTTCTTTTAGGGGAAGTAAAAAATTAATATAAAAATAGATGGAGATATAGGCAATACGTAATTTATTTTAGTCTAAAAAAGGTATCTTTTCCTCAATCTCCCCATACTTGCCATATTGGAGTGGAAAGCTTCAATCCTGTTGACTCATTGTTGACTCATTATTGTCACATTGATTACACAGTTGTTCATTTTTGGATTTAGGCATGAGTTCATTACTCACAGGTTTTACTTCAGTTTTGCACATGCTTCTGTAGTGAAACAATCCAGTAACATCATCTTATTCTGTTAGCAATCTGTAGCAGCTGAGATTATTACTATTTTCATTTGTACTTTCTGATTATTTGTATTTTGTACCTTAGATGGTAGTCTAGATCCTTGACCACTTTTGAGCTTTCATTACTTTCTTACCATCATTTCTGTATGGGGCACTGAATTCATGTATGAGCTGAATGTTTCATGTCTTTACAGTGTATTTCATTCTGATGCTCTAATGCTTCTGTGTGAAAGTACTCTTGCTTTCACTTGAGTGGTAACAGCAATTGAATAATCTCTCTGTCATTTAGCACAGTGGGTCATTGCTATTTTGTTTGTGTTCAACGTACCTACATATTTTCCCATAGAAACTGAAAATTGTGGGGCTTTATAAGGTCCCCAGCTAGCTGTTTAGATACGATCCCTTAATATCAAGAGACAAAAATACAGTCCATCTGTCAAGCCAGAGATTTTTTTCACAGAGCATGTGTGACATCAGAGCAACTGATAACAGTCTACCTGATCACTCTGTCAGTCAACAGCTTCCTAGGTTGGTTCCTCACACTAGGTGACCAGAAACTAGGCCTTCCATTTTGCAGGGTCCTTTCTGCTTCACTCATTTGAATATGAAGGTACTCTCTTCTGCTCCTTTTAGCTCACGTATTCTTTTGGGAGCTGGCTTTGTTTTGCTATTAATTCATCACCTCTCTATTTTTATACATGTCACTTTTCTGCAGTTCTTTTCATCATCAAAGGCTCAAGAGCTTAAGCGACATTTTTGCTAGTAAGACTTTTTCTGTTTCTCACATGTGGTATCATTTGCTCTGAGTAGGCCAAGAGGAGATTGTATTTCAGTATTCTGCTCCTATGTGTCTCTCGTGTGATCGATTTTGTTTATTTTTTTTCTTTTCTTTTTTTTTTAATTCCAAACTGCTAAAAGTATGGTCAAGAGAAAGGACTTATTTCACAAAGTTAATAAAATAATAAAAGATTAATAATTATTATTTTATGTATTACTATCATTGAACATATTTGAAGAAATGGTCATTGTGGTGTCACTTTTATCTAGCTACTCCTATATTGCATCCACTTCAGGTTTATTTTTTCTGAATGTTTTAAATATAAAAAAATTATTTTGACAATAACTTATTCCAAATGCCAATGATTGCTTTTATTATTACTAGAAAATTTCCACTGTCTGGGAAACTCCTGGGATTAAAAGATACTCATGTGAGTGCAGAGTTCTTTAGTATTACATATCATTGGTTGTTTTGTGCGAGTGACATCTGACCATTTTTTATCTGAGAGAATCAGGAGAGGTCTGAAGTCTGTGTGGATTCCTGAAGAGCTGATATATCATTTGGGGCATATGAGACTAGCTGAAGAAGCATTTGGAGTTGTCTACAGGGGTATGTCAGAATCTCAAGCAGACAGAAGTCCATTTGCATTTCAGAATCCTGAACTGTTACAGCACTTACTTACTCTCTTAAGTTCAAAAAAAGATAATAGCGAAGCAAAACTCTTGGTTTAGATCCTATTTTACTTCATGAAAATGGTCTTTCTTATGATACTCTATGGAATCAAAGTCTTGCCTCCCTGTGTTCCAACAACTGACCATATCACCATTTAATCTCAAAGTACATTCACATCATATTTTCATTTACTGCATAATAACAGAGCTATACCAAATGAGTGTCTGTGTTTTTCTCTATCTGCTCTTGGACATTATCATTTTAGTCAGCCAACATGTAGTGCAGAAACATTTGAAAGCCATAAACACTTTTATTTCTGTTTCCTAACAACTGATGTCATTAATTGTAATTAAAATGCAGCCTTTTTTGGTTGTTTTTTTTTTTTTTACAGTTTTCCACTAAAACTAAAAGCAGTATGTATTACCTCAGCCAGGTTTTTTTTAATCTGGAAATTATTTATTACATACCTGATATGCATAAACAGATACTGTGTTCATACACTGCATGGTATCAGTGACACTTTATATTTGCTTATTTTTAATACTGGTCTCTAATGAAATTAGATCCCAGTAAGGCTCCATCTAGAGACAACTGTGCAGTATGAATGAAACACTGGTGGAAAACAGGGAGTAGAATTGGTGGTACCTATCCTTCAAAGAGGCTTAATGCTGGCTTTGAATTTGACTTATGTAAAGTGGGGATTCTAAATCCATGTGATCAGTGGAACATTGAAGCTACCTGGGTATACTGGTCAATCACAAACACAAACTGTAAAAAATCCTGGGCCACATTATTCTGTTGTTTAACTGTATGTTTTAAATAACAGAGATTGAGTGACACAAGTGTAATGATAGCTTAAGGAGTCTAAATTGAAGGGGAAAAAACCCTTATTGTTTTTAGAGCCATTAAAGATACATATGCAAGTAAAAGAAAATATCACCAAAGTATTTTCTGTTTCTACTCCAAGATTAAAGTAAGAACTGTATGAAAATGATATCTCAGAAAAGGCCAGAAATAAAAGTATCTGCTTCTGATGTGAGAGAAGCAGGTTCAAATCCACCATGAGTTAAGAACAGGAGGGGCTTGCACCTCAGATTTCCTATTTCCTTAACATTCAGCTTTTCTGTGAGAGTGTCTTAGCATACAGTTATTTTTAAAGTTCGATCAGAAACTTCAGATTTGTGTTTATGCATTTTTGTTTTGACTCAAAAAAATATTTCTCAACAAATGTCTTGTAAAAACTGATAAGTTTAAGATTCAACCTTGTAATTCTTATAGTGAAATACAGAGAAAAGAAAAAAAAAATGCAAACAATCCAAAAAACAACAAGCAAAGACATTTTCTTTCTTCCTAATACAACTAGAAAGAATTGCCTAGTATGTTCAGCTTGTCAGAAGCTAAAAACTGTTTTCCAAGACTTTTCTGTTGTGATCTAGAAAGGAAACAATGATCCTTCTAAGCCAAAAGAGGACTATGCATATATCCAACTTGAAATCAATTGATCCAAATAAGTTTGAAGCATTAAGTATTGATTTCTGAAGAAACAGCATTATACTGAAGAACACAGAGGATATTAACACTAAATTTCCCTTTTATTTTTCTGTCCAGCACCGCCAGCTGTTAAGATTATTGGTTTGTTCCAGAACAGCCACATTATTTGACTGCAGTATGTCTCTTACAGACAGACCTAGAAATTTGGTTTTAAGCACAGGGTGTCAATTACTTAGTTATGGCTTTTTAATTTATTGCCATTTTCAGGACAATTGAATACCAACAAGCAGCCACAAGGATATGTCTTGCACTCTTCCCACAATGTTGCATCTTAGGTTCTTTCCTAAGTATGAAGTTGTGTTTCTTGGGTACATTGAAGGTGAGGTGAGAAAGTGAGAAGCATATTGCTTCCCATAAATATCAATGTCCCTTTTTCCATTATCAGTCTCAAAGACAGAATAAATTACCCTGTGGTGCTTGGTAGGGTTGTTTTGTTTGTTTGGAGGTATAAGGGGGTGTTGGATTGTTGGGTTTTTTTTTTACTGTCTTATGTAAAAATTGTTATAGTTCACAATAATATAGTGAGGAAAGCAACTTGCCTGAAATTATACACAAATTAACTAAAAGGGAAGTAACTGAGCCCTGTGTATTCAAACATAGATTTAATCATTTGATCATGGTTTTCATGAAACGGGCAAACCAGTTGCTTTCCACATCAAATCAAGGGTTTATGTTCTGCTGCAGTAAGTCCAACATTTCTCCAAGCACAACGATGAACGGGTGGTCACAAGACGATCAAAACCAAAAGTGAATGCTGACATAATGGTGTGTTATTGTTCATGCAAATACAAGTAATTCCTTTCAACATAGATTATCACTGCTGTTTCAATATTGTAGGGGAAAAATGTATGAACACAGGACTTGGTGGTTTTTAGGGCTTTTGTTTGTTTGTTTTCTGCTTTTCCTCACCGATAAATATAAACACAGTAATATTTAAAAATGTAAATAAGTTGTCCAGACAACGTGGTTTTTCTTTTTTTCCTCCCCAGTAATGCACGATCTTTTCATTGTCTACTTTTTCAAATCCTTACAAATCAGTAATAACTGCATGGAAATCAAGCTAATTACAGAAGTGATGTGAGAGTTGGGAGGGCCAAATGGTCCCTTCAAAAATGTTCATAAGTTATAAGTACTAAGATTTCCATTAGTACTGACAAATACAATATTTGGATACATTTGCTTTTCTGCATAATATTAACAATATTTTGGGGAGAAATTATGTCCAAAGTCTATTCTGTGTAAGTTTTCTATGGGCTTGTTTGGATGTAAGATTTCATACATGGTTCATATGTACTATGAAGTCGAATCAGTTCAGGTTTTTTTGTTTGGTTGATCGGTTGTGGGGGTTTTTTGTTTGGTTGTTTTTTTAACATTCTAGTCTCCTGCACCTTTCTATATGGACAGAAATATGGCACATCCTAAATACAAAATAGTTGAAGGAATAGGCATAACAAAAATAATGTGAGTAACCAAATAGGTTATCCACATAAATACAACACTCTAAATGGAAAAACTAAAGGTAGTTGGACAGATAATATAACATATATAATATATTACGTTAAATATCAGCCCTTAGGAGAAGTAACATTCTCTCTTGCTTTGAAACTATCTGAGGTAGCATCATTTGACTTCATGACTAGCTAGCTTCAATATAATACCATGTTTGTTGTTCTACCTGCAGTATTACCACGTACTCCAGCTTTATTTTCTACCACTTAATAGACATTTCCTAACTTTTTAAATTCTTGTTTTATCTTTCATCTAATTTACACTCAGTTGGATATGCTAAAAATGTATCAGAGTTTACTTAAGGAGATGAATGGCCAAATTATCTCTACAAATACTTGAGAAAGATAATTTTTTTAATGGATCTATTTAACAAGTGTGCTGTTGCAAACTTGCTTTGACCCTAAAAGAAGATTTTTTCCCAGATCTTACAAATAGAGTAAAGAGGTCATGAAGAAATGGTGATGAAATGCTCGATGGTGGAAACCTATAAATTGAGTACATTCAGAAAAATAAATTAATATGAACTCTAATTGCCAGATAACTTTTGTGGGGACATCGAACTGAGCTTTTTAGCATTTTGACATAAGTACCATACTATTTGATCTCCTAACATCCTGAGATAGTAACTATCCATGTAGTATTTGAAATATCAGTGAAAGTTTTAAAACTCATTAGGAAATTTGGTTGCTGACGATATTAAATGAGTAACAGTGCATAACTTGTATTCAAAGAATACAAATAACAGCTATTCCAGCTTTCCCTTTGTGTTCTTATTAAATATTATAGGACTGGATCTTATTGAAACAACCTAACTACTCCAGGTTAGGACTGAAGATGGTTGCTGCAGCACCCAGTAATGTTATCTCTGTGTTACTAGACTTTTTCTTGTAGCCCTGGACTGATCAGAACAGACTGGTGATATGGTCATTTTAGACTATCTTCTACAATTTTTACTTTTCATATAGAAAATTAAAATTGAACATATAGTAGCAGCACATTGTAGCCTGATTTCCCAAAGTGATCCTTTCTTAAGGATCCTGAAGGTGACTTGGTCATGCATTTTAACGCATTTATTGTAGTATGATTCATACAATATGTTCCAACTAGCTAAAGCACAGAATATGTTATCGTTAGTTCTACTGTGCTTACCAATACAATGAATAGGTAAGTTCAGGACATGCTTATTAATTCAGTGAAATACCATAAAAAAATTGTTTCTGTAGCATCATTATTAAAAGACTTTCTCATTCACTAAAATGAGGCACACAAATATCAGGTGCTATTTTATAATAAATATGAGAACACAATTGCCACAACAACAATTCATAGATTACTAAACTACTAAATCTTCAGTCTACAGAGCCATCTGGGCAGAACTGTGTTCCCAGTTATGATAAGTCTACAATAAGAGGATAAATTTCCCAGTATTCACTAACAAAGTGAAAAGGAACTAAACCAGTTTAAAGCAGGGAATTTTTTTCATTAGGGATAATAAAGATGATACATATGGACTCTTTTTGGATACTTAATTGTGCAATATAGAATTTCTTCACACAGCAACAGTGAGTTTGGCTACCACTGCAATATTACTTTGAATTATTACATTGATCAACTAGCTTACGGTAAACTGCAAGCATATTTATTTGTATACAGAACATCTTGTGATGGTGTAACAAAACATTGCCTGGGCTGCATGAAATTTCTCTCAAATTTTGAAAAAGTGCAGGCATTTTCTGGGTAAATGTCCTAATTCCAGCACTTCAGAGGGCTAATTTTGGTGAATTGCTAGATCAGTATTCAGCTTTCAGCAGCAAGTAGGGAGGTGAGGTTGACAGTGAGTGTTTGACAAGAAAATCTAAAGTCAGCTCTTTAATTGGACAGGTTTCTTCCTTTCAGTGACCACCTGGTCATTGGTATTAAATCAGTTTAGGGCTATTGTTTAGCTGGCTGCTGATTAATATTTTGGATAATTAAGTGATCAGCATTCCCAAGGATCAATTAATCACAAAGGGACAAATAATGAATGACATACTTAACTTAGATTTTATCACAACCTGGAGACCAAACCTGCCCTCAGAATTCCCATAACAGAAATAAAGTGACTATTAACTATAAATCAATACCATTAGCTATTTAACACTTGACCTTTAAGAGAGATTTTCCTTAATGAAAATAAAGATATGTTCTTGAGACTCCAGTAGACAAACTAGTTTATTAATAAATGTATTTTCAAATGAGTGTATTTTATCACATTACGTTACTTTCAGTCAACAAAATCAGATTTTTAGTTGTCCTGATGTTTTTGCAAGCTCCCAGGAAAAAAATAATGAACATATCTATGAAAGCTACTACATGCACATGTCAGTATGTGCATAGATTCAGGGAGAGAGATGAGCTATAAATTAGTAATGTATATGTTCAGCATAGTAAAATATATGATCAGCATAGAATAAATAGAGGTTCACTTCGTATATATATAAGTACTAAATCAAAACTCAATCAAAAACAATTGCAATGAGCTGCAGCCCTTTCAGGATAACTTTTGGATGTATCAGAAATGAAAGACAAAAAAAAGGGGTAAGTAAGTGGTGTTATCTTTTAATTTGTGTTCAAGTGTACTTCTGCTGCTAGAGTCATTGGCGTAAACACTTCATACCTTTGGTGCTCTGAAAATGAATGTGTGTAGAAATATGTACATGGGCCTTTTGGGGATATCACATGGCCAATGGTAAGCATGCAGGACACTCATTTATTTTATGGCAACAAAGGCAGATGGAATTTTTAGGCAGACTGTATTCAGGTTTCCATTGTACTCATGGTATGTGAGCCACAGGATCTGAAGCTCTAAGATATGGCAATGGTTTTATTCACCTTATCTATCGAGGGGAGACATGAAATTCAAACAGTATAACTGTTCCATTTATTTGATCTTTAAAAGCAATAGTTTAAAAAAAAATGAGAGTCAGATTCTATTCCTGATTCAACATCACTGAAATTCTCCAATATTACGCATATGTAATTGAGATCAGAATGTCACTAACCATGTTCACAGTCTCAAAATTGTTATATGAACACTTTTACTTGCATCTCTTAAGAGCGAGTTCAGTCTCTTTATTGTTTCAAATATGAAAAAAGAAACACAGTATGAAACCAAAGAAATGCCAGAAATAACTTTCAACTGTAGAACTTTCTCCTCACATCAGTATGATAATGTTCTATTTCCATTTTATGCAGTAATTCAGATGTCTGAATATAAGTGTGAGTTATGACAATGTTTCTTTGCAAGATCTGAATTAAAGGAAAATATTAAGTGAACATGGATGCACATGTATCTGAATGGGATTTTAATAGACAGAGTTCCATATTTATGGTTTTCCACAGAGAAAAATATCTTAAATTTTTTTATATATAATTAGAGGACTATTAGCCCCAATCAAGGACAGTTTTCACTTGAAAGAAAGTGGCTGTTGCTGTGTTTTTAGATTTGTATCTGTAGCAATTCACATCCCCAGTTGATTGCTTGAGTATAGATACCTTGTAATTCATATCTAACCATGAGTAGTATCTGATACCTTCTATATAGAGCACACTCTCTGTTGGTGAAAGAAATATACACAAATTTCATTGACGGCTGTCAGCATTAAACTGTCCCTAACTTGATTTTAAAGCATAAGTTACAAGTCTCATCAGAGATCACCCATTCCGTAGTATAAACCTGAGACATGGAAGATCATGGTTCTCAGTGCCCTGCTCTCTCCCTAAGCTCATCTCATTTCTTCCCGTTGACTTTGGGACAGCCGGCTGTGATCTCTCCTGTTACTTGACCACCTATTTATGACTTTGAATCTGTTTTTTGTAACAACTGTTGTCACTCATGAGCAGTTTGACATTGAAAAGAAACAATGCATTCATTCAGTAATATGAGAGCTAATTTAGACAATTTCTCTCTCTCATCTTTTCTCCTT